>NC_141286.1:2569964-2717464 GCF_037954325.1 Fistularia commersonii
ATTATCGCGGACGGCCGTTTTCAATAAAGATTTATGTATGGCGCAGTCGGTGATCTTGATCTTTAAATAGAGTGTCTGGATAACAACACGGCGAAAATGAAGTGACCTTTGAATCGTATTTTGTCTCCGCTATCATTATTTTCGGTAAATGGTGCAGAAAGCCTCGAATTTCCTTGTCATGTCTGACGACGCTGCCAGTTTGCAAGATGAAGCCACAGCAACCGAGAAAAGTCTTCCAAAAATGACAAAATCACCCCCCTCCTTTTTTTTTTTTTTCTTTTCACCCTCCGTTCCAATTACGTCTTGCTTTTTTGAGCGTTGTTGGCAAACTGTCACCGAACCGCCTGACCCGACCCCCTCAACTATCTGACGTTATAAAAAAGGAGGATTATTTTATGTATTTTACTGTACAAGCCTGTATTCAGATCGACTGGCAACGTTCTCATGTGAGACGTACCAAAAATATACCGCTCCAAAAAAATAAAGGGAACAAAACAACGCGATGTAAGTCCAAGTCAATCACACTTGTGTGAAATAAAACGAGCAACACGGATTCATTTGGACTTGTTTTAAAGACATTACATCAAGGTTGTAGTGTGTTTTTACACGATCATTTTGAGTGTGACTCCAAATCCACACCGGATTTCCATTGATCATTTTAGGGTGATTTTGTCGGCACATTCAACTATATAAAGAACAAAGTATTTGATAAGGATATTTCATTCATTCAGATCTAGGATGTGTTATTTTAGTGTTCCCTGTATTTTTCTGAGCAGTTTACATGACCGTACTTGGAAGTTTTTTTGTTTTCTTTTGAGAAAAAGAATTGATAGAAGCATCACAGAGATGCGAGCCCGAGCTGAAAAAGCGGTGAGCATTTATATTAGTGGAAAAAAGCACTTTTATTGCTTAATAATACAGTTGCATGCGGTTGAAAGATTGGACAGACGAAAGCTTGGAAGTGTACAACATTAACCGGACACCAATGGACCATCATCAAGAACTCAAAGGACAATCCATAGTAATGATACCGGAATATTGTTTGCAGACGACGTTGTGATCTGTAGTGAGAGCAGAGAACGGGTTGAGGAGAATCTCCAGAGGTGGAGGTATGCTCTGGAAAGGAGAGATGAAGGTGGAATGAAGGTTCGGTCGCGGCAAGATACAATATATGTGTGTGAATGAGAGGAACCCGGGTGGAACGGTGAGGCTACAGGAGTGCAGATCAAGAAGTTGGAGGATTTCAGGTACTTTAGGTACTTGTGGAAAAGAGATGAAGAGACGCGTTCAATCAGGTTGGAGAAAAGAGTCAAGGGTACGAAGAGATAGAAAACTATCAGCGGGAAGGAAAGGAAAGGTGGACGAGACAGTGGTGAGACCAGCGATGATGTTTGGACTAGAAACCGTTACAAAGACGAAAAGACAGGAGGAAGAGCTGGAGAAGGAGAGGTTGCTAGAAGTGGCGGAGAAGAAGATGTTGAGCTTCTCTTTGGGAGCGACCAGGATGGAGAGGATCAGCAATGAGTCCATCGGAGGGACGACACATGTTAGATGTTTTGGAGAGGAGGTTTGAGATGGTTGGGTCGTGGACAGAAGAGGGATAGTGTTTATATCGGCAGGTGGATGCTGGAATTGGAGGTCTAGAAGAAGACCAAAGAGAAGGTTGATGGATCAGAGGTGGATTTGAAGTTAGTTGGTGTGAGAGGAGGATAGATGGTTAGATGGAGAAGGTTGATTGGCTGTGGCGACTCCTGAAGGGAAAAGCCGAAAGGATAAAAAGAAGATCTGGTCATTGTGTACCTTCACGTGAGTAGAAGGTGGAACGGTCAATCGAAGCTAAATTCTTTGTATTTGTGAACATTGTTGGTCAAACATGTTTTTTGGACCGTGGAAACCCATGCAGAAAGAGAGGACTTGCAAACTCCATACAGAAAAGCGGTCCTAAAAACCCAGAACACAATGAAAACTCATATTTTCTTTGATCTTCTTCACATCTCTGTTTATATGATAAATAAATAAAAACGTCACCGTTTTTCCGTTTATTGATAGCGGTGAGCAAGGAATTCTATATGAATGATTGCAGAAAAACACTTTTTTTTTTTTTTTTTTAATTCTCTGGAAGTTCTCTTTTTTTTTTTTTTTTTTTCATTTTTGCTGAAATTTGCACTTTGAAAATAATCATCAGCATTCAGAAAACTGAATTATCCTGGTTTCTTCCAGAGTCCTCCAGGTTTCTTTCTCTGCTTCTTCATTTAGAAGAAATCTTTAAATGTGCAAACCCAAAAATAGGATACTTCACCAACTGCGTCATAACTTGAAAACTCAACTCTTTCGAAAAGGTCAAAGACTCCAATGCTCTTAAATCAAACCGTTTCCTCCATGCCAGCATAAAAGTGCATATTGTTACTGTCAACTTCAGCTTCTCCAAAGCTTAAACTACCAAATGACACGGTTGTTTTTAGGACTATAAAACTATCTGGTGAGATTGAGGAAAAATCTCAAGACTAAAAGTCGTTTTCACACCATTTTCGTTCATTGTTTCGTCCAAATAACGGGACGCTCTTCGGCTCTCTGGAAAAGGGCGGGTCCTGGACGCACCTTCAGGTTGTGGATGCATTTGTTTGGATATTTCCTCCTCCGAACAGATGATTTGGAAGTCGCTTGAGTAAGATAATGGAAGTAAGAACACCTTGATTCATTTGCTACTCTTTCTTTTGACATTTCGTTTTTGACTTGAAACCAAAAAGTTTTTGTAGTCACTTGCACACACTCAGTTTGGTGTCATGAATTGATTATCTCCACAGAATGTGATAAAAGGAAATTTGTAAATATCCTTATAACACAAGATACAGTTCCACACATAGCAGTGTCACTCTTTTATGATGTCGGCTGAAATCTCTGGTAAATAATTCAGCGGATCTAGAAAATGGTCCATTACTGACTAATGGAGGCTGTTTGCATGTTAGGTGACGACTGTGAGCAAAGCTTTAGAATAAAACAATTGCTTATTCCTCAGCTGCCAGATAATGGTGGGCGCCGGTGATTAAAATGAAGGACTAGACTTTTAAACTACAAAAAACAGTTACAGAGACAGACGACGACTCACTTTCTGTTTTACATTATCGGGCAATTTTGAATTTTACCTCTGAGCCCGGAGTACGAGGAGCAAACTCGTGCAGATATTAGGAGAACATGTCAACTTTGAATAGAAGAGTTGGAATTGAACACGGCGAATCAACCTTCTCCATCTAACCCTATTCGCTGTCTTTATATCCTCTCTCACTACGTCCATAAATCTTCTCTCAGGTCTTCCTTGAGACCTCCTGCCTGGCAGCTCCAATTCCAGCATCTGTCTACCAATATATTGACTATCCCTCCTCTGTCCATGACCCAACCATCTCTGACCCTCTCTTCAAAACATCTAGTGTGTGCTTTTCCTCTGATAGACTCATTCCTGATCCTCTCCATCCTGGTCACTCCCAAAGAGAACCTCGGCATCTTCATCTCTGCAACCTCTAGTTCTGCCTTCTGTCTTTTTGTCATTGTAACAGTTTATAGTCCAAACATCATCGCTGGTCTCACCACTGTCTTGTACACCTTTCCTTTTATTCTGGCCGAAAGTCGTCTATCTCTTCGTACCCCTGACACTTTTCTCCAGCCATTCCAACCTGTTTGAACCCGTCTCTTCACCTCTCTTCCACACTCGCCGCTACTCTGGACGGTTGACCCCAAGTACCCAAAATCCTCCAGCTTCTTGATCTCCACTCCCTGTAGCCTCACCGTTCCACCTGAGTTCCTCTCATTCACACACATATATTCTGTCTTGCTGCGACAACCTTTCATTCCTCTCCTTTCCAGAGCATACCTCCACCTCTCTAGATTTTCCTCTACCTGTTCTCTGCTCTCACTACAGATTCCTGTCTAACCTGTCAGCTTGTCCATCACCACTGCAAACAAGAAGGGGCTCAGAGGTGATCCCTGATGGAGTCCCACTTCCATCTTGTACTTCTCTGTTACCCTCACAGCACACTGCACCACTGTCTCACAGCGAGCATACATGTCCTGCACCAGTCTAACATACTTCTCTGCCACTTCTGTACAATACCAGAGCTCCTCTCTCTGCACCCTGTCATATGCTTTGTCTAAAACACAAAGCAGCTCCCTCTGGCCTTGTATAGATGACTGTAGTCTCATTAGTTGCATATTTATTTCAGGTAAAAACAATCCGTTGTTTTTTATATGCTGGATGTGTTGGAACAAATGTATTGGAACGCAAGAAGCGCCATGATGGTTTAATCAAAAGATGGTCACTCTGTTCTTCTTGGTTGATCACAAAAAACACAACAATAAAACAATTAAGCCCTTGGATGACTTTCAATTTTATAATACGCATCCTTGTCAAGATATTTACTTTGAATCTACACTTTTAATGCTGGTATTATCTTGGTCTTTGCAAATATCTTCCTCAAAGCAGAAACTGCACATTTGGTGTGGTGGCTCTTAGAAAGTCAAACTCTGTGCTCCTTATTTGCATAGAATAAATATATGATTATATCTTATTCTACAAATATTCTGCAAATATGCAGGTAGAGGTTCCAAAACATTTAGAAGGACAAACTTCAATATTAGCTTTTTATCATCGTTTTCTTTCTTGTTTTTTCACAGGAAAGCAAAGTAGTTGCAAAGTAGAACATTCATGCATGCAATAAAATACATTCAACTCTTTTCAAATCTCGTGATGAATCTTTCTCGCACTGAGTCTGAATTCGCTAATTTATGTCGTTTTAGCTTTTTTCAGCACCCTGGACTGATACACCTTTTTTTTTTTTTTTAATCCATATTCAAAGGTAGATTTCTTTGAGGACAATCTGTCATGGGAGACATAAACAGAGAATAATCAGCCCAAAGTATGAACCCAAATGAATGGCGATTCATTAAGAATGTATTTGCGCGGGTCATGACTGGGACAAGAAGGACAGTGCGAATTCCGCTTATTTAAATGCAACCGCTAAAATTCTTCAGTTTTTAAAGCACTGCATCATTCCCCGACTAAAACCCCGCGGGAATTCTCTTCTTTTTGTTCATGAAACAGGACGTCAGAGCCTCTGGTTCTTGTCTTGTACTTGCCCCACTAAGCAGAACAAAAACATTTGGTGAGGCTGCTTTTAGCTGTTACGCTCCAAGGTGCTGGAACATCCTTCCAGAGGTTATGATTTTTCTTCACAAAAAGTGGATCTATTTAGTCGGTTCCAGGCTCTCTTTTCAGTACCCGACCCTTTAATATCCTTTTCATCACCGCTTCTCAAGCCGTTTACAAAAAAAAAAATATATAACCATTTGGAGAATTTAACCAAACGTTTTATCGATTTAAGAGCAACAAACTAAAGAAACCAGATGGCATCGAAGGGCATGTTTGTTGTGTAAAAGCTAGGAAACGTTATAAAATAAGCTAGAATTCCACGCAGAGGATGCATCAGGATTTCAACATTCTAGATGTATAAGAAAGTATAAGGTCTTCAATTGGCAATGCAACAGTTCTTTTGTAAAAAGGTGGGATCGACTAGTGTTTCCAGAATTTTAATCGGGACGAGCTTAAAAAGTGTCAAAAAGTTTGTGGAAAAAAAAAAAGCATCAAGTATCATATGTAAACAAAACAACTGTTTATAAGTTAAAACCAAACATATTTAGTACACAAGCACTTTATACCATGTTTAAGATAAGACAGAGGACACTTTAGCACCGTACAATCTGGTAACACACCTGAGCTCAAGGTTGACACACACACACACACACACACACACACACTTGCAAAAGGGCTAAGTGAAGCATTTGCTTACCATCAGCACCTTCCTTGCTCATCAGACCTTGGTATTGGTTGTGCAAATGAGCTATATTGGTGGGGAAATTATACTGGCAGTGATACGGTTATCATCGGGGATTTAAAAGAAGTAAATGCAGCCGGCGGGATGGTCGGCTTCTGCCCGTCTCGGGCGACGCGGCCCATCCTCTCCGGTTCGTTAGTCGATAGGCTCGGTTCGTTTATGCAGATTGACCGATTAATTTAACAGCGGAGAAGCCGTACGGACTTCGAATTCTGTACCGAGCTGGAAACATCAAAACCGAAACTCAAAACTGATTTTTTTTTTTTTTTTTTTTTAGGCAAACGGTTTTATATCGAGAAGCAAAATACGAAAACGCTTTTACAAAAGCGGAGTTAGCCAATATTCTCAGCGGGAAGTCAGACATTTGCCGCGGTCGTCGGACCCCTCCGGAGCTTTCCCTTGTATCGAAAGGAGGTTCTCATTTTTGACAATAATGCAAGATTTTAAAAGCATTGTAGGAAGTCCAGAGTCTGGACTGAAGACCTCTGGATCTCGTCTTTGTACTTCAGTGATTTGTCGCATTGCGGGAGGCACTCAGGAGAGAAGTTTGTTTCTGCTGTTGGGTTGCAAACCGGTTGCTGCCAAAAGTACACGCATCAAAGACTTGTCCAAGGAGACGCTTCATGATGGCCGTAAAAATGCATCGATGAAATTTTTTATTTATTTTACCTCTGTTGGTAAATGTTGAGAAACGCCAGTGTGACTTCTTACCGATGTTGCTATAATTAGCTGAATTTTATAGCACAACATCACATTGTATTACAAGTCAGAGCATTTTTTTTGTTGAACATAATTCATGATAAATACATTTATTTTATTTTAGTGTTTTGTAGTCAAAGTAAAATATAAGAATTTTTAAAAGTGCCCTTAATTTGACTTTAATAAAAAAAATAATAATAATAACAATGTGACTGACTGAACAGCAATGTGTTGTATTTGTTTTTATCTATAAATTGCTCAAAGCTGAGATTGTTTACAGATATATTTCCAGGTATATGCTGCATAATTCTCCTTTTAAGCAACCTTTATTCAGGGAACAATTTTTTTATTTAGCTTTTTGCTCCAGTTGTTCTTTTGCTTGAATGAAAGGTGACACTCACAACCTTGATTTGATTTAATTTTGCAGAGAGCTAGTTAGCGCAAGATTCTCTTTCGTTATTGTCCGAGAAGTGAACCGTTTCCAGCTGCGGACAAAACCAGTCCCTAGTTTACCAGCTAAATCTGAACAATTGTTATTTTCTTTGACGGTCTATCTCCTGTATTTCATTTATTTCTTTTTCTTCTTACAGGAAACGTCATATACACCTGGTAAATAGCATCTCCTGAGACGACGTCTGTTTCGGTAAACTCAATCAGCTCGACGATGTTGCCAGTTAATTCTTGATACTACTTTTATTTGTGCATATTTGTAGTGTTTTTAACGTATCACACGGTTCCCCAGAAGCAGCGTCGCCGCCGCCTTCAATCCGCAGTATCACCTTCCTCCTGGTTCACACTGTTAATATTCCAGCTTTGTCTGCAGCTATCTCTGCAGCACTGCTATGCATGTGTGTGTGTGTGTCACTGACTCTCTCTCACACACACACACCTCCTCCTCACTTTTTTTTTTCCTAATTTCCCCACTGCATATTTTACATTTTTTAATTTATTTTATTTTTTTATTCATATTTTTATTCTATTTTTTACACCCTCTACATGTATATACTATGGGGTTCGTGTCGCCCCAACAGTTCCTGGGCTTTCTGAGCTGGAGAAGCAAATGTTTCACCTTAGTTGCCCTGCACACACTATGCATGTTTTACTGCCGTGTATCATTGTTTTCACTCATATGCGTATTTTATTTTAATGCATTAGCTGCAGTCTTGGTTAGTCATCTTTGTTTTTCTGTAATCGCTCTCGGTTTTTGTTTACCGCCATTAAATGTGAAAATATGGCTGCGTGCAATGAATATAATAAATCAACCGTTTAATCTGTGGTAGGAATTATAATCACATTGTACAACTTTACCAAATGTCAGTAGTGAATTTCCAATGAAATAAATTGTATGCATTGTTAATATTAGGTACTAAATAAAACATCCCAGACAGGGAAAAAGACAAGTTGCAGCTTTTCAGACACGGCCGTATCAGTCGCGCCATCAGGCAGATAAATCCAGGCCACCCGATTCAAAAAGGACGGGGTCGTTTAAGATTTATTTGAGAGCCTCGCTCATACGTAGAAGCCAAAAAGGTAATCTTTTTTTTTTTTTTTTTGGTATTAAAGGGCACCGGGGATGTGAGAAAGTGTTGATATTGGCTGACGTGCCAGACAGCTGAGACGAGTCATATGATGGAAAGATGAACACATGAGAAAATCGGTTTGGAGAAGTTTTATTAGGCTCTACTTGAAGGTTCGCAACGGAGTTAAAACCGTGAGCACTTCAAAATTTAGGGCTGCAGCCAATTTTCTGACATCACCTCTGGGGTAGCCTTGTTCCTCTTAGCTTATGTAACTCAATGCAACCAAGGACTGCCTTTCATCAGCCTTTGTGAACAGTGGAAGTGAGTGTCGAGTGCAAAATCAAACCGTTTGGAATTACCTGTATTTTGTAGTGACCTCTTTAACTCCATTCCCATGTTTTTCAAAGTGTTGTTTCAACATCTGATTTTTGCTCCATCGACTAAGCGGCGTTTTTTTTTTTTTTTCCGAGAATGAAGAGTTGCCCGCAATATACCGGATATCCGCCAGCTTCTTCTGCAGCCGCGTACCGCCGGTTCGACAATGACCGCTCGTCCCCATAAAAAGCATCGGTAGCGAAAGAGGTTTTAATTTTACGATGTTAAAATGGTGAAATTGACAGTTGGGCATTCGGAAGGAGCGGCGCGTTAAGAGGTTTATCTAAAGTTTATCTAAGTCGTCCTGACGCTGAGATCCAAATCCAGCCAAACACTGCTGGTGTCAAGCCTTGAATGTAGATAAAACGGACTCAGATAATATTTTTAACATTATAACAGATAATAACATTTTTCATTTAATCAACTTATGTTGAGTCGGTGCGGTAGAGGATCCGCTCTGGCGACCCCTGAAGCGAAAAGCCGAAAGAAAAGAGGATTTCTTTTATTTATTGTGACACGTGTTGCGTATAACTTCCTTATAAGAATAATAAGATTAGAGTATGAACAACTTTATTTATCCCGAAGGAAATTGTTGTGCCAGAGTTTCAAGTAAAACATAGTAATAAATAATAGTAGGAATTATCAAGGATAACATACAATTTTATGTTTTTGTAAAAGAACAACATTACTACTCATATGTTATTAAACATGATTTCTTATTAAAAAAAATGAATTAATAGAAAATAAATGGAAAATGCATTGGTTTACTCTTGTACGTGAAAAAAAACGATAGCTTCTTATGAATAGCATCTATCAAACGCAAATCAAAATGTATATTTTTAAGATCGATTTATCTAATGTCACGGTCTTCCAGACATCTCAACCTTCCAGAACATAACATCAATATAATTAACTTTCAGCCAGGAGAAACAAAAATCAGCCATCATAACTAAAAAGGCTCAGTCCAAATTAATTTGACCCATTTCGAATGGAAACGGTGGCACCGAGCCTGGCTCGGTCGAAAAAAGAAAAATGGTAAAAACCTGCTTTTGGCAGACGAACCTTCTACAAAGTATTTCTGGTCACAGCGACTCAAATGTGAACAATGTTTGATTTGGACCATTACAGCTTCCAGAACAAGGCTGCTCTTCTGGATGTCATTATTAAAGTTCCTCTGTATTAGATTTACTCCATTTTCTTCGACTGGCGGACGGCCGACCCGACTTGAGCCCAAAAAATCAATTTTGAGGGTTTGTTTTCCCCTAAATGATGACAAACGGTGTTTAAATCATTCACTCTGGAGATGGTGTTTTAATCTTGGCTTTCCATGCCAATTTTTACACCTACATTAGCTCGGGGAAAAGCGCTAGCTCTCCTGGTTATTTGTTTTTAACTTTTACAGAGTTTCAAACTTGCTGCAGACAGTTATAATTGTGTGGATCAGACCAGAAATGGCACGTCAAACAAATAAATGAATAGAAATTGAACTGGGTGTTCAGAATTGTTGATTTCTGCAAAGTAAATCTTGTTGTGCGCGAGTAGAAGCTCATCCTTGTGCATCTCCAGTCGTGCCATCTTGCCCTTCATACTGGGATGTCAGGTTAGTTAATTCTACTTTTGCTTATGTATTTATGATTATAAAATCAAACCTAATGTAACAGGTTCAAAACAAATTGTGACAAAGTGGACCTCAAATCCATCCACTGGAATTTCCGCACTATAAGCCGAAGCGGGTAATTTATGGACTTTTTGGGGGGAGTTTCACGCCGCCAAGACATTTAGCCTCGTCACATCGGACCGATGAAATTACCGGTGAAATTCTGAGGCCGTTTAATTCCGACACCGAAGATGACGACTTAAATGGTTCCAGTGCGAAGGAGGAAGAACAAGATCGCGATCGGCAGCAGGAGGACAAAACAGGGATAGGAAATTGATAGATGGACTAATCCTTCTGTGTTATTTATTGGTCATCTTATTTTTATTTTATTTTTATTTTTTTCATCAGCTGTGTCACAGGCATTGTTCAGAAAAAAAAAAAAAAAGATCACAAATGAATTGCTTTATTAAATTAATTTTATTTAATTAAAATTAAATAAAATCACAAATGAATCACTTTATTAAATAATTTTATTTAATTAGAATTAAATAAAATTAAAAAGATTAAAATGGAAAAAAAATGATATTAAAAAATATATAAAATTAATTGAATAAAGCAATTCATTTGTGATTATATTAATTTTATTTTAATTAAAATTGAATACAATTAATATAATAAAGCAATACATTTGCAATTTTTCCATAATGGTAAACGTTCCCTCTACATTATACAATTCTGTATATGACAGATTTGTGTCTTCTCATTCTTTTCTCTTTTGTATTTCTAAATCTTTGTTTTTTTTTCGGGGGGGGGGGGGGTCATCTTGTTCTGGTCGTGAAGAGCCCTAGTGCCAAGTCATCTCCATTTTCCAAAAATAACTGAGTGTGCAAACACCTTCCTGACAGAAGGAAAGCCGAGGTAGTCGGTCGGTTGTTTTTATTCGCCCTTAACAACGTCTTTAGATGTGATTTATCGATTGGCCTTTGGTTTGGGAACTCTTTATTTCACTTTGCTGTTAATCAATTAGCCCTGAACTCTTTCCCTGTGCAGGTTTTAAATAATAGATCAAATATGGGCAATGACAATGCAGGCATTTGTCGACTACTAATTCAAACACTTTTTTTTTTTTCATTTATTACTGCAAACAGGCAGAAGATCAAACCGTAGGTTGTGCAGGTAGACGTGTTTGAAGTAGCTCTTTGAATTGATTTATGTATGTATTTCTTTTTTTACATGACACTTTTAAACTGACATTAGCTCAGAAGTAATTTGGTGTCAACATATTATTTTGAATTATCTTTTCTTTTTTGTAAATAAAAGATAAAAACTAGACACTTCCTGACTGAGAGCCTTTTGACTTTAATAATTTGCATTAAAAAAAAAAAGGGACAGAACAAGCCAGAACTGCTTGGGTATGCAAAAATATTTTCAGTCAGAAGACAAACATACATCAGGCTTTGGAATTGTGATTCCAAAAGATTATGTTTCTGTTACAGAAAATGTATTTGCATTGCTTATTTTTCCAGGCTCGGTACCCAGCAGTTTAGAATAACCTCTGTGCCAAAAACCATGCAAATGGCTTGTAAAATTGCATTTCAGCTCCTGCAGGCCTTCCTTTTGGTCCATCATCCCACAAAAAAATAAAAAAATATAGTTTTGTATACCATGCTGACGTCAGTCAATACCATTTATATCCTCACAAATGCATTGAGGGATTGGAGACGTGTTTGCTCCGTGCACGCTGTGGGAATACGAGAGGTAAGATGCTATAATAGCAGCATGAGGTAAGAGCTTCAGCTGACTAATGGATTTAAAGAATAAACCCGTTTCAGCAGCTTTGAACTCATTCTCATAGTTATAAACATTGTGAGGGTTGGAATGTAATTTGGCTTGAAAATTCACTTTCATAAGCGCGTGCTTCATAAAAATTCCCATTTTTTTCCCCTTAAATATAGAATGGACACGGCATTCTTCTACAGTATGATGAAGTTGAAGTTCGCCAAAGTAATGCGTTTCTCAGTGCTAATAATGGGAAGTTAAGGAAGCTATGTTTTTCCTGTACAGTCCAAATATACATATTACATGTTTAAATGCCACATGTGTAACTTTGTTTTTGTTGTTTTATCTGCATGTTAAAATAGATATTAAGCTGTTGTTGAAAAATGAAGTAGAACAGGATAACAATTGAATAATAATGATAAAAAAAAAAATTAAAAAAAAAGAAAAAAACACAGTATTCAATTTATCGACCCCTAACTGTGAATGTTTTGTTCCACATTAAAATCAGCGCGTCCGGCTGCAGCCAGGATCTGAGTGAGATTTAATTAGTTAGCAAGTAGCACTGGCAAGTGTAAATACAATGAAACATGGCTACAGAGAGACGTTTTTCAGAGCTTCTTGTTTGTACTTACTTAAAGTTCAAATTGTTCCCAGGGGTTCCCTTGTCTTTTTATCGTGCAAACTTTAGGGGCATTAATAAGCGCTGGACTTCCTGGGTAAAGCAGCGGCTCCTTAGAGGGTAACACCACCCTGCTGAAAAGCTGTGTTACTCTTAAAGGAACATTGATTAAAATAAAAACAAATAAAGAACTACATAAACAATGTCTACACTTTGACACACACACACACATATATATATATATATATGTAACTTCTTTGCAGCTGTTCTAGGATCTCTTAGCATAAGAAACTAGTAGGTGTTGACAAAAAATACTGTACATTGGAAATGTAGGTCATATAGCAAAGGTGTTTAAAAATTTTAATAGCGACTTACAGAAAGACAACAGTCTGCAGCCTCACTGCATGTCTTTCCTAGTATTTGGTTAGTAAATCCAAAAATCCAGCGATTTTGAGTAAAAAAGTACATACCTTAGTACTACCTAGTAAATACCTTTACAGTCCAAATCACTGATATAAAAAACATTTAATTATTTTTTCATTTCACAATTTATATATATATATATATATATATATATATATATATAGTCTATAGATGTACAGGGTGTAAAAGTTATTAATTACAGCAGATGACAGATAAACTTTGTGAGCCAAATATTAAATATTCAAACCACAAATTTAGAGCAAATTTGACTGGTTGCATTCCAAAAAACACTCTTTCTTTTTTTTTAATTGTACTCAGTGATGGGATTTCGAAAATATCCATCATCTTGGCAACTGTTGTCATTTCACACTCCCTTTTACTCCTATTGTTCGTACTTTACACATCGTTTAGAAAAGCTTGTCGTTTTAATCCCAACAATCCGATAATCGAACGCTCAGTGTCGCGTTTCTGCTCGAGTTTCGCAGGACGACATTTGGTTGGAAAGTTCCGAGCTCTGAAGAACGGTCAGTCGAACAGCCGGCGTGTTTGTCGGCGGGGATAAGGATGGACTTATCACACCGAGGTATCGTCTTATCGACAGCGATTCTGCTTTTCCAATGTTATCTGCTCCTCCCTTCTGCGGTCCGACCCGGGATCTCCATTTGCTACTGTTTAGTGTGCGGTTGGCATGAAAGGACATATCTTTTTTTTTTTTTTTGTCATCATTATCATCCCGGCTCCACCTCTGAAGCAAGAAAAGTAAAAATCAAGCGCTAGTAATGGCAATGATGATGAAATGTATGAATTGAGCAGAGAAAAGGAAACAAAGTGGTTCCACGTCTATTTAAAAAACGGACAGCAGGACTTGGTGGTTCCAGGCCATTTTGACATGACTACTAATTTCCATAAATTTTGTGTCATTTCCCGCAAGAAGGCGGGAAAACCTTTAATATAACCTATCCATCCAAACTGCAAATGACACTACTTGTATTTATTACCCTGTGACTCCGGTGAACATCCTTTCATCGTAATCTTGTTTTTCCAGAGTCCCATCTTATGTTGACAAGTACAAAATACTATGTAGGCTTCACGGTAAAAATATGACCTTATAAATAAATGGCAATACACAGCTGGCATGTGCAAAAATTAAAACAATTGTGCCACAAAAAATACCAAAACTGAAGCCAATTGCAAATTTCTAGCATTAAAAGCTAGCAAAAGTACATCTTATGACATAAAACCAGATTTGTCACGAATGGAGAAAATCTAGTGTTAGAATTATTTGACTGATTTAAATTGCAATTTTCATTTTGTTCAATTTACATGATACCTGTTGGCCAGCGCATATATACAGTTTATACACACATTAATAAACACCGTCATTTCTGGTGTTTTCCACACGTTTTTAACACTGCGGCTGAAACAACGATTCCGATTTTTTTGGGCTTGAGAGCTTCATGTCGCCAAAACATTTTGCCTCGTCACATCAGACCAATGAAATAATAGTGAAATAACCGTTTTAGTACGCAAGAGGAAGACGAAGATGGCGATCAGCTGGAGTCGGACAAAGCGGGGATAGAAAATGTGGAAAATGGATGGACGGATGGATTTTTCCTTGTGTTATTCATAATTCATCTTTTTTAATCGGCCGTGTTAAAGACGCTATTCAGGAAAAAAAAAAAAAAAAAAAAAATTCCGGTACATATTTATGAATTTTACCCGCATGAATTTTATTTAAAGTAAAAAAAAAAAATAATAATAAAAAAAAGTGAATATCTCCCGTTACAACGTGAACAGCTGCAGCTTCTAGACGAGTTTTGTTTCCGTATTTATTTCATTTTAAGTCGGTGCAGTTTATATTCCGTTCTGGAAATTACAGTATCTGTATATATAATTACAATTATAAATGCCCTCTATCAGTTTTGTCAAGCTTGCAAGGTTGATTGAAAAAAAAAAAAACAGTCTCACTTTCATGAGCAGCTAAATGAGGAATAGCACAGGCTAAAGAGAACGCAATACATTTTTAAAACACGTCATTTATTTCCGCGGTCAATCGAGGACGTCTGAGCTTCCTTTTACTTTTGCTATAAATTCAGGTTGCTCTAAACTGCAGGTGGGGCTTCTTTTAGTCGTGCAGTTTGCAAAGCCGCTGGTGGATGGAGCATGGAAAGTCACGACAAATCTAATGCTAATGCTAGCGCCGGATGCTGAGCGGCAGCAGGGTCTGCCAACGATAGCGAGTAAGTGGGTAGCCGGTGTTCTCGCTGCTAGTTGGCAAACATTTTAAGAACATAGCAACACGTTAGTGTACCTGTCAAAGCGGCTCGATTTCTCAACACGCACGACTCTCAAGTCTTCACTTCAAACAAATTGGACGCATCGGGTTTGTAATTTGCCATCAATAAAGCATTCCCCTGGAAATTATACAAAAGAAATTCTGTGGACACCCGAAATAAATAAAGGATGACACTTGTACACACATGCACACGAATCTAAGAATTTAAAATAAAAAAAAAAAAGATTGTTTTATCAGAATAAATGGAAAAGAAACAACTTAAAAAACAATATATAGTAAATGTAGTTGTAATTTGTAGTAAAAAAAAAAACAGCAGACAAAGAAAAAAAAAAAAGGAAATAAAAAAAAAAAACAAAAAAACAGGAAAATTAAATTAGGAAAACAAATCAAACTGAACCTTAAAAAAAATAAATAAATAAAATAAAAAAAAAATACCATCCATTGTCTCTGCATTATCCTACCAAGGGACGTTGGGGAAATTGATCCCATCCCAGCCAGAATGACCGATTTCAGATCAATACATGGAAAAATACAAGCATCCGGTCACTCATTCACTCTTGTGGGCAATTTAATGTGCAGTTAACCTCCCGCGTGAGGAGCGCTGACCAAAACAACCCCGGGGGTGAACATGTCGGCGTTCTCGTGGCTAAACCCAAATAAAATACAAAGGGTCGAACCTAAATCTTGAGCCGAATCGAAAATGCGAATCAAATTTATGATTTTCGTGATGGATCGGTCGAGACCCGGGTTAATAAGAAACGCCATCAATGCCGATAACCTCCGGGGTCCTGGTGGAAACAAGGCTGATGTGGGTCAGAGAAGGAGAGGAGGTTTCTACAGGCGGAAAGAGAGGAGACAAGAAGTTAATTGGTGTGAGAGTAGAAGATGCAGAGGAAATGGTTAGATGGAGGCAGATTACTCCGTTTGGTGACTTCTGGGGAAAAGAAGCGCAAACGTGGCTTAGCTTCAAGTCTTTGAGGACCGTAAACACGATCTAAAAAGGATATGTTAACAAGCGGAGAGAAAAAAAAAAAAAAAAAAAAAAAAAAGAAATTCGATGTTCCCGTCGCTTCGCAATTAACAGCTGGAGTCGACAAAACTCCATCTTCAGTGGGGAGGAACAGATGTGACAGCTGAAGTAGAAAAATGCAAACTGACAGGAGGAGAAGAAGCCTGATTGTTCAACAATTAATCATATCTACACTTCTTCTGCCCTTTGGTGGAAATATGCCATTTCCTGGATATGCGAAACACTTCAAATTCCACGGTACATAGAAATTGAGATTGATGAGGATAGGATGTGCTAGTTGTGGAACAATGGCAAAGAAATGCAATTCGGCTCAGCAGAAAGTAACTGCATTTATGTGGAACGGCTAAATGTGCATTTTAGAGATTGAAGGTTGCATAGACACTCCATTTCTTATACTGTTACTTTAGGTTACTTAGACAAGAGGCAACAGCCTTTAACATGGATTCATTTGGGGAGAACAAATATCTCCAAAGCAACGTAACTTTTATTTTCAAGAAGCAATTTTTGTCCTTTTCAGCAACTGAAGAACAGACGAAGTCTGAGAGAATCTGTTCTGAGATCACTGTCCGACGCCGTCTTCTGTCTGAACACCATCCTGACACTCAGAATCACCCAGATTTAAAAATGATTAACATTTGGGATACAATAAATAACAAACATACGGACGAACAAAACAAATTCCACAATATGGAAATATAAAGTGGGCCATTACAGCCCGGCTTACTAAACAAAACAAACAAAATATATTTGTATATATATATATATATGTGTGTGTGTGTGTGTGCGTTTATGTATATCTATATATGTGTATATATATATATATATATATATATATATATATATATATATATATATATATATATATATATATATATATATGTTTATGTATATGTATATATGCGCGCATATATACAAATATGTATATACATACATGTGTATGTATATGTATGTATTATGTATGTACATAATATATATACATATATACATACAAATATATATATACAATTTATATTTTTTTGTATTTCTTATTCTTCCTCCTTCCTACTATTATCTATTACTGTTATGTTTTACTTGAAACTCTGGCACAACAATTTCCTTCGGGATAAATAAAGTTGTTCTCATCTCATATGTGTATATATATGTTTATGTATACCTATATATATATATATATATATATATATAGAAGCAGGAATTAAACTGAATAAACACAAAATACACATGTAGTACTCAGAAATATAATATATGAATTAGGGCCAATTGTACTGGTACTTTTACCAGACAGTGAGCGTTTTAAAGTTCTTTTCCAATGAAGAGAGTAATTTGGGAAAAAATGTAATGCATCATCTTTATCTGGTGAAAGCAATTGAAAAAAGGACTGATTGGAAAGTTTAAAATAATGAGTGGCATTAAAAATGTCTCACAGAGCTATTGCAATTTCAACAAAAGGACATTTAAAACAATCATCTATACTGTTTTATTAAATCAAAGTGATGGAGTTGAACTAAAAAAAGTTTGCCGCAGAATGGAAAATTAATCAGCTTCACAATGGTGCAATTCATTAAAGTACGGCTTCATTTTAAATGCTATCATTTGATTTAAAGTCAAAATTCTTCAAAGTATACTTTTATTAATTTCCCTTTTTCTCCTTACTTAACATCAATCTCCCCCTCACAACATGAAACGTGTTCAGCTTTGTTTTTACACCATTCAAGCTCCAACGGCCCAATTAGGGTTTTTGAAATTCATCCCTCTGGTGTTGAAAATAAAACATTTAAATATGTTTGGAAAACACCAGCGTTGAGTTGAGTTTATATATAGTGAGAAATTCTTTCTAGTTTGAAGTCTTCAAGACAAACTACTCCCGCGTGCCTTCATTATCCATCCTGCAAGTTTCACATCACGTCTCCAAAAAAAAACATTGGCACTATTCTGAGAGAAAATTGATCAGTCAGAAAGCTCCTTTTAAAGTGTGAATATAATCTCATCCATAAGATACCAGGAAAAATCTGCACCACGAAGCCACGCTAAAAACAACTAAAAAAGGTCTGTGTTAAAACTATCACTTGGAAACAAATCAAACAGAATAAATCAAAATGAAATTCTGACATCAACATTAATATTGAATGAAAACGATTCAGAATTGGAAAAAACAAACAAAAATCGATATGGGACGATTGTGAGCATTAAAACTTTCACAAGACACTGGAACAAAAAAAAAAAAAAAATTGTATATTATTATAATATTTCATCATTTACCTATTATTAACAAAATCAATATATTTCATTAAACTCCCCTGATATCAGGTTTTGTCGCAGCAACAGAAAGAACAAGAGAACGATGTTACACTATGCAAGTTATAACCGTATAATTTATATAACTTATAAGTGTATAAGCTCCTGCTACAAGCTCATGCTACATATCATGCATCACACACCACCGCTGCCCAAAATCTCATATGGAAAGTTAAATCAAGAATTAAATCATTAAATGTTACATGAATATTCTCTGCATAAACTGCAATGGTTTGCAGTCCTGCTTCATCATTGTGCTTTTAATGCACAACATCTACTTGATTGGCTGGGATTTCACGGTAAATTAAAAGCCCACAAACTCAAACTGGGCCAAATAAATGTACAAAGGAGATTAGTTGCATTTTAAATGGAAGTGGATCTTCAGACATAACTTCACCCCATTAAAATATTCAGAATGATTTCCATCCCATCTCAAAGGTTTCCAAACTAAATTGAATGACTTGTGTTTTCATGAATCAAACAAAATTTTGCTGTCCGCAAACGGCCCGTTAAAAAAAAAGAAGGTTTATTTTTTTTTTGATTTACTGTGTCTTGTTAAGCTTCGATAAGAACATGAACACATATGATTCATGACTGTTGCGACACATCGAAATGAACACTGATTTGATCGGACGGATAAATTGGCTGCAGCTGCGGAAACAAAAATCATCCGAACTGAGCCAATATTTACAAATCATTTGCATATGAATTGCCCTAATTTATGCAGCCGTGGTGACTTTTTTCCAAGCGCCCGTTTCATTCAGTGGTTCTACGACCAAAAGTTAACTTTAACCAGGAAGACTGGCTTTTTTGAACATTCTACATTTTGAGAAGCAGAACGTCTCACCTTCTATAACTAGATTATATAACTTTATGCGACTATTTTCTATGACTTCATGCCGATTTAGCTTGAAAAACAAAAGTTTCATGGACTTAACCAGCCTTTGCGGATGATATCGTCCCCTGCTATTAGCAAGTGATATCATTAATTCATGGTATTATGGTAATTCAAAACACATTGCATGTTTTTATCTGAACTGTTACAGTTTTTTTTTTTTTTTTTAAACATGTCTTCTTAAGGGGAAAAAAAAAAAAATTGTCCGCTTGAATGTTGTCACCGTGACTGCGTCAAATCTAGTCATTCTGCAGGACGGTAAGTGCCATGAAATATGATAAGTGTCAGGGAAATTTTGTGGAAAATATCATAATATTTTGCATTATCAGTGATATAGCACAGTAATAATGCGTGGAAGTTTATAAAAAGCACAAAGCGCCGGCCTAAACGGATGAAATCAACTGAGCAATGACAAGAAACTGCTTGAAAATACATTTTCTCTTCATTCACACACGAGATTTTCAAAACAAAATCAACCCGAATGGCCGTAGGAAAATTCACGACCAAAATCTTGCTAATCGGTGTCCAAATTTTCTTGAATTGCGATGCAACGAATGACAAATGGTAAAAGTTAAAGCCCAATCGATGCCAAGTCTCAGAGTACGTGACAAATGATGGTGTTTTGATATAAAACAAATACATTTTCTACAAAATCATCATCTCACACAGATTTTTTCATCCACCTCTGAACTTGATGTAGCGTTGCACGAAACACAAATTAGCGTATAAAGAGAATTATTCAAAAGTAGGACTAAAATCCGACAGCAATCCAGTAGAATTTGGTTTCATATCAGATCCCATTTGCTCTAAAGCAAGTTTTTCCACAAAACACAATTTAATAAAAAATATCTTGACACAAAAATCTTTAGAATCGCATCACCGATACGTGCTAAATATACGCGGTTAATATTTGCTTCATATTAAATACTGAAATAGATACGTAAAGTGCTCATTTAGATATTTGCACCGATTCATTACTGGAAAAATAGCGGGAGACTATCAGGCTGGGTTGCAAACCGATAACAGATAAGCCTAACAAAACAACGATATATTCCGTTTTTATCTAATTTTTCCCTCATTATACAGTTGTATACTGTCCTCCAGACGCCCTCAGACGTTTGAGTCCTTCTAAGCTCTCGTGTCGTCAATATCTATCTACCATTGTCTTGTTTGTCATTGGAAAATTGACTCCCAGCCGCTCTCCGGTGGATCTCCTATTGAACATCCATACCGACGTTTGGGACTCACAAGAAGCATGTCAACAATGGTTACAGCGCTCGAAATGGACCGATCCGTGTTTCAATTGAAGGGAATTTAAGTAAAATCATGCATTCACTCGGTGGGATTTCTAGCATAACCTCCTTCCGTGCTACGCTAGTTTACATGCTACTTTCGCTAGATTTGTAGGTATGCGTCAAATCTGTTTGTTACTCCGATGCGAGCGGTCTAAATTTGAATTGGTCGATTAGAATATCTGGATCTTTTAAATGATATTCAGCTATAAATTCCTTTTATTTCTGTCTCGCAAAGAGAGCGAAGCAATGAGGGCGGGGGGGAGCAGGAGCCAGCTTATAACGCTCTTTCTGCAACAAAAATGTAGATACATAAATCACACATTTGGCGGATAATTAGTTCAGCAAGGCGAGGTGATTGTGCGACTGGACGCGGGAGAAACGATAAGCGAGACGATTGTTGTCTCTTTAGAAGAGTGGATGCGATGCTGAGAAGACACTGTCAACTGCCGTATTATCTGCTAATTAAGATAATCTGAGGCTAACTTGGGCGGACCAAAACCGGCAAACTGGAAGACATGTAGAGAGAGGCAGTTTGAAAAGCCCTACAAAGACAAAGACGAAGATAAATGGGTGAAGATCGGTTAGCGGTTGCGTCCTTCGGGTGCATCGAGCAAAGAAAAAGCTCAAATAGCCATTCTGGAGGTTAAATAGATGGAACAGAATTTTTGCATTTTTGAGCTCTATTTGCCTTTGGCCTCATAGATACCAAGTGTTGTGTATCATGAAGTTCTGTATGTTCAATTTCTTTTTTTTCCTTATTTAATTGTCTGCATCAACCATCAAATATGTTCTTTAAACGAGTGAGTCGCGGCTAAGGGGATGTTGAGACGCGTTTTGTAATAAACGTCCAAAATGTAATAACCTTTTCATTTCATTTTGTAATAAAGCCGTATTTTGTAATAAACTGCCCCGACGCATTTTGTAATAAATTTTGCCGCATTATGTAATAAGTTATTACATATTGAGCAGATTATTACAAAATGCACTTGCAACTTTTTTATTCTCTAGGAAATGTAATAACATGGAATTTATAGAATATTCTCTGTTGATGCAGCCTTTGAATAGTGTACTGATAGTAATTGCTAAGTACTGCTACTAGGCTAATACAGTGATACTAATAATAGGCCTAGCTTTTACAAATACTTTGAAGTAAAATAAAATACAATTAACAAATAAACTATACTTTAGAATTGTTATTACGTAGTGCACCATGTTATTACATTTCCGAGAGAATAAAAAAAGTTGCAAGTGCATTTTGTGAGAATCTGCTCAATATGTAATAACTTATCACATAATGCGGCAAAATTTATTACAAAATGGGTTGGGGCAGTTTTTTACAAAATGCGGCAGTTTTATTACAAAATGAAATGAAAAAGTTATTACATTTTGGACGTTTATTACAAAATGCACCGATATCACAAAATGCAGCTCAACACGGAGCATTTCTTTGCCTGGAATGCAGTCATTTCCAAGTCACATCATTAATTTAAGATTAACTTCATATTTTTAATGTTTATTTATTATTCATTTCATTTTTTTGGTCCACTTAATTAGCTGTGTTGCTGAAGCCTAACCAAGTATTTTGGATGTTTTAAATCAATTGAAAGGGAAAATGGAACAAGGGTATAAAAGGCGATGTGGCCGGTTTAGTTGTGTGATTTAAATTTCGGTATTTAAAAAACATGCGTTAAAACCGCGTAGACACTGACAGGTTGGGTGCTTTTGCGATAAACATTTAGACGTGGTGAATGCACATAATTTCACTTTGGTCAACATGACGCTATGAGCAGTGATGAATTCAAGATTAACATTTTGAAAGCTATTACAGCTTCTTGAGATGGTATTTGATATATTTTATCATTTAGTTGAGATCTGCAAGATCGGCTTTTCACTCATATGTGAGAAAATCCATTCAGGTCCGGGCGTTCTGCACACAAGTGAAGATACAGAACACGCTTACGGATGGATCATCTGGACCATATCGTCAAAAAAAAAATCTCATTTTTTTTGTGTTACAGATGGGTGGAGATTTTGCATTCAGCCTTTAGAAATGATGACTCAGAACTAGGAAGCTAATTTGTTTTTAAAACAGTCGTTGTCTGACAAGCGTATTTCTGAATGACAGCTTTACTGTTTTTCTGACACCGAAACATCTGTTTTCACTAGAAATGCTGGTTATTTACTTAATACGTGATTTATTCAAAAAAAAAAAAATGTTTATTTACACGGATACTTGCCGTCTCAAGAGTTTTAGAAGCATTTTGAAACCCCGGAGGGTTTGAAGAGTTTTCCTTATCTGGAGTATTTTTCACTGTGAGGTGAAAGTGTTACAGTTTGGAAAAAAAGTGTGTCCTTGCAGACTTCAACACACACTTTGATAAATCAATCTAAACACCAGGATTTAACATCACAGTGTAACGGACTGCTTACTATAATGCATTACCGGGTAAAATATACATTGCCACAAATGAACTCACGGGGTAAAGTTCATTTTTTGTCTTTTTTTTCAACAGCAATCGTTGGAAGCTCAGTCTGTGTTTCAGTTGGCTCAGGATCAGTGAAAAAGGGGTTCAGCTCAAATGCTGCTCACATGAGTCCAGGCTCATTTATGGTCAACCAGCTATTATTATTTGAAAATTAGATGAATTTTTGTGCTGAAAATAGTTGTTAAGATTGAAATCTCAAGTAATATTTTCCACTAAATAAGATTCCTACAGTGTGTTCCTTGGGCTTGTGCATTGGAGAGAGCATAGTCTTACTCCCTCTCGGGCATTTGCTGCAACATGCAGCCCACCAGGACTGAAGATGTTTTGGAGATGTTTTGGAGACAACTATAGTTGTCTACGTTCTTCCATTGCTTGTAAAGTAACAATAATAACAAAAATAGTAATAATAGCAATATAACAACCACAACAACAACAACAACAGCTACAACAATAATAATGATAATAATAGCAATAACAACAATAGCAATAATAACAATAAATATAAAAATATAACAATAATAATAATAATAATGATAATAATAATTATACTACTGCTGCTGCTACAACTAGCACTTCTAATGATAATAATGAAAATAATGTTTGACCTATTTGTTAAAAAATAACACCAAAATAAGTGTAATAAGTCTGAACACCAACAATTAAAACAATAAAAACACTAGAACATTAGAATAGGAGGGGAGAAAAATAAATATCACCGAGTATATACATATACATGTACACATGTGCATGTATACATAGATTAAATTGTATTTGTACTTATTATTTAAGGAACATGAGATATGTAATGCTAGTTTGGCCTTATTATAATATGACACTTAAAAAAAGAAAAGAACGTCGCTATTCCAGGATTAATGATGGATGATCTTGAAACGGTCCAAAACTTGATCCGGAATAATAGTTGTTGCTCGAAGCCCTGACTTTGAAACATTTTGGATTAGTGTACATGATGATTCAGAAGATTGAAATTGTCCGTCTCTACTCACCATGATGAAATAAATTCTCATTTTTCTATCCAGAATAACTTTTTTTTACATCATGAGGGTGTTGAGTTTGCAGATCCAGACATGCCAGTTGGTACAGAAATGCAGGTACCTTCAACTTTTTATTCTTCTTTTCCAGTTTTCTATTTAACTTTATACTTAACTGTTAAATTGCAATGCACATCTATTTCCCTTAAAGAAGCTACTTTATATTTTAATGAGTTAAGGTTATATGATACAAATGACCTGAAGTTACAAAACGCCATGTCACGCGTAAGCTTTGCAGTTGTCATCATCCATCATTTACATATTTAAACTAGCGCTCTTGTTTTTGATGCGTTAGCAGCAATATGGTATTCCCAGGCTTTATTTTCCATTTTTTGGGTCTCGCTGGAGTTTCCGGAAGGAAATAATTCCCCCCCTTTGGGCACCGGAGGAGTTGAGGCAGTAAAAAGCGTAAGTGTGAATGATGATGGTGCAAGGCTGAAGGTGCAAATGTCCAACTTTGTTTCCAAACAGATTCACTCGTGGGTTTTTAGGCTGTTTTTTTCGCAATTCGTAGCTTATGAAGGTTTGCTAATTAATGCGTAATAACATATAATTGCCTGTGCAATTGAGAAATATGATCCTAATTGAATTTGTGCAGGTTTACTTCAATCTGTTATTGTTTTTAGTACGTAACACCAATAATATAGATTTTTGCTTCATTGTTAACTATCTAAGTATACAGCAGATATAAGTTGAGGAAAAGGTGGTTAAAAAGTCAATCCAAGAATCCAGTTACAAGAAGAAAAAGTTAGATGAAATAAAACTGCTTGTGATTCATCTCTTTTTCCACCCGCAGTTCCTCCTCTTGTCTCCAAACCGCTGTGATTTACTGCTAATTGTTTGGATTTTGGCGGGAGGCTGCCTTCTCAAGAGCAAGACAGCACCTTTATACACAATCAAAAACAAACTACACACACGTAAACACACACACACACAAAATTACACAGGGCGACAGATCATAAAATTAAAACAAAGACGAGAACAAACACACACATCAAGAGGCGGAAGATCCAACCCTTTTCTCATTCTCTTATACAAACACACACCTACACACACATAAACACTTAAACACATTCATGCTCATCAACCAAAATATATGACCCAATAACACCCAGACGTGTGTCACTGACATGCACACACACACACACACACACACACACCCTTGGCAAGATTCCCACATGAGCAGTGTTAGACCGCTGCTGGTGGCCTTGTGTAGAAATTTAAATCCTTTCTCTGACACTCCATGCGCACGCAGGCACACACACACACACACACACACACACACATGCACACACACACACACAACAGCATCCCAAATGATAACTCTGCTGGTCGCAAACAAACACTTCTGCATGCTCTGCACATACTGTATCCACCTGTGTGTGTTTCCCCTGCAGCCACTATCCAATAACATATCGACCATGCTGCAAGCATACAAAAACATGCCCCCCCCCCCCCACCCCACACACACTCTCACACACACACACACACACCCTCCTAATACACATTCTGTATACTAATGAGGAAAAAACCCAATTGTCAATTTTAGATTTTTTGCACTTCTCTGGACTCCGGAGGATCACATGCAGCTACAGGCTATTTCACATCCGTGCAGAAACACTCGTGCACATGCAGACATTTCCTTCCTCTATGAATTTCATTTTTTTTCCCTCTCCATCCTCTCCCTTCTGGAACTCCTCTTGGAAGAGAGAGACGTGCAATGGCTGCCACCGATGCACAATTACACTGTGGCTGTTGAATTGGAAAAAAAAAAAAAAAAAAAAAGATAAATATATTCTTTTGTTATAATCAGTATTATTTTGCTACATCAGCATTGTAATGACGAGTTTATTGTGAGTAAACATATCTATTTTTTATCCATCTTTTTAGCTCAATCCAGTACTGTAGCCATTGGTTTCCTTCAAAAACATGAATGGGGGGTAAAATGATGCAATACTGCATCTGACATCATGGAGGTTATATTGCGCAAAAAATGCATCCCATATTTGACAGCTGCTTCTTTCCGTACTGCAAATACTGCACGAGCCGAGTATGTATCATATCCCAGGGGAAAATGTGTCAGTAGAAGCCGTCACCACCGCTTTCAAGGTTGTCTAGATATCATAGAATTTTAATCAAGCTGTTATCTGTAGTAGAGTAAAAAAACTGAATGTACTATTTTGTTAGTTCTGTGTATGGATACATGCTAGATACCAATATAATTCATTTTTCCCCGTGTGCAACATTTCTGGAATATGTGTCGGGTCACGGCTAAGCTTTAAAATTTCACATTGAACTGATACACTTTCAAAAAAAAAAAAACACATTGGGAAATAATGCACAAGAGTAAAATGTGGATCTGTGAAAACGTAATACTGGGGATCATCTTGAATGAGATGTTGGTGCATGCTGGTATGAAAAATAAGGAAATATCTCTTTTTTAAAAGTTTACCGGAGTCTGCTTATTTAATGGAAAGTCAATGAATTATAATAGTTTATGTAGACAAAACTATACAGAATCTGGACTGATGATTGTGAAAGAAGAGAATATGAAATTATCAAAAAAAAAAAAAAAAAAAAAAAACAGAAAATAAGAATAAGAACAACTTCATTCATCCTGAAGGAAATTGTTGTACCAGAGTTACAAATAAAAACATAACAATGATAAATAATAGTAGAAAATTGTATTAAAAAACAAGGGGTGGAGAATAAGAAATACAAAAAAACTATCAAGTGTCTAAGTAACAAGTCAAGGCTATAAAGTGTCTATAAATAGCACTTAAAAAAAAAAAAAAAAAATATATATATATATATATATCATTGCAGATTGTAGGTCGTTTTAGAAGCCAAACATCATTTTAACTTCATCTGCAATTTAAACACCCTTCCTTAATCTTAGCTTGTCGGTAATATAGAAATTAACACAACCGCGGTCTTTCACATTTTTGAATCTCTCTCCATCTTCTACTTATTCAGACGAATGCAGTCCCTGAAATTTTTGTCTCGAAACAGACGGAAAGACTATTTTAAAACATAACAAACTCATCCTCCGAGAAAAATGCATTTAACCGACACAGTCCTTTTCAATAATCAAACCAAAACATCCCGTTTAGACTCCGAGACTTTTTCATGCATGTCATCGCGTCTTGGGAAGGGAAGCTGCACACGAGCTTCCTAATCAATCAAAACGATCCATACCCGATGATTGGCAGAATTAGCAACAGGCTATTTCTGCAAAGAGATGCTAATTGGTGCGCTAATTAAATCTGTTGCTCGCAAGCGATCTCCCGTTAACGCCGTTCGTTTCCTCGGACCGATTCGTGCTTCTGCCCCTCCACAGGATGTGAATCGGGCAGAACTTATGAAAAAAGATGAGAAGGGAAGAGAAGAAGATCATACAGTATTCATACTCAGAATGTTGAGCACATATTCTGATGTCAAATCATCATATTCATAAACCGACCGACTCTCGGATGGTGGACTCGATGCGCGGTGTTCTGGCCCACCAGAAAGAAATTCAAACTCACTTAAGCTGACACTTCAGTGCTTTCAGGAGGAAGTATTATTGTTGCTGAGTGTGCAGTACTGTATCTCAAACACACACTCCCTCTCAGTGTGTTTTAGGAGAAGTTGCCCTGAAGGACAGAAGTTATCAGGGGAGACACTGTCATATCTACTTAGAATGACAGAGCGGCAAGGAGTCCAACTGAAAGTGGGATTTATATTCCACAGCCGACCGGAGGTTAATTCTGGCGTAGAGAACGGGTGCTTTGGCCAGTGTTGGGAGGACGGTAGCGGAAGGATGTGCGTAATATGTCCTTTTTAAGGTTTTTAAGAAAGTAAGTAAGGTGGAAATGACACGGTGAGAGGCTTGAGGAGGCATTTAGCAACCGCTGCTGAGGCGTTGGATTGTTTGCTCACTGCTTGGGTTGGCATGGCGGCCGTCGGTTAGCATTTCTTGCTAACAGCATGGGGCCCTGGTTCCCTCCCGCAGTCCAAAAACATGCACAAAGTTACCCATCCATCCATTCTGGCCTGCTTTAGCTTCCCTTAGGGTCGCCGTGGATGCTTGCGCCTCTCCCAGCTGCCATTGGGCAAGAGGCAGGGTACCACTCACAAGGCTACATATCCAGAAAAACAACCATTCCCTCTCATTCACACATAAGGACAATTTTGCCATTTTTGTCCTCCTGGAAAAGGAAAGTCATCAGGGACTCCCGTGCCATCGCTCATTCTTGTCCCTCTGCCTTTGGTTCTGTATCCCCTTTCCCCTCGGTCTTCTTCTCAGCTGCATCCCCCCGTCCTTCTCTTGGCAGAGTAGGCCAGCGTCCCTTGCCTGGCCTTTCTTATCGGTGTATGTCAGTGCCTCTTGTCTGGCCGCCCTTGACCCAACTGGGCGTCTGTTGTCGTTGTACCCTAGGCTGTCCACCCTGACAGGGTTTCCCTTCATAGGTGGACACCAGCGCCTTCCGCCCGGCTGCCGTCCTGACCGGTTCCTTCCCGTCGGTGTATGCCAGTGCCTCTCGCCCCGCCGCAAGTCCCAAAAAAAAGGCCTCCCTCGTCGATGTATGCCAGGGCCTCCGCCTGGCCACCCATCCCCGGTTGGCCTCTCTTGTCAGAGCAGGCCAGGGCCTCTCGCCTGGCCGCCCCTTCCCTTCTGGGCTTCTTTCCTGGACGTGCTTCCGATGTCGGAGTTCCCTCGGGAAACCTCCCGACGCTGACGCCGCAACTCAGCTGCTCAGCGGTGGCTGGAATCCCCCTGGACGAAGCCCGTCGCCAAACACCCCAGCCTGCTGCCAGGACCGGATGCCGGAGTTTTCCCTTCGCCAACACCCGAACCTTGAGTCAGTAGCTGCACATTGGAACTGCACTCATAGTAAGCTTGCTTTTGTTGAACACTGTCTGTTTTGGTGTTTGACAACAAAACCATAACATTTGGCGCAACATTTCATACCTCTCATTGTCATATATGGGCACCCAACAGTTTATGTATGTGGAAGAGCGTCCTGTAAAATTGTTTGATCACATAGAATTGTAATTGAATCTGATATTCAGATCAGGTTTAATAAGATGAACTTTATTGATCCCCATAGGGGAAAGTCACTGCAGCATAACAGTAAAAATGCCAACCATTAGAAAAAATAAATAGAAACATTAGAAGACAGAAATAAATAATATACTAAAATATTAATGCTGGCTTGGACATTCGGGCTTGACAACGCAAATGAAATTGACTTTCTCCGAAAAAGTCTCACACCGGGTCAGGGGTCTTTAATTGAAGTGTTTTTCATTCGTGTTAATTCTTTTTTTCCACTTTTAGTTCTAAGTTGGAAGATTATTGTGATCTTGAAATATTAAATAAAATTATATTTATTATTTTTCGTCGCTTGAAATAACGTCACACTCGCGGAAGCCGGTATACCCGCCAGCCGGTAAAGTCCCGATTTGCAGATGCTGCGCGCAGAAGTTCAGGAGCAGAAGTCCCTTAAACCAGGTAAAATAAATATTTATGAAGATATTATGTAAATATTTATTTTTTATTGTTTACTGACACGGTGATTTTTTTTCCCGATTTATTTTTAAAATTCAGGTCAAGGCTCCGCTACACGCTCTGAAAGCCCAAAGCTCAAAATGAGTTCTAACATAAATAAAATGTAATGTTCTCTGTAATACTTTGTGAATTTCAGAAGCAACACACTACACGCTTGTTTATACAAAGTGTAAAGGTAATAAAAAGCAATATATACAGTGGTGCCTTTATTTTAGACGTCAAGAAGTCATTGCGGCTCCCAATGTTTTCTTTTCCGAGGAAACCGGGTCCAAACGGCTCTTTGGGTGTTAAAGGTTGCCGACCCCTGGTTTAGGTCATTTTAAAATGTCGTAGCAAGACAAAGGACCAGCGACGTATACATGAATCAGAATAGCCTTCATTGTCATCACAGGAGTGATAAAAACAAAATAAAATCATGTCTACGACAGAGTTTCTATTTTGTGAGGTCCCTTATTATGGCCAGTAAAAACAAGAAAGTCAAATGACAATAAAAAGGTCAAAAGTAATTCCAGGATATTTCCTAGTCACACTGAAATTTCCAAAGTTGCATCTCGCGTCTCATTTCGATCACTAGCGGAGCAGCTCTGAGAGGCTCTGCAGCACTGCTGAATAAGACGGGTGCGTTTTTCATTTGTATTTTATGCAATTTTGGAAAAAAACACGGTGGTTTTGTTTTAGTAATGCAATTTTTTTGTATGTCATTGACACCGATTGTGATTTTTCCTTCTTTTTTTTTTTTTTTCCCCCCTATTTTTCTCTGTGCTGGATGGAATTTTAAAAGCGACGCCCTGCAGAAGCGACTGGGCGCTGCTCATTCCGGGCAGGAACTATTTTACAAACTGCATTTATAGTTTGGAGCGAAAACTCATTGTGACAAAGGAAACCCAAACATTGGGAAAGATTGTCAGGGGTTTCAGTTACCGTTGGAAAAATTAATTCCTCAAAGGAGGTTTTGCAAAGATACAGCAACATTTATAGAATACAGGTTGTGCCTTCATGCTATGAAGTTATGCGTTTAACATTCCCGTTTAACAGGTAACTTGTTAACCTGTTTAGTTGTGGTGAATTTGATTGAATCCAGAATAAGCGTTGTTTATTTTTATGTAGCCTTGTTCATTACTTGCCCTCATTTCACTTTCACTTTCAAAATGTATTTTGTACTTGATGAAAATTGTATTTTCCCAGAATTTTAATTAATCAAATAAACACAATTTAGACAGAATTATTAGCAATAAAGTAATTAGAAAAAAAAAAAAAAAAGCTCATGTAAAAGTTTATTAATGAATCTCTTTCTGGCCTCATATTTATAAATTTTGACTTTAGATTCTGATTAAATTCTGAACGCATTCAGCCGGTCATGGCATTTTAAAATTAGTGGAGTTTAATTCTTAACAATTCTATTGTATAGAAATAAAACCTTGAATTTTCTGAATCATCTGCCCTTTAAGGTTTAGCATGACAGAGGGAAGCTGCCAGTCTCTCCTCAGACCAGAGATAATATTTATCCATGCATTATATTTATTTGGTTATATTTGGTGGTGAGGACAGGATGTGGGAAAAAAAAAAAAAAGATAAATACATCAAGCATTTAATAAAAATAACCTCCTGCCATATACTTCTTCCAGTAATATCCGGATAAAATTTAAAAAGGGCATCTGTTGATGATTTATCAAAAAATGTTTGCCATTTGACCTGTGAAATACGAGTAGCATTTAAATAAAACTGAGAGACCAGAGTTCCGGTTAAAACACAAATAATAATAAGTGAAATCAGCTACATTTCGTCCTGATTTACGTGAATCCGCTCACCTCGCCACTTGTCAAGTTGACAACTATTTGATAATATTGATAGCGATGTGGATATTTGGACTGTTGCGCGAAGTGTCATCCTGATATGATTTATTTGTTTTGATAAAGTGCTTGAGTTGGCAACGGAAATTGATTATTTATGCGTTTATACCGTCCGCTTTAGCAGCTCTGCGTGATTATTTTTTACACATTTTTCTTTCCAGACTGTACGAAACACTAGAGATCTGTTACTATTTATTTACACCGACTAATAGGCGGGAGGAAGACCACTCCTGTGCATTTTCTATTAAAAGGGGACAGTTTTCTGGTTTTTAAACAGCACGAAATGTCAGATCATTGGTTCGGTTGCAAACGGTGAATGGGGTGTTTGTGTTGGGGGTGGGATTTTTAATAAGCCGGCAAGCGGTTTTGATGGTGCAGGAACATTGCGGTATCTACGGTAACAGGACCGGGTACCTGCTGTTAAATCTGATGCGGCTAATTTGCCATCCAGCCTGTAAAAAGCAGCAGGTTTCAACCCGGCTCAGAAAAAATAACCAGTAGGAAACAACTTGTTATGGCTTTTCTCACTTAGATAAGATGGATACGAGTTTTTGCACAGCATGGATGGTTTCCCCTTAGTGTAACCATCTGCTCTCCCTTTCATAGAGCACAAAACTACTGTTTCATGCTAGATTTAATTGGCAGTTCTTAAAAAAAAAAAGTCCAAACCATGAACACCACGATGTACAGTAAAAAGTTTTTTTTTTTTTTTTTTCTTGCTTTCTTTCCGGTGTTTCTTTAAAGATGATTTGAGACTAGATATTTAGGAATATGGGCCAGAAATTAAATGCTAAAGTTAGTTTTGCAATGATCATCTTATTTATAGTTTCATTAAAAATGAATAAATTAATAATTCATTGAAGATAAATAAGATTTTCGGGGAGTTCGGGGGAACAACGTGGACAAACAACAATTCACTCTCTCATTTGCACGCAGAATTAAAACCGCTAACCACTGTGTCGCTGTGCGGAAATAATGTAACCATTGCTTTTTTTTTTTTTTTATTATTTTAAAATATAAAATATATTCAAATAACATATTCTTTGGAATCGCTGGAGAATTTGATGTGTTATGCTTTGGTGGTAAACAAATACATACATACATTTTTGTATAAATAAATGAATAAATTTATGTTGCCCCGTCATGTAATCTTTGTCCATTTTATTGATAATTTTGCAAACAAACCGCCAGCTTTACTCAAAATATTGCCACAACTAATGAATACTTACATTAATGTTCAAGGAAAAAAACAAAATTAACATTTACTTCTACTAGATTGGTTTGATAGAGTAAAACGTGTTAAAAAAAATATATATATATATATATATCATTAACAGAACACTTTTATTGACATTTTGTGTTTAGCCATGCCTGAATAAATCCAACAGCTTTTTCCTGATTCTAAATAAAATTTCCAGAGTACCGACACATTTTGAACTGACTTTTAAAAAATACTTGATCGGCCGAATTCATTACATTGTTGGCTTTTGATAAATTTTTGCTTTTGTCACATCAAACTTAAAACAAAAGAAGTCAGACACTGCCGTTTTTATAACGACATACACTCGCTTTTACTTTTTAATGATTATTCTTCGTGATCACTTTCTAAAAATCCTCTCGGTCTCATTTTTATTTTTTAGAAAGCAACGTTAGAAAAGCAAATATACCACCGGACACCAAAGAAAATGCTGAAATAAATAGATAAATTAAACAATGCATCGGGGAGTAGAAAGGATATCCCCCTGGAGGGTGTAAATATTACCTCGTCTTTGCCACTGCCCTGAATCTAGATTCTGTTGTTGCTTAATGCCTATGAATGATGATAACATGCTTGAACACAGCAGGGACTCCCGACTTGGTTTCAATGAGGCGTGCAGAGCACAGGTTGCCTAAGCGATGGGAGAATTGTATCCCACCGGGGTTCCTCTGGTTAATCTAGTGATTCCGTGCCCTCGACCGCCTCCGGGAATCGAGCCTACAAAATGGCAAGTAGGAGGCCGAGGGTGAAGGGCTCCGCCATCCATCAAGTGAAAATTTGCCTTTACCTTGCAAATATTCCACGGGGGAGTTGCTTTTTTTTGTTCTACTTAAATATGAGTTGCGGAAAACCCGATCCAACCGCTGACGGCCTCAATCTTGTTTCTTTAAAACTGAAACTCTTCCATCGGGGGCCTGAATGCAATGTATAATGGCACCCGTGCAAAAATGTGGGTAAATGTCCAAATCATGGCAACAAATGTTTGTTTTTTATCTCTTCAGACTTATATATTATATAATTATTTTTAATATATTTAATATTTTATTTATTTTTCTATTTTTTCTTATTCTTAATATTTATCATTCTTATTCTTTTATTATTAATATTTATTATATATTTGATATTTTATTGTTTTTTTATTTTTCTATTTTTTTTATTCTTAATATTTATTATTCCTTTATTCTGAATATTTATTATAAATGTAATATTTTATTATTTTTTATTTTATACTATTTTTTTTAATTCTATTATTATTGTCATTTCTATTGTCACTATTTCTATTGTCATTTCATTCTAGTTGTGAATTTTTCACCCTTACTGTTTCTTTATGTTGTCTATTATTATCCCTGATGTCGTTGTTGTCCATTTATTTGTGGATGTCTTTCTAGCTCCTGTCTCTCTATTTATATTTATATTCCTATTTATTTCATTTTTTTTTATTTTTTGACATAAGTGTTACGCTGCTGTGACAAAGGAATTTCCCCTATGGAGATCAATAAAGTTTATCTAATCTTACTTTAATAGGAAAACACTTGATTTGAGAGCTTTGCAAAGGACAAGTTGCGATATTCAGCGATGTTATACCTGTTTAGATATCTCATTATTTTCAGGCGTTACTGACAAAAACACTTTCAATCCAAGGTAGGAACAACATTTCCAAAGGTGTAAGAAATACTTAATAATTACCGAGGGATAGCATGACGAAGTCACACATACATGTTTTGTTTTTTTAGAATCCAACACCCTTAAAATAATCCTAACTCAGAAAATTGCTTTCTTTAAAGACTGAATGATTTAAAAACACAATCTATTTGTCTTCCATGTCTCCAACCTATTGATACGTGTTGTTTCCGGTCACGTAAAAGCCGATCTCATTAGGATTGTCGTCTCATATCAAAAGCTGCCCTTTCAAAGGTCGGCAACTTGCCAGGTCCAAATTCCAAAGAGAATTGTTCGTAAAGCTGTGTTTGTTTTTCACATAACTCTTAATAATGTCCACCGCGGAGGATTTCTGTGTGTGCTATAAATTAACTGAGTCATTGCAGTAAATATCTATGAATCTGCAAAAAAAAAATACCATGATTGACTTGGTTGCTATTTAATGCTGGTCAAACACTATTTGGTGTTGATATATTTTTTTATTTATTCTTTAACACAAGCAAGATAGCTGCCGGCCAAACACCTGGGAAACGAGGACGGTCATTTGTTAACAAAACACTAGTCATTCAAATTATTCAATTATTCCTGAATAATAATAATATTTAGACACAAACAGATTTCTTGCCAAAATTGATATTAAGTCCAAGGTGATCTATATACACGTTGATAGATCGATAGCATTTTTTATCAGGTGTTCTGAAGGAAATTTGTTAAAGCAGACCAATTATAAACTAAATTATACATTAATTACATCATATCAATGATAACCATTAAAGGTGAATGCAAAGTTTTATGGCTGCCAACATGCAAATTAATGATAAGGAAAATTTAAGAGCTCTTTTTTTCTCTCTGCAATGGTAATATCTCAAAAAAAAAAAAAAAAAAAAAAAAAAAAAGAGGTGTCATAATCAACTCGATTTGCAGGTTCCTTTGAGCAGCAGATCAGTGATTTCCATTTTAGAAATATTTTTTTTGTTTTATTGACTAGCAGTTGGAAAGTGATAAAGTGCAGAAAACAGCAGGAATTTCTGCAATTAAAAAGATCTGCCAGAATTACTTTGGCCGATCCAAAATTAAAATCCTGGCATGGTGCCTTGCACTTGCTTCCAAGGGATACAGTACAGAAACATTTTACCGATACCGACACGTTCACGCTAGGTTTTAAATTTATTTTTTTTATTTTTGACACATCTTATTTGATAAGATTACGCTATTAAAACTCAACCAAGCGGGCATGAGATTTACGTAAAAAAAAAAAAAAAAAAAAAAATGACTGTATATGATTGTCACTTCTAAGGGTTGAAAGGAGTGTGTATCTGGAATCATATAAAACAAAAAAATAATAAAAAAAAAAAAAAAAAAAAGTTTTTTGGTCACCTCCTCTCCTTTTCCTCTGCTGTCTCCATCATTTCAGTTGTTTTTTTTTATTCCTCCTCTGCTTTCCAGTGATCCATTTTTTTGGAAGTCTAAAGCAGGATCTATTGGGAGGAGGTGCACAATAGTGGATTACACCTCCAGGCGTAAACACTGCGTTTAATTCGTACATTTAAATATTGCCCTCCGCTGTGAATTCTGAACATCCTGATCCCGTCAGCATACTCCGGTACGTCAGGCGTGGATTTGCAGCTCTGAGTCAGACACAGGGGTGTCGATGCGGCAGACGCTCTGGTTTTAGTAGCCCCGTGGGCAGGAGAGACCGAGGTTCACCTCCAAGCTTCATATAGCAACAAAGTGGCCGTTTAACAGCCACATCCTGCCCGCTTTATTTGCTGTCCAGGGAAATAAACAGGATTCCTGCATGCCAGGTAGCGCGCGGTGACGGGAACCAAGGCTGACACATGGTAGCTCGGTTTCATTACACCTCATAATTCTCTGCTGTAGACAAACATCGAAAAAAAGGAATAGAGATAAACCAGCTGTCGCCCGGAAGAGTTTGTTTTCTGGGGAAAAGAGGGGAAGTCGGACGATCGCTGTCTGATTTTGTATTCTGTTTATGTAACGGACAATTATCAATGGAGGGGTTTAATAGCCTTTGTGTGTGCATTGCTGCACAAACCCTCACAGGTGAGAGTGTGTGTGTGTGTGTGTGTGTGTGTGTGTGAAAGTTATAATGGTTCCCAAATGTTGAAGATGGAGCAGGTTAGACATGCATGGAATGAACAAACCGCGAGAAAACTTTCAGGACGACCTCATCCTGCACGAGAAATCATTGACGATTAACTGAAGGAATGACAAAATGATGAACCTTCGCCGACCAAATTTTACATCCCTTCTTTTATAAAATGATCCGTTTTGTAGAGCCGTATTTTGTAATAACAGTGCATCTTGTAATAAGCGTCCAAAATGTAATAACTTTTTCATTTCATTTTGTAATAAACTGCCCCAACGCATTTTGTAATACATTTTGCAGCATTATGTTATAAGTTATTACATTTTGAGAAGATTATTACAAAAGGCACTTGCAACTTTTTTATTCTCTAGGAAATGTAATAACATGGAATTTATAGAATATTCTCTGTTATTGCAACCTTTGAATAGTGTACTGATAGTAACTGCTGAGTACTGCTACTAGGCTAATACAGTGATGCTAATAATAGGCCTAGCTTTTATAAATACTTTAAAGTAAAATAAGATTAACAAACAAATAAACTGTGGTTTAGAATTGTTATTACATAATGCACCATGTTATTACATTTCCTAGAGAATAAAAAAGTTGCAAGTGCATTTTGTAATACTCTTCTCAATAAACGTAATAAAAGTTTATTACAAAATGCGGCTTTACTAAAAAAAGTTACTAGATTCTATACATTTATTACAAAATTCAATGTTATTACAAAATGCGTCTCAACACGCTTTGTCGTATTTTGTTTTGTGTATCCGTGTTAAAAGCCTATGAGACTAAGCTAAATCTGCTAAATCTGAGTTTATGCATGCACATTATCTTGTTTTATATTATTATCCAGTCAGACATATAAGCTCCAATAAAAAACTTTAAATTGCATTGCTGGACACTCAGTATTTTTTGTAAAAGTTGAGCCCATCCTTGCTTCGTCGTTTTCTTCACAAGTTTACCAAACCTAAAAACTGAATTTTAATTTTTCCTCGATAAATCGAGCAGTCTCACAAGAAGAGGGCTATTGGGCAAGAAAAAAAAAAATATATATATATATTCACAGTTTTCAATTTTCTTGTTCAGGAAAACGGATTGGAACATATATATAAATGAAAATAAAAAAAAAGAAGTAAAAGTAATGAAAAAAAGCTGCAACATCTGTGCAAAGGTAGACCTGTAAATCAAACCAACCTTTTTGAGTTACTCACTCCAAAACAAAGAGAGGCAGGTCAAAAAAATAAAAACCAAAGTGCATTTGAATCAGAACGCACTAAAACTATGGAAGTTTATTGTTTTAAACCGGCCAATATTCAGGAAAATATGTGTATATAATATATGAATATATATAAATAAATACAAATACATAAATATAATAAATAGATATAAATAAATATAAATATATATAAATATGTGTGTATCATTTGTGTAAATATCAAACATTTGCACTGTCATTAAAAACTCTAATAGATCTTGTTTCATCCTGTTTAAACTCTGCAAGAAGTCAAAATCTGACTAAAAAAAAAAAGAAAAAAATAACAATAATTTGAGATTTCTTCAAATCAAATTGACCTGTTTCCACGGTTGAGAACCTTTTGACTTTATCAGTTGAGTTCAATAAAATTTCCATTTCTGGGTGATGATGTGACCAAAATGAAGTAGAACAGTAAAGTCTGCATGAAGACTTCATGCATATATTCTGCAGGAATAACACACTCCCAGTCTCCTCGTCTGTCCTTGTCCAATAAAAAGTAACGGAAAAGGTTGACGAGGGGAAACCTTCTGCACGTCCAGGCCTGACTGATAAAACGGATCAAGTGAACGTTCATGGAGGAGAGGAATGTGTGTGAAAGCTGTGGCAGACAAAAAAAAAAAACAAAATAAAAAAAATAAGGGTTTCTCCTCCCCGAAGGACACAAGCAGCCCGTTGGCCGGAGCCTCGTGTTAATATGAGCCGTACTTATAAAAAAAAATTTTTTTTTTTTTTAAAAAGTTCTTCAGGGAGGCCGGAGAACATCCGTTTTACGAGAAGGTCTAACGCTGGTCTTATCGGTCTGATAGAATTCCACGATCCTCATTGAAATCCACACCGCAGCTTCCTCTCTCCGTTCAGTTACGTTTGTCTCAGCCGTGTCTGCTTTACGTCCACCGATGCTTATGAATATGCCGAGAACATTTTAACTAGTGTAGTGACCTCCTCTGCTGCAGGTCAGATACTTGTCGCCGGCCAACACTCAGCCTGACCCGCTAATAAATTGCCTCCATTTGTATTCATGCAGAAACATCCCATGTTTCTCTCCGGTCTTGTTAAAGTCTGCTTTTTTTTTTTTTTTTTCCTCTTCCACGTTGTTTTAGATAATCACCACCTAAAGAGCTTCTCTGACCACCCAAACCATGCGGCGACAAGCCATCTCAATTACGACATGGACGGAGCTGACGGGAATCGCATATCATAAATGTATAATCGATACCATTAATAAATCAATAGTTGAAAATGTGGAAATCCCATTTTATAGTCAGATGAGCGATTCACTGTTTTTCTTCAAGACTTTTATATTCAGTTGTTGCACTTGCTTCATGTTTACTTGGTTTTTTTTTGGCAATTTGTTTATCCATTGAATTAACCCATTTTTAATTTTATTTCATTTTCTTTCAATATATTTGCGGATTCAAGCAGAAAAAATGGCTGAGATATTTCTCAAACCTTGAACAATCTACATCTTTATGTCATTTTTGAATGAAAATTAAAAAAAAAAGGATTGGATGTAATATTGCAGCATCGCCTTAGTGTAATATTGGTGGATAATTTAATTTAAAACAGAGTAAATGTCAGGAAACAGTACAAGTCTATGACATTGGTAAATTTATTTTGTATAAAGTGAAGTTTATTTACAAAACATATTTAAGATCGGTTGTCAAATTCTGGTTTTGGTGAATAATTAAGGAGCTGCAGGAGAAAGGTCTCAATCTTTTTTTTTTCTTTTTTTTTTAATTCCTGCTTAATTTGTTTCTGTTTCAAATAAAATATCATGCAAAATAAGTTGCAATTTTCGAAATTGTTCTTGATACCATTGGTCACCCAATTAAGCACGATTGACATAATGACAACATCATCAATATAATTATTATAAAATGAACTGTTTTTGCAAGAATTACATGTTGGATACCTCCCCCCAAAATACACACACACACACACACACATATATATATATATATATATATATATATATATAAACATACACAACCATATATACACACATCTACATACACTAACACACATAATTCCTTTTTTCCTCTCTTTATTTAAATTCTATTTTATCAATTATTATTTACCGTTTATAATTTACCCCTGACAGAGCTCAGATTAATAAATAGAAACGAATACATGAAAAATATATTCATTAAGAAACAGACGTTGAGTTTATACAGCACTCACATATCTGCCCTTTTCTTTCTTCCAGATTCTCTGGTAGACAAGAAATATTTAGACAATCCACCATAAAACTCCTTTTTTTTATTAGCAACATGATGTCGATGGCATGGGATATGAGAAATGAAAATACCATACATTAAACAATGACTCATTTTAATTTGCCTGACATTTGGGAACATATGAAGCGCTGCAGCTTCCACTGAGTGTTAGCGAAAGCAACAAACGACCAACCATCCGAAATGCAACTCTGTGCTAATTACCCTTTACTGGCGATTCATCCAAGCGCTTTGCCTCGGGGTCGTCTTACCCGCGTGCACGTGGGTCACGCTTCCTGCTAGTTGTAGTGGATAATGCAACCATACATCTAGAAGCAGCGGCCCTGTGCACTATTAAGGCAACGGGTGTTGTGCAAAACGTGTTAACCCATGACTTCTAACTTCTGCCAACAGGTTCAAACTGATCAAAACATCTTCTGGAATGAGCTCAGACTGAGTGGAGTGTGTCAATAATTCACAATATCATTTGTAGATGCGGGCGGAAGCAGGGCTGTGGAGGACGTCCCAGGCCTTGGTTCTTGTTTTGCAGAAAATCAAGTACAAAACCGGCCTTTGCTCAAGAAAACAGGAAGAAAGAGCGAAGCTCAAGTACGAAAAATGGACTTCGGCGTCTCCTGGACGTGAGCGAGATCCCAAATATTGAGTCGGTTCTCCTGTAAACGGATCACTCAAGACGGACGACAGCGCATGAAAAACAAGACCAAGGCAGGACACAAGAACAGCTCCAGGAAATGCTGAGAGTTGTAACGTTTGAAGGGAATGTTTAAATAGTTGTACTTTTTGAAGGGAATTTTTAAATCTTTGTACTTTTTGAAGGGAATATTTAAATCTTTGTACTTTTTGAAGGGAATATTAAAATCTGTACTTTTTGAAGGGAATATTTAAATCTTTGTACTTTTTGAAGGGAATTTTTAAATCTTTGTACTTTTTGAAGGAAATATTTAAATCTTTGTACTTTTTGAAGGAAATTTTTAAAATATTTGTACTTTTTGAAGGGAATATTTAAATCTGTACTTTTTGAAGGGAATTTTTAAATATTTGTACTTTTTGAAGGGAATATTTAAATCTTTGTACTTTTTGAAAGGAATTTTTAAATCTTTGTACTTTTTGAGGGGAATTTTTAAATCTTTGTACTTTTTGAAGGGAATTTTTAAATCTTTGTACTTTTTGAAGGAAATATTTAAATCTTTGTACTTTTTGAAGGAAATTTTTAAAATATTTGTACTTTTTGAAGGGAATATTTAAATCTGTACTTTTTGAAGGGAATTTTTAAATATTTGTACTTTTTGAAGGGAATATTTAAATCTTTGTACTTTTTGAAAGGAATTTTTAAATCTTTGTACTTTTTGAGGGGAATTTTTAAATCTTTGTACTTTTTGAAGGGAATTTTTAAATCTTTGTACTTTTTGAAGGGAATATTTAAATCTGTACTTTTTGAAGGTAATATTTGAATCTTTGTACTTTTTGAAGGGAATTTTTAAATCTTTGTACTTTTTGAAGGGAATATTTAAATCGTTGTACTTTTTGAAGGGAATTTTTTAATCTTTGTACTTTTTGAAGGGAATTTTTAAATCTTTGTACTTTTTGAAGGGAATATTTAAATCTTTGTACTTTTTGAAGGGAATTTTTAAATATTTGTACTTTTTGAAGGGAATTTTTAAATCTTTGTACTTTTTGAAAGGAATTTTTAAATCTTTGTACTTTTTGAGGGGATTTTTTAAATCTTTGTACTTTTTGAAGGGAATATTTAAATCTGTACTTTTTGAAGGTAATATTTAAATCTGTACTTTTCAAGAACTTAAAACACTTGATAGTCTTGACTTTGACACTTTATATTTTATTGTATTTCTTATTATCCCTCCTTCCTACTATTATCATATTGTTGTCATGTTTTACTTGAAACTCTGGCACAATAATTTCCTTTGGGATAAATAAAGTTGTTCTTATCTTATTTCCCAATCCAGCTCTTAGTTTTGAATGGCAAGAAGCTTTTTGGTCACATTGTCAACTATAATGCTATGCATAATAGGGGTTGGTCATTTATGAGCATTTTAAAACAGAATGTTCCAAAGCATTTTAATATTCATCCCATTTTGTATAACTTTACATTTACAACTTTTTAGTTTTGCAAAAGATCTTTAAAGTTTAAAGCCTGCTCCTTCAGCAATGATCCACCCACGGCTGTCGTGAGAAATTTTAACTCCTCAAAAGCTGCACCGGCCCGAATTTGTGCCCGAGAGTCATTAGTGAGAAAGGCTGGAGACACTTTATTGTTATTATTTTGTGAAAAATTCAAGGATGCCTTTGAAAGGTCAGTCTTTCTTGAATCTGCGAATGTTCATCCGATGTGCCGAACGGCACCTTTGCAGAGTAAGTTAGATCACGTGTTCAATCTGTGGTGTCTGACTTCCTCCGTAATTCAACATTTTTACAAGCTGTTAAGATTTTGCAGATGTTTTGTGACGTCACAAATACGAGACCCTTCCTTCACACGTTTTTCCGTCCCATCTATTGAATACACTGAATATTCAGACTAGTTATAATCAGCGGTGGTACATGTGCATCTGCAGGAAGCAATATCTGCTTCTTGCAGACTCACATCAATGCTTCCTTGATTCAGGTGCTATAAATATGCAAAATCGAGAACACGTACAAAGAAAACAATGCAATATCTATGCGTATAAAGAAAAAAAAAAATCAAATTCTTGCATGTGTTGGTCATTTTTTTTAAGCTGAAAAAGCATTCGCTAACATACAAACACGTGTCTGGTGAAGCTGAGCATTATAAATTTGATTGTTTGAATTTACATGAGAAATCCTCACAATCTTCAAACTGTCATATTTAATTTGCAGCAATATCCTAATTCTACAAAAAAAAGAAAGAAAAAATTCTGAGGAAAGCAAAATCATTATTTGAACATATTGCGACTGATGTGCTGAGGGAAAAACAACAATAAAAATCAAAGAGTTTTTATTAATAAGCGAGAGTATTTGGACTGAAAATGACATGTCAAGCTACAAACATGATTTTTTTCAACTGGTTTAGGCGGCATTGATCGAGTCACCCGGACGCTGCAACTGAGTTTTTGGATTAGCCAGGATTAGATGGAGGTCTAATTTAGAAAAGAACGGCACGGTAAATCACAGCAGCTACGATGCCTCTGTTTGAAGAGCGCAGGTGTAAATTTGAGAATGTGATATATATTTCTTCACTCTGTCACTTCATTAACTCTTCCTCCATCTCATCCGGCCATTTTCTAAACAGCTCCTGGTTTTGTCAAACCCTCAATTAAGAATGATGACTTAAAATCATGCAGTATTTGTTTAAAACACCAGTCATCCTTAGGTCTGCTTGAAATGATAATTGAATGCAATGAACCATTTCAAAGATGTTCTGTTTTGGTTTCTTTGGACACGTGAAAAAAAAGCTACACAATGTGATGCACATCTGAGCATCGCTGCTAAAAACTGAACCAAAAATGTGGTTTGTTTTGCAATACAAAGTAATACACATACATATATATAGAAATACACACAGGAATGTCTCAGAAAATTAGAATATTGTGATAAAGTTCTTTATCTTCTGTAATGCAATTACAAAAACAAAAATGTCATACATTCTGGATTCATTACAAATCAACTGAAATATTGCAAGCCTTTTTATTATTTTAATGTTGCTGATTATGGCTTACATCTTTAGAAAACTCAAAAATCCTATCTCAAAATATTAGAAGATCATGAGAAAGTAATTTTTGTATTTTTAATTGCATTACAGAAGATAAAGAACTTCATCACAATATTCAAATTTTCTGAGAAAGTCCTGTATATATATATATATATATATATATATATATATATATATAGATGTAAAATAATGTCAATATACAATGCTCAAAAAATAAAGGAACAATAAAACTACATATCCCATTAATATCCTATATATTCCAGTTGATTCATCATTATTGTTATCATTTACTGTATATTATTATTATGAATATTCTTAATATTATAAATATTCTTATTAAATACTTTGTTCTTTACATATTTAAATGTGCCGACAACAAAAACACACAAAAATGATCAAATGCATGAACCCATGGAAAAGAATCCGTGTTGCTTCCTAAGCGGACAATTCAATTTCATCATTGATTTGGCGTTACATCGCGTTGTTTATTTTTAATTCCGCACAGCTACCAGTTGTTAATTTTAGTCGAGTTAAAATATGATGCATGTGTTGCAAATCCATGCCTCCACATCTGTAAAGCAACGGAAACAAAACAGGTTGGAGGATGTAAATATATAGTTTCAAACGGCTCTCATATGGTTGCTGTGCTTTGCACCATTTGCAATTCACGAAAACAGTGTTCGAAACTCCCCCCGTTCAAACAGATATTACTTTGCCGAATGATCGAACCTGCAGTCATGATATCAAGCTACTTATTTTCCCAAGTTTGGATGGATCATCCAGCCGGATCTCCACCTTGTTCTGTCCTCTAACATTTTCAGAATAGCTCAGCAGCAGCTCATCAGCCAGAGCAGCTCCATGATGATGTTTTCCTTCCTTCATTTCTTTCATTTCTACTCTGAGGCCTCATGAGGGACGCAAGTAATAACAGCAAGATTATTATTTTTTTTTTTATTATTATTTTTTTTTACAAGCCGCTTGACCTGCTGCAATATGTAATCTCCGACATATGTGTGACCGTTGTGATGATTATGGACCGCACGCCATGAAATCACACGCTAATGAAGACGTGCACGGCTATTTGCCCTCGACACATTTTAATGAGCAGTCGTGATGTAAGTGTGAGGAATCGCAGTGAGTTCATGAAAATAATAAGATTCAATGTAATTCATAAAGTATTCCTTGCTCTTATACGTAATTTTGCATTACAAATGTCCTACTGACGTTTAAATAACTAAAATAAAATAAAAAAATCGGATTGAAATATAAATGCAGGTTATTGTATTTTTAATACTTTATACAGGTGATAAGGGCGTCTTATAGATAATTCATATTTTTAGAAAATTGCAGAAAATGGCTAATCCATTTCATACCTGGAAAATAATGTTTATAACGACCCAAAACTCATTTTTGTTCCACTAAAGATCGGGAAATCTGCTCCCTTCCAACAAATATAATTCTTTATGTGACATTCCTGACGGGCTGACAAGGTGCTACTGAGCTAAACCTCATCCCACAAATTCCTTTTTTGGAACAAGTCAACACAGAATGTATTAAAAAAATATAGACATGCCTCGCGGCACAACTTTATTACTAAATTGCTAGGATTCTGTAATAATAAAAACCCTTTCTATTTTGACAGCTTATATCAAACATCAAGCAAAATACTTTTTGTGCATTTATGAAGATACATATCTAATTTTGTTTTAGTTCTGTAGTGCTTGGCATGTCTTTTTTTATTTGCATGCAGCTTCTGAAAAGGAATCTGAAACAACGAAGTCTCACTTTTTATTGTACCGTAATTTAAACCGACTGGAGGCGTTTATTAAAAAGAACTTATTCCAAATTATAAGTTCATTTTTGAATGAGTTTGACTCATTTCCGGCACTTCTACACACCGGCTGACACAAAACCTCACGCATACATCTTAGCTTTGGGATATCTAATGTTTTATTCAAGCGTCTTGATCTAATTCGATCTTAAATCCCGCAAAACATTCGGCGGCACATCAAATCCAACAATTGTGACGGAAAAATAACCCTAAAAAAAAAAAAAAAACTACCGTTGTGTCAATTTCATGAACTCTCCTTGGTTCTTGCAGTTTCCCAATAAAAGAACACTTCAGTTCACTCAAGAAACTCGCTTCACATGGAAGACAAGCAGCAGGCAAAGGTGAGTGTATGGATATGGATTGCTCTTTCCCCTTAGTGTGTGTGTGTGTGTGTGTGTGTGTGTGTGTGTGTCCAGGAGGAGTTTACCCACGGGCTTTGTCAGCATGGATTAAGAGCATAAAGGTCAATACAGTCCCCTCAGCCTGCCAGCACAGATCAGTTGAGGGGAGATGAAGTGGCTGAAGAAAGAGTTGAGGCTCCATCCTGAGCCTGAAAGGTCTTCTGAGATTGTGTTATGAGTGATATTCCTCCTCCGACACCGACGTTGTTCCGGGTTAAAACAAGAGCCGCGGCCATGCGGTCACCCGTGTTGCTACCGGCGACGGAAAACGCCGGTAACTTCATCAATCCGCCGCTCGGTCGCCTCCCCCTGAGGTGGAAGGGTTCGATTTAAGTTTTGTCTGAACCTTTCTGATCATTAGTTTCCTCAAGACATCTTCATCTGCTGTTCTTTATGTGATTGAGTTAAACACTAAATAAGATAAGAACAACTTTATTAATCCCGAAGGAAATTGTTGTGCCAGAGTTACAGAAAAAAAATAACTGTAATAAATAATAAAAAGAAAAAGGCAGAATTAGAAATAAAAATAAACTATAAAGTGTCTCAGTGAAACTATAAAGTGTCTTTGTAAACAAGTGATAAAACTATAGGTGTCTTAGTAACAAGTGAGGTAAGGAGTGCACAATAGTATGATAAAAGGAAACATTTTAGTGTAGCTGTTATGAAATGAAATATTGCACAGTTCTGAATATTGAATATTGAATATTGTTCTGAATTGTTCTGAATATTGCAAATCATTATCTTCATTATAATACACATTCTGCTATAGAATGTCATCACGCTAATGGTTAAGATCCAGCAATGTTGGTCTGGGACTAAATTCACAAAAAAAGAAAAAAAGGAAAGGTTGTTATTCCTATGATTATTAATACTCTTATTAATTGTAGATTATTATTATTAAATATATTAAAATGGCATCCAACTCCCATGTTATCACACCACATCATTTTTTTTTCAGTTGATGTAGTGGTTAAAAAAAAGGAAAAAAAAAAAAAAAAAGGTTGTTATTCCTATGATTATTAATACTCTTGTTATTAATTGTAGATTATTATTATTAAATATATTAAAATGGCATCCAACTCCCATGTTATCACACCACATCATTTTTTTTTCAGTTGATGTAGTGGTTAAAAAAAGGAAAAAAAAAAAAAAAACAGAACAAAAACTAAAAAAAAAAAAAAAAAAAAAAAAAAAATTGTTATTCCTATGATTATTAATACTCTTATTATTAGTTGTAGAATTATTATTATTATTAAATATATTAAAATGGCATCCAACTCCCATGTCATCACACCACATCATTTTTTTTCAGTTGAAGTAGTGGTTAAAAAAAAGGAGAAAAAAAAAAAAAAAAATTCATTTCTGAATCATTTGTCCAGGAGGGGAATTTGGAGGATGGCATCAGAAATTCCTTTTTTCGTGTAATTTAACTTGAATATCATGTTCATACTGTCTCTCGATGTTAATATGTTACATCGAGCATCAACAGAGGCTCGGCTCTCAATCATGGAAGCGCCGAGTGAAACCGGATCGAGTGTTTTATGGACGGCTGCGTTAATTGTAGACGTTCTGCAACTGTTTTCAGAGCCCGGGGCGTGAAGCGAGCAGCAGACCGAAGCGGCTGGGAGACGGGTGGGAGGGGTCACCTGGAATGAGGAGGGCCTCGTGGGTGGCGGTTTTGACGGTCTTCTATCTTCTCACAATGCGCTGGAGGCTCTTCCGGCCCGGCCGACATGATATTGCACCGGGACGCAGCTGGTCAGGATGATCTCCGTGGACCAACTTGAATACCTGGACCGGCTCGTGGCATTGGGGAAGTGAAGGACAAACCCAGAAGTATCCCGGACAATCCTTCCCACCCCCTGCACCGCGAGCTGTGGCTGATGCACGGATCATTTAGCTCGTCACGCCCCGCTGCAGAACTATATATACATATTATGTTTAATGTAATTGGAAGTATACTGCTCAAAAAAATAAAGGGAACACTTGAACAACACAATGTAACTCCAAGTCAATCACACTTGTGTGAAATCATAGTGTCCACTCAGGAAGCAACACAGATTCATTTGGACTTGTTTTAAGGACATTACATCAAAGTTGGATCAGCCTGGAGTTTGTTTTTACACTTTCATTTTGAGTGTGATTCCTAATCCAGACCTCCATGGGTTGATACAATTGATTTCCATTGATTATTTTTGTGTGATTTTGTTGTCAGCACATTCAACTGTGTAAAGAGCAAAGTATTTCATAAGAATATTTCATTTATTTAGATCTAGGATGTGTTTTTTAAGTGTTCCCTTTATTTTTTTGAGCAGTGTATTTCATTGACTATGCAGTGTTTTCATGTATTTCAGCCAGAAGATCATAGAATACCTGACTCCGTGGCTCAGGGGACGCATTTGCTTTTAAAATTCAACAAATGGGCCGGGTTAGCGCCAGATATGATACAAAAAAAACAAAACAAAAAAAAACGAAGAAAGTATGTATATGGTTTTGAGATGCTATTTGGTAGAGCGGTAACTTCTGAATAAGGACTACTGGTTCTTTTGATCTTCTGTTATTGAATTGCAATTTTTGTAAGTCGCTTTGGATAAAAGCGTCTGCTAAATGACTGGAATATCTGGTTATCGGACTTTTTAATTCCTCTTCCCTCAGCCGCAGGGAACCTTCAAATCTTTGTAGTTAACAGTTAAGACAATTTATTTTTCATTGTATTTCGTATTCTTCCTCCTTCCCACGATTATGGTTATGTTTTTGCTTGAAACTCTGGCACAACAATTTCCTTCGGGATAAATAAAGTTGTTCTCATTCATTCTCATTCTCATGTAATGTAATACATATTTAAAAAAAACATTTTTTAACAGTACATATCATAATACGTAACTCGTCTGACATTTGCTTTGAAAATAAAACCAGTTCGGTTTTGTTTATCTGCTCACCACGCCAATGTAAAATTGTTTTGAACCCTGTCCGTTGACCTCTGACCTCTGACCTTTGCTTACATTTCATGCGCAAACTCGGTTTTCCCCTCGTAGCTTCACATCCAGCTCACTCATGTGTGTCGGTATGTCCCCGGTAAAGGCTGAATCACAAAGACAATCTGTCGTTCACCGGGAAAATTCTCAAAAAGCTCAGAAAATCAGATAATCACCTGCTTGAGCTCCAACATTCATCGATACGATCAATCAATCGTTCACATCAAGTATGAATTGTGTACCAATCTTTGGCGGGCCGGATTAAAAAAGACCAATATGTGGCCCGCGGGCCGTATTTTGCCCATCCCTGCTCTAAACCCTAACTCCAAACCACAATAAAGCTGAATCTGTAAACTTCATTGTATCTCTGAAGGTCACTTCTAGACAGGAGTGCGTACAGGACATTATTCTTGCTGTCTTGCTTTTTCCTGCAGACGAGACCTCCCTGTTCCCGTGTTACCAACGCTTGTGCAAGCAAACAGCTTGTCCCACCACCTGTTGTCTCCACAGACCCTTCAGGAAATCACATTACAGCATTAGTGACGTTCTTCCGCCACCCTTGCGTAGATATATATATATATATATATATACGGTTGCTTCTTCTAATGCGTCTCTGCGTCTCGAAGCGACCGACAGACGAAACCGCTCGGATGGAGTTTCCTTCAGCCTCCGCTTTGTAATGTATTAAAAACTCTCATCAAATGTTTGCTTCTTTTGCTCTTCTAATTTGGATTGATGTGCAAAACAGTACAAATAATTTCATTGAAAATATTTGAGCTTGAAAGGATGAACTTTCACTTCAGCCATTTTCCACAACACCTTGCTATAATAACGAATTCTGATACAATGAAAACTCTGTTACAGTAACCACAAAATACACTGTAAACAATTCCAAATGGAGCAGCCATTTTTAAACCCCCAAATGACTATTTTCATTTCATTTTTTTTTTTTTTTTTTTGGTTTCCAAGCACTACCATAAACAACATCCAGCTATGTTTGGTAGGCTTATGAGGCTTAATGTCAATTTTCACTGCTCAAAAAAATAAAAGGAACTCAAAAATAACACTTCCGTGATGTGAATGAATGAAATACTCTTATTGAGCAAAGCTGTGTCTAATGTTTGACAGAGGTAAGGCAATAATTTAACGTAGTCATCCTCCAAAATGTTTTCAAATGTATATAGTGCATTAAAACCTGGCGGTTCCAGTGTTAAGACAAACTAATATGGTAACAGATTGTTGGGCATTGATTCAATGCAACCCTTTCATTCTAACCGCCATGTGTGGTTTTATCCGTCCATAAAAAGCCAGATAGCTCGCAATAAGCCGGTCGAACAAACACCAACTGTTCGGACAAATCAACAAGGTATCGGTGAATGATATCCGTCCAACTCTTCGCCCGGGGAGCTAATTGTCTGGTTTTAGCTGCAATACCATCGAGAGACGAATATTCCTTCACGCTGACGAAATATCAGAAGAAGATTGGTGAGAGTTTCAGTTCGATGTGAGAAACCTCTCCACTGTGAAAGTCTGGAAAGTCTAATTCACGCTCAGCAGCAACGCTCAGTGAGTCTCCGCTCTTCGTTTACCTGTTTAAGGAAATGGTTCTTTACCCAAAGCGAGGCAGTCGGCAATTTCTGATAGCATCTCTCCAGGGACTTGAAGGCACTCGCGCTCTTTCCATTACTTCGTCGTCAGTTTTGTCTCTAAAACGAATAAAATGACCAAATAACGAATAATAGATTGTGCTCTTGCTTGCACCTGGTGATTATTTTCACAAAAAAAAAATAAATAAAAATCAAAGGCTAGCCCTGAAAGAGCTCAACCGCCTGGACGAGCTGCATCTACCACTGAGGCTTCAACGTACAGTAAATAAAGTAAATGCAAAACTAAAAGATCCCAAATTTTGGTTCTTCACAGCAATGAGACACTGACCTGGCATGTATGAAACCATCTATAGACTGAAACAGTTAATGATGATTTTGATTTCATATGACTTAAATTTTGAACTCTGGCTTTTGATTTTAGTTTGATGGATGGTAACTGTAATAGGCGTGAACGTCAGGCCTGTACTTAGATTCATATGTGGTGGTATATATATATATATAAGAAAAAATATAGACAATATAGACAAAAATACAATAAAAAAAAAAGAAAAAATTAAATAAAAAAAATATAGACAAGAAAAATAAAATACAATAAAATATGCTCTTGCATCCAAACCTCTGTTTTCATTAAATGAAATTATATACCAACAACTTAGTAGAAGTCTACTGTGTCAGGCCAATCCATTTGGCTCACAGCCTGATTTTTTATTTTTATTTTTACATATTTATTGTGTCACAGTGATCCAGTGTTAGCAATGATGCAGCTTTAGTAAAATAGAAACAATAATTTAGTATGGAATCAAAATATAAATAGTCAGCAAATTGTGCAAAGCGACTGCATGCAACACTTTTTGAAAATATCAAATATACATCTCAACAAAAAAATAAGCTATGACATGCTGCAAATTACATGTGCTTGAAAGTAAAAGAGAAAGAGAATAAAAAAATATGATCCACATCTTAGCATAATGTAAATTATTCTATTACTGCATTTACCGACTGTTGAATCTTGGTCCATTTTCTTTAACTGTTTTTTTTTTTATTCTTAATTTAAATAATCTACATTACATTAACATTTGTCAGTGGACCATGTCAAAAAAAAACACATGGGAATTTTTTACTGTTTTTTTTCCACAGAGTGTGCATTAACTCGTGCATGTGCACGATTTGGAACAAACTGACAACAACTTACAACTGAGGCAGTTGTAAGACAGTTAAAGATGCAGTACTGAAGCTTTATTCCCATGTATTATCATGCAATTGCATACAAGCTACCATGCTAATCATCATTAATGCATTCCTATTTTCATCATTAATACATTTCTATCATTATTGATCAGTGATTGTTTGGTTCATGGTGGTGCAGCGGTTAGTTAGTCTTGCCTCACAGCAAGAAAGTTCCTGATTCAATTCCAGTAACCAAGCGGGGCCTTTCTGTCTGCGGTTTGCACATTCTCTCAATTCCTGACATGGTTTTCTCTGGCTCTCTCCGAAGTCTACAAACTATCAAAAACTTTAGCTGTCTGAAGTAGCGCATTCATAAACTTCTCTGCGTTACTAAGTCATTTAATATTGACTGTTTGTCTTTGAATTTTTATCATCATGAGATAATTTTTCTTTGGAAATGCACATCATCATGTCAGCGTATTTCACAGCTAAATTGTGTTTTATTGCAAATTGTCTTCTGTCATTATTTGTTACAGTATACAGATGTTTTGTTGTCTTTTCATTGGTATATCCATTTTTTTTGCCCGGTTTTTGTAATGACGCATCGGCCGGTTTCATGTGATGGACTTAGCGGTGCAGACGTCTCAGTACAAATTTCCTCATAGAAATCAATTTTGCTCGTCTGATGAGTTGTGCAATTTGTGAGCGATTTTCCCCCATTTAGTGCCTCTTATGTAGATTTCTTTTGCAAATGTGTAATTTTAACATTTAAACTAGTCTTTCGTCAAAAGCGGAGACTACTTTTCTTAGGTTTTCTATTTTTTTTCCCCTTTTGTATTATTGTTATTGTAAAAAAAAAAAAGGTAGAGACTCAGCAATACTTTTATTGAAAAAAAAAAAAAAAAAAAATGAGTATTGAAATATCCGTCTCAGTTTAAAGACCATTTGGTATCTGTGAAAAAGAAGAGCAGTCTGGAGCTGCTCGGCTGCCCATCACAGCACATTCATCCGTTCACTTTGTCATTCAAACCTATTCACAATTTTTAGATTCAGAAAGTTTTTCTTGATAGGCGAACAAAGCTAAACTAAACCGGGGTGTTTGTTTAAACGGGTATCTGTTATTACCATCATGGTTTGGACACGAGAGCAAACACTGAGAGAGAAGCATGATGGATGCACTTTAAGGAAAATCATCCGCAACTTTCACAGGATAAAAGTAATAAGGTGGCAAACATAAATTAAGTTTATGTTATGGGTGTCAAGATGAATGGGCTCTTGAGAGTTTACATTGACATGGATTCTGATTCTGCGATCAATAATGTGATACCTCGGCTTTTGATTTGCAAGGTTTCTGACTTATTAGCATTGCATTGAGACCAAATACTTCCCTGCAAATTCAGTTTATCTGACATGTATTGCAGAATTTAATTTAGAAGCTCAAAGGCCAACACACATCTTGTTTAATATGGCACATCATTAATACATTTTCTGCAAGTATTGCTTATTGTTTTCAAATATTGATATTTATTAATGTTCATTTTTAAGATATTTCAGTCAACGGTTCACTCTAAAAGATTTTTTTGGCCTGCATGGTAGCCTTAAACAGTGTCATCCGCCCAATAAATGGTCCGCTGTCTTAATCAGAAAAAGTTCTTATTTTTCTTGCCACAACATAAACAATGGAATGTGGGATTGTAATGTCTCTTATCCAAGATGATTGCTGCCTTTTCACTCCTAAATCTCTACCGCTGGACAAACTACCAGGTATCTAAATGCAGTGCGATGCAACTCCAAAGGGGGGCTTGTTTTTTAATGGGGTCGATGCTAAGTGGGAACAAAGTTTGAACTTCTGGGGACTAAACAGGATTAAAATTTGAAAAGGTGCAGCCAACCTGCATCTAGTCTGAGCGTAGTTACCGGGGTCTGGTTCCAGGGGTGGGTATTTCTGGGTGGTTTGGAGGGTGCAGATAGGTCTGGTCCCTGTGAGCTGTCTTGGGCTGTCCTCAAAGGAGTGGCCCTCGTCCTTCAGGTGGACTGCAAATAGCCTCCCTGAAGTTTTGGCCTTTCCTGTGTCGGTCACCATGACCTGTATGCTCGAGAGCCTCCAAAGTTTTCTTTTGCCAATGCAAACAATCCCAATCCTTAGTGCAGGTGACAACGAGAACTGCATTTTCGGTCTTGTACCTCGGTGTTTTGCACCAGTCTTTGCCTCAGGGGATTGCGGGATTAAAAGTTTAGTGGTATTTGGTGAAAACCCCTTTGGAGTTTTTGCAAAACACCAGCAGCATACAGTATGATGATGTCCGACCATTTGTTCCTGCCCTCCTCCTGTATCTGGTGGTTCTGGATTTAGCAAAGGCACAATTAGGGTAATAATAGGATTTAAGGGTCTAATATGTTGGACCCCAGTTTTTCTGCCTTTGACGGTTGATGGGATGCTTTTTGCACAACGGTGTAGTTCTGATTACCCTTTAGTTTGTGTTGAAGAAGGTGATGGGTGTCAAACCCTTTTCTTCAAAGCAAATGTGAAGAGCTGCTGCAGCTAAAGAAGGGTGTAGCCCAAACCTCAGAGCAAGTGTCTATAACGAAAATAAAATAATGGTATAATAAACGTTTTCAAGACATCACTTCTGCAACACTGAAGGTATCACTTTTGTATCGAAACACAGATGAAAAACCTTGTCAAATAGTGATAGCGCACTGCTTTTTACAGAAAAAAAAAGGGGTTGAAGAGGCTGCAGTCTTTTTTTTTTCCCTCCCAATTTGCACCTGTATATAAACATCTGTCAGAGCGACAGATTGTAGTGATGAGAAGCCTGTAAAAAAAAAAAAAATAATAAAAAAATAAGGCCATAATCAGGCTGTCAGTTGTCAGAGCTACAGATCGTAACCCAGGATAAGCAGCACCAATATATTTTTGCATTAATCATTTCTTTAGAGAAGAGCAAGTAAATGTTGTGCAGCCTCACTGTCCATTTGGGAAAGATGGGAACGGAGATAGTAGTTAAGACAAGGTGACCGATGAGATAGAGATTAGCTGGTGACCAGAGCATGTAACTTGTCTGGGAACGGTGAAGCTTAGTTTGGTCAAGAAAACAGTCGTCAAAAAAGGGATGAAGAGAGAGGTTTCTGCATTGTGGCTTGTTTGGAATGCGACGAGTGGGTGGAGAGAGTGGGGAAAGAGCACAAAACCAACTGAAACACTATGAAACTCAAACAAATCAATGAAAGAATGAAATGTCTGACCAAGTAAAAATATGAGGATCCAACCAATCACAACATCCAGATCAACCACTCTTATACCACTTGTGACAACATTTTTTTCCCACATACACACACATATATATATATATATATATATATATATATATATATATATATATATATATATATATACACACACACACATATATATACATACATATGTATACACATATATACATACACATGTATATACACACATATGCATACATATATGTATACGAACACACACACACAAAATATATATTATATGTATATTTCTAAAAGTTTTACTTTGTGTGATTTTTTTTGAACCAGAATAAATGTACCTGTGTGAGTGAGTTGGGACTACTTAATTTTCTATAAAATCACCTTGAAATACTGTTAAGTTGAAGTAATTTGTAAGCCTAAATGTTGCTAAATTTTAGCAATAATATAGCATTAGAATTGTAAATAAATGAATGACTTAAAAAAACATAAACTCTAAAATTCACCATGCAAAAAAGTGAAGGGACATTTACAGAATACACACCTGTGATTGAGTCATATAGTTAAATATTCTAAATATTCATTTTATAGTTAAATATAACGCTCCCATTCTGTAATCCACATTCAAAGCAACGACCTTGGTGTTTGTATGAAAATCAATAATATCCTCCCGAACTGAGGGATTTCTATCAAACTGTTATTTTGCAGTGAGGACGAACTAGAGGTAGAAATAAAGGAAGAGGACTGGAAGTACAGCGTGAGACGCTGGCAAACAACAAAGAAACATATTGAAGCCAGGATACAAAGAAAGACTGAAATTTTTCTTTCAAAAGATTAGAACATATTTTGCTGCAGTCTTATTTACAGGGCAACATTGATTGCTTCCATGCACGCATGAATTTTCTGCCAGGCTATATTTTCCATCCACAAATGTGTTTATAAAAAAAAAAAAACAAAAAAAAAAAACAGTAGATTTCAAGATAGATTTTTGGTACCAGGATGCACCGACTCATGTGAAGCAAAATATTCAAAGTTATGATGAATCCATCCATCCGTCCATCTTCTGCTGCTTATCCTGCACTCAAAATTCATCGTAAACATCCAAAGAGTAATGACCAAAATATTATAAAATGAAGAAGCCTCTCGGCTGAGAGGTGAAACGTCTTCAAGGGAGGAAATTCAAGTTAATACCACAAAAATATTTTGATATTTAACCATGATCTGGATAACTGAGAACCTCCATAAAGAATGACAAAAATAAATTTTCCAAATCCAGCAAGACTGATAAAGTAAAAAGTCAACTTGGGATGAATTAAAAGAAAAAAAAAAAAAAAAAAATCCAAGAACAATTATCCACTGAGCAGTGATCAATGATTTCCTTCAAATAAATGAAATTTATTTAAGGATAGAGGATGTTTGAATTTTCAAATATTTAAATTAGACTGGAATATGTTAAATAAAAATTGAATGTAACCCCAAATTAACTGATACTGGATATCATTTTGAGTGAAAGATTTTGACACGATGTTTCCATTTAAAAACAGCCAGGATTTTCTGTCTTCAAGCATCCTATTGCTCCTTATCCTCAGTAATTGCTTACTTTGTTTGCTTTTAATTCACATCTTCAAACCACCATGAAAGAGAGATGGAGGTGCAGAAAGAGCAAAGTGCCAGCGTTGGAAAATATACACAAGCAGACAAAAGGAGAAAACTAGAGAAAGAAGTGCAGATAGAGTTTATTTAACACATGAAGGTTAATCAATACTTGACCGGGAGGAGGAGGAACACACACACACACACTGAAAACCTGATGCCTGAAGGCAACAGATTTCTATTTGTTTTGCATCTTCTATCATTCATGTCTGTGTGTTTGGAAACTTTATACTTTTTTGTTTCCCCCCAGCAAGAAAAGTGATTTCAGTTATTAAACGGGTTTAGTTGATATGACAAAGAGAAGGAATATCACTCAAAAATAGCAAGAGTTCATGAATGTGGCCAAGTAATTGATATTTATATTTAATTTATTTATCCCTCAAATTGAGAGCCAATCCAAGTCGCCGGTCAATCGCAGGCAAACATAAACAACTAACCATCACAAATATGGGTGATTTTGGATTCTGAACGAATATTCGGTTTGTTGTCGGACCGTGGGAGGAAAACTGAAAAACCAGGAGGAAATCCACGTGGACATGGGAGATCTTAAAGCGCTTCCCACTGCGCCACCATGGCCTGTATTTATTTATTTATTCATTTATTTAAAATTTTTTTCCCCCCTTCTGGCTGTGAAAAGTGAGTTTTTTTTTCCATCCTTTTTTGAATGCATAAATCAAATTTTTCATGTTCTAAGTCACCCGGTTTATTGGGGTTCCCTCCTCCTTCAATGTACCTCCTGAAACCTTCGGCAAAACTTCTAATACTGGTAAAAGCGCATCGTTATTTTTTTGATCTATCGAATCCAGACGTAACAGTGTCACCTTGGGAGAGCCAACATAAATTCCCTCGAAATAGAGGGAGAATCAAACCATGAATGTTATTTCTTTCCAAACTGCTACGATATTTTGTCATGACGTATTGCATTGATTTAAAGATTGCTTCGGAGTGTGTGTGTGTGTGTGTGTGTGTGCAGTGTGAACACAGAGTTGAAGTTTTACAAAACAGGGCTTTCCCTCAGTCATGAGAACCAAGGTCAGTCTTTAGGGTTGGAGTTAAATTTTATGTATTTCAAGATAAACTGTATATATCCATCCAAAAAAAAAAGATTAAAGGGAACACTGAAAACAATGCAACTCCAAGTTTTCCCTTTTGATTTTGCACAGTCCACACACACACACACACCTGCAGAATTTACATTGCACTTTCAAACATGCTCTTTTTACTGACTTGATGTTAAAAATTCATGCTCGTGAAAAAGTAGCGGAAATAAGACAAAAAATTAAATTGATTATGTTTCATTGAAGTTATATCATCTAAAGTCTGAGGAAGTCTGACGTTCATAAATTCACATGCCGACTATAACCCTTGGCGTCAAACCTGAAATTTAACTTCATTTTCAGTACTCTATGATTTAAAGTTGCATTATAATACACATTATTCTGCTGTTAACACAGACAGTAACCCGACACCACGGGTTACTTTTTGAATTAAAAATTCAAAAAAGGGCAGCCCCTGCTTTGCGCTCCAGAGAAACCGACCAAAATTAGGAAACATCTTTGTCTGCCTGGAAAAGGGCGACTGTGTTTTTGTTGGAATAATGATTAGGCTTTAAATTTGCAATGTAGTCTATTCTAGGATTTTCAAGCTAAACTTTCAAAGACTGCGTTTTAGAGAAACCACAGCTTCCAGCCTGTTAACAAGGACCAAGCAAGGGAAGTGTCCAAATTCTGTCCTGGAGGAAATCAACTATTACCCAGTGTTGTGCAGTGACTGGAGCTAAAAGAAGTAATCAGTTCTTTTACTTTTGTCTTTTCCCTTCAGGGGTCGCCACAGCGAATTCTCCATCTAACCCTGTTCTCTTTATCCACCTCTCACATCTTCTTTTTGATTTTTCTCTAGTCCTGTCCAATCTTGTCACTCCCAAAGTGACTTTGCTACCTCTATCGTTACCTTGTACTGCATCTCCATGTCTGGTCTCTTCAGTCCCCACTTCTGATTTGCTGACTGCCTTTTCTGAAAATACCCCTGTCATTCTACGTTCCACCGCCAAGTTTCCTCAGCTACTTTCCTTCCAGACGACACAGTACTCTCCTACTGGTCTCCCTGATCACATTAGCTGTGGTTGTCCAATCATCTGGAAGCTCTTCCTGACCACTGTTTTCAACTCCTCCCTGAAAAGCATACAAGACTTGTCCCTTCTCAGCTTCCACTTTGTCCTCTTGTTCTTCTTTTTCACCTTTATACAAGATGTAGTCTACCTGCGTGCTCCCACCACCGCTCTTATAAGTAACTTTATGTTCCTTTCTTTTCTAGAAAAGGATTCACAACAGCCTTTTTGCAAAATCTACCACCATCTGTCCCTCTATGTTGCAATCCTGGATACCAAACTGCCCATCGCTTCTTCATCGCCTCCATTTCCTGCAACAACACGGCCAATGAAGTCTGCACCAATAACCACTGTCATCTCTGGTGATGTTCTGCATCACGTCATCTAACTTATCCCAGAACATCTTCTTTTACTCACATCTCACCTGTGGAGCATAGCTATTAGATTTCCGCATTCAGACACATAAGCCTATCTGATATTATAGTGCCTTCCTGGAAGAGGTCCTCCTTCAAGAGGCCTCAGGGGTTTCAATAAATTGCATTTTTTCCCTTTATTTGACATGGTTTATTTTCATCAGAATCTTTAACATCCACATCCAGCATCATTTCTTTTGCTTTAAGTCCAAGAGCATGTTTTTTTCCAGCTTCAACAGCCATGCAACAGCTCTGAGAAAATTGCCACTGTATGTAGTCACTTGTAGTATCCGCTTCTTTTGTTATTGCTGCCATGACAACGACATCCCTTTCCACTTCCACATCATCATCACCGCATTGTTGTGGGACCAGGTCAGACGTGGACCATTCATATTCTTTAAGTCTAAGACAGTCTGGACCATCAAGCAAAGCAATGGAGTGAAAAATTGCGCTGGCCTTCTAACCATGAGATGCACAGTCTTTAGTATCACTCTTTAAAAAGGTAACGGTAAATAATAATTATAATGGCCATTTCTCAATTCTTTAGAATCCTCCATGATTGACATGAAGCATTTGTTTGCCACTGACATCGTTTTTTTTGCTCAATTTTCAACACAGGGAACATCATGCTGATATTGCTTTATCAACAAGTCATACAAGTTTGGTCCCGATATGCGATTAACCACCGTGCATGCATGGGTGCCCTTTCCTTCACATGTGGTTTCCCCTTAATGAGCCACCCTAAAGGTGTCTTCACAACATATGGCCCAGTACCTCCACTGTTAATTTTCCATGGTTCCCTAACTTTGGCAGCATTTGTTCCAATTAGCTATTCAATGTCAGCATCCAGTTGGGGGATTTTCATCTCATGAAGGTATTTCAGTTTATTTATCGAGTCTTGTTTTGGGATGTGATGCTTTGTGACTGGCAGTTTTGTTTGGGTATAAACCTCCTGGAGGTTATGAAACTTCTGGACTGCTATGTTACTAATTTCAAAAACCAGAGACTACGCTACTGCTGACTGGTTTCTCGTGCCCCATCGCACGCAGAAGGATTTCGCAGTTTTTACCAGATGTGTTTAATTTCCTTGAGTTTGTGCAAAGCATTGCACAACTGCCAGGACCCAAAAACACAAATGTGAATGATCTTGATAAAGTTGAGCGTCTTCACTTTCACTGGTACAATAACAAGGGCACACTCTTGATTCACAAGCATACATGTCATCTTTCACAGACCCCATAATGCGACTTGCAGGGAACACATAGTCACCTTCCCCATCATCCTTAAGTTTCTTTGTGGAAATGTAGAACAGTCAGATGAGAAAGAACATTTCTCACGGGCCATTTTGTTCTTACAGGTTCTGCTCACATGTCCCTTTATCAAAAGCACATTCCATTTGTTTTCAGGTATTCAGTTCTCAGCATTTGGTTTACAGCTCAATGTTCATAAATAATCAATGTGTGATTATTTTCACAAAATAAACAAAACCTTTGAAATGCGCTGCTGTTGTTAGCTTTCAAGTTCCCAGGCATTATTTTTAGTGTCAGATACTGTGCATGAGCAAGTGTAATCGCAAAGCTGGTTCTATCATTGGGTTTATTGCTCACTTTCTGAGCTTTGGGTTTTAAGACCCTTTTGTCTTCAACTGTGCTACTGCTGCTTCGGTCTCCAAACACTGGATCGAGCATTGCTCTAGCCTGTCTCTTGATATATTTGACCATTCTTTGAATGCCACTCTTGTCTTGGACTTGAATGTTTCAGACATTCACATGCCATTTGTAACGCAGCCCGAAATTGAAGTTTTGACGGGGTCTTTCTTAGATTAGTGGAATTCTGCAGCTCTTTTCGACCATCGATGTCTTACACAGTGTGATAGCAGATGCGTTGAAAGAAGGCATAAGACCTTGGACCATTGCCACCCTCAACTGGCCGGTTTACGGCTTTTTTAAAGGGGTTTCCAAACTGAATCTCAAGCTGTTTTAACTTCTTTATAGCCTACAGCTGGGTCCATGCGCAAAAAAATACCAGGCTTCTAGGTTGGCCCTTTGTATGTTGCTGCAAATAGAGATGGTCATCCATGGTAGGGTTGCTTTCAACACACTGCTGAAATGCCTTAATGAAGGTTCTATATTGTAGAGCATCACCTCCAAAAACAGGGATTTCTCTTTCAGGAAGCGCGTTTGCTGCTTGACCAACAAATCAGTTATTTCAGTAATGAGCAGTTTCATCACGTGACCCAGCAGATTGAGGAGGCTGGCTCTCCGCGGAGCTACCACCTCTCTTTTAGTGGTCTTGCAGCCCTTTGAGTTGTAGCAGGGACTGTATATTCGGTGCAAGTGTCATATCAGTAACTACTAGCTGGACGCTTTTCTTTTGTCTGCTGTTGAACACCAACTTTTGCTTCTGCCGAGGCCCGCTTAAGAAAATTTCAAAGATAAATGGATTTGGGCTGGTACCAATCAATGTTGGCAGCCTCTTTCTCAAACGCATTTTAATAAACTCTGAACTGATTCTTGAAAATTGTAAATAAAAAAAATCAAACAACTTAATTTGTTTAAGCACAGTTTCCCTCCCCTGCCGCGTCTCTATTAGTCAATTTTCTTTCGTGTCAAAACACAAGGCTTCCCTCGACAAGGAGCTATTAACTTAAAGTTACTTTTCTTCTTCCTTCATTCTGCACTTTAGCCTCTAAATCAGACATTTTTAATTTTAACGGATATCTTTCCACACAAAAATCATTTGCATATTCAGTTCAAGACATAAGTCAAAAAAATACCAGCACAATGTTAAGTTCTTGCCACTAAAGTTTGAGCACAGAAGTCACTGTGTGAGCACGGCGGCCCACATGCGGTTCAACATTCTACTCACGCCATCAGTGAAGATGAAGATCCTTCATTAAATCTGTGATCGCTTTGTTAGGAAATATATCCACAAGGTGTAGAATTTGCAGTCCAGTTCTGCCAACGTCAGTAAATCCAGAAAGCAATTCCAAGAATTCCAAAATGCAAAGTCCATAATTCCAAAAGAAAATGGTTCCAATAAGTCACTTCATCAAGACGCCTCAGGGGTTTCGAAAGACTCCAAGAAAGGTCCTTTATTCTAAATTAACCTCCGCATTTACTGAAACTTTCCCTCGGTAAATTAATAAAATGAGAAACCATTCGCCTGCTGGCGTCTTCAAACACTTCCAACTCTCATCAGATCACATCTCTTTGTCTCTTTTAAGGGTCGCCTAATTGGCCCAGGTGAGCCACCTGGGCCAATTAACCCCTGGTGAACCACAAAGGTGTACAAGTCAGGTGCCAGCAGGTGTCACCACCAGAAACCACAAAAAAATGCCTCCTACACTTATTCTTTTCACCTTCGGAGCATTCCTCACAAACTCCTCCTTCCTGTCGCATCGGTTGGCTTATTAGCTTGTTTGGCTAATAAAAACGCGCAATGGGTTTACGCTTGCTTGCAAAGGTGAGGTGTTCTTTGGATGAATCCCCGCTTGGAGATCTGGCAACACGGTTCTCTCCAGAGGACGGGTTCAGTCTGCAGTATTGGTAGGAGGAAAAATCGGGTTTTGCATCCGTATACTCTGGGTTGAGGTCGTTCCTTAGGAAAAAGTTTCGATCCCCTGTGTGTTCAAAACAGTCTTCTGTTAAAAGTCTCTTCTTAAGACACAACATCCTGTGAATTTTAGAACTCTTTGTTGAATAGTTAAATTTTTGCTGATACCTCTGACATTTTTTTCATGAATATTGACTGGACATTTGCTGTTCATGTGCAAAATGAGCCAATACATTAACTACAAGAAAGATTGGATCTTTGAATATTATTCGGGAATCCCCATGATGAGATTGGCAGACTTTGGCTCGACTCAACGATCAAAAAGAGTGTTTTTTTTGTTTTTTTTTACGTTGCTTTCACGCTACCAATGTCAGTTTAGTCACCACTAATATGAAGCGAATATCAATTTCGTTGCAGACTCTTTTTTTAATCGTACTTGATAAAAATAAGATATTTAAAAATAGTGATGTTGAAAAAAAAAAAATGTACATCTGAATTTACGGAGCAATGAGAAACTACCAAGCTACTTTGTGTGATGCAATAATAAGTTGTTTTTTTTTCGGCTTAAAACCTGTTGAAAAGCTTTTCTGATTAAATAAATCGCTCCAAAAAAAATCCTATCATATCGACATGTAAAGTCGACCCAAGAATCATTGTTATATTTCCAGTGAGAAAGACAAAGGTATGAGCATTTAAACTCATTCGCTTTTTCTGAATAAGCAGCCAGTGTGTAAGGATGAAATAAAAAGCATTAACACTCTTAAGTGAAATATGCTACTTATTACATGCCTGTGGACAAATGTGCTTTTTATCGTTTATGTGCTTTGCTTGTTTGGTGATGAGCTCCTCAATTATGACAAGTTTATCTCATCTCCCGTGATTATCCAAAATATTTTTTGGATAGTGTCTCCGGTATTATTGATAATCCGAACCATAAAGTGTCCTGTCCTTCCTGGGGCTGGAAGAAGGAAATTCCAGAAGAGCTGTGACCTGTGAGCCATGTCAATTATTTTCCACTACAGTAAATCCCACATGAAGCCTTAGTGCTGACACTACAATCCTCCCGACTTAAAAAGAAACTATTCAGGGATGCATGTAAAGGCCAATGTGATAGTGATAGTGAAACTGCCATCTACTCTGGAGATGGAGTCTGAACCTCGAAAACAAACACTTGGATTTGACTGTTAGATTCTGCCTTTTTAAATAAGTCCTTAAATAGATGCAGTGCCCGAATTACTGTGGCCCCATAGATACTTGAAGTCCCTTTATAAAGACAGCAACTCCCTTCAAATCCATCCATTTCTTGGGCTGAACCACGACCTCTGACCTCGAGGTGCTGATTCTTATGCAAATCAATTCACGCTTAGGGCGTCCAAAAGGTCAAAAGGAAATCATGTGGCATTTGACACCACCAGGACAACATTGCTAACAAAAGCAAAGAAATAATCCTGATGTCCCTGTTTGGGACCACGTCTTCACGCCAAGAGCCTCAAGAGCCTTTTGAAGGGACAAAGGTGACAAAACTGATGACACCGGCACAACCCTTGCTGAGGTCACCGCTTGTTAAACTACGGGGATCCGTCCAAACGACCACGCCGTTAATCAAATTTGTCATTAAGCGAAGGATTGCCTTTATGTCAACTCAAATTTTCATATATTAGTAATATACCGTTAAGCATTACGGTAGGCTACCCTACCGTAGCCTAAAAGTTAACCTACTGTTGGTGAAAAGTTACAAGTTAGGCTAGTCCAATATTGACAATATTGACTTTACTCGGCGCAAATACATTGACGTCGCAACTTTGAGATATTTTCGTTAAATTAATATTGGTCAAAGTCGTAACTCTGGGTCGTTGACACCGAAGACTGTGTGCTGTGAATGCAGACTTAGTCATGAGCTTGTATCTAAGCCTTCTCCACGCTCAGGCTTAGGAGCTACTTGAAGTACTTCCGTTGCCCAACAACATCCCTGTTGAAAAAAACTGGTCGGCCCCCATTTTTGTTTTCCTTTCCCGAACTCTCTTTCCTGCCATTTTGCATCAAACCTACTCAAAGCCACATGGAAAACCTTCTCCCCGACATTGGAGAATTAATTTTGTTCTTGCTACCGTGACTATAGAGCCAAGGTGTTCTGGTGTTGTGTTCCCTTGTGAAAGACAGCGTGTTCAAAGATGACTCAAGATGATTCATTTTCTCAACCCATGCCTTGCACAGAATTCCAGTAGCCAAGCTACTCTGGTTTAGATTAGTCAGGCTGACATTTTAAATACTTTTTCTCCCTTTCTACCAATGGACATCCAATAGCAGAACTATGGAATCACAAAGCATTGTCCGATTTAGTATGCTAGCCAGGGACTCGAAGCTAGCTGGCTGGCTACAGTGATGGATGGGCTAATGCACAAATAGAAAGATTTGGGGATCTATAATAACAATAATATTACAGTTTATTTTTCACCGCCTTTCTTGAAACTCAAGGACACCTTCCAATAGAGAACGGTGGATAAAACAACATACATTTGCAGAGCTGTATCCCCTCAGTATTTAAGTAGTCACCCCTCTCAGTCAATGGAAGAAAGTCTAAAACTCTTAACCAGAGATTTGTGAGTGTCCCCACAGAGGCCCGGAGCCCTTTAACATGGGAAACTGTAGAAAAAAAGTCCTTGGTCTTATGACAAATATGTTTACCACCGGCTGTGGTTTCTGTTCCGTCAGAAAGGTCCCACACATCCGCATACCACGCCAGAAGCCGATGCGCCTCGGTCTCAGCTTCTGTATGCTGCCCAAAACAGGCAGAATCCAAGCCTGAAATGTTTGCTTTGGGTGGTGCAGCTACAGCGAGGTAGCTTCATCTTCCTTTTTTTTGGGATTAACATAAACCGCAATGCATTGCTAACTGCATGGGTGTTCTTCTTATCATCTGGTTTTCTTGTCTGACTAAATTCCAAAACATGTGTTTCTGTTTTTCTATTTGTGAAAGCAGAATGATTTCCTTGGACCTGAAAATCTTATCCCGTGTTTTGAGTGTGGTTACGCTACAAGTGGTCTGGACACCTGACTTGTTCCACTTATTTGCTTTATTATGGGATGCAATTACTGAACACGTGTTGGATTTATGCAGATAACGCGGGATAGTTACGACTTTTTCCTGTAACGTGAGTGTTCGTGAATGTGACTTGGCCCGCATTCGCCGGCCCACCTCATGAAAACAAGAAATTAAAGATCAGAACAGGAAACTGTTGTTGCCTGAAGAGTATTTTCTCGGTCTAAAAATTATGAGAACTCATGAATTTGTTTCTCTCCATGGAATAATGTTAATAAACCGAGCGGTGAGCCATACGCTGTCTGCAGAGCACTGATGTTTTAGTGTTCAAGGTGGTTAATGTACGCAGCTCCAAAAAATTAAGGGAACACTAAAATAACACATCCTAGATCTGAATGCATGAAATATTGTCATTAAATACTTTGTTTTTTTTGCATAGTTGAATGTGCTGACAACAAAATCACACCAAAATGATCGATGGAAACCAAATGTATGAACCCATGGAGGTCTGGATTTGGAGTCAGACTCAAAACGAAAGCGTAAAAACACACGACAGGCTGATCCGACGTTGACGTAACGTCCTCAAAACGAGTCCAAATGAATCCGTGTTGCTTCCTAAATGAACAGTTTGATTGACTTGGAATTACATTGTGTTGTTTAAGCGTTCCCTTTATTTTTTGAGCAATATATAAACACCACTGCCTTTGGATTTGAATCTCATGTAATAGATCGGGTGAAGTCGTGGCCCAACATGTTGACTTCTGATGCACAACTTATGTTTGCTTTAATTTTTTTGTCTTTTCCTCGTCCTCCGTTAATAATCAGAAGGCTTTCTAATTCGTCTAATTTGCCAGTTATATGGCTTTTACTTTACATCCGATAGACCGGACCAAATTCAAGCATATGACGGATTGTCTAAATATATTTGTAGGCACATAGGTTGCATCATTTTCCTTTAGCATTTACTGATAAACCAGTTTTTGTTTTGTTTTTTTTGTTGTTTTTTTTTTTGCTAAAGAAATAAAATAAGGGAAAATTGCTTTCTTAGATGATACCAGATGATTCCTAATTAATGTTATATGGAAATGGGACCCATGCAACAGAGAACATGCTATTGTTTGAAGCTGCTTTAGGGAAGGTTTCAGCTAAACAGGTTTTTGTAAGTGCAGCGGAGACAAGTCAGATCCTACATTGCAGAGATAAACATTTTTATTATTTTATTTTTATGTCACAGTGAAGAGCTTCGGTCCATCAAGATGAGGAAAATTCAAATGGGTACCACTGCGCTGGAAATATACAGGACTGTCACAGAAAATTAGAATATTGTGATACAGTTCTTTATCTTCTGTAATGCAATTGCAAAAACAAAAATGTCATACATTCTGGATTCATAACAAATCAACTGAAATATTGCAAGCCTTTTATCATTTTAATATCGCGGATTATGACTTACATCTTAAGAAAACTCAAAAATCTTATCTCAAATTATTACAATATCATGAAAAAGTAATTTTGGTTTTTTTAATTGCATTACAGAAGATAAAGAACTTTATCGCACTATTCTAATTTTCTGGGACAGTCCTGTACATTTTTAAATAATGTTCTTGTTAAAATGTTGCACTAAAAGTATGAAGATTTGACTATGTAGCTATTTCACAATGAGAAACAAGCCAAGAAGAGACCAGAAATCATTAGATGTTATAATGTTTGTGAATTATTGGTAACATTTTCAGCTGTTAAACAACTTGATTATTATTGATATTGTGTTGTATCTTGTCATACAACACAGCATCAAACCATTTTCAGTCTTTTTATCATAGTTTATCTATAATAAATGACAATTTTGTGGAATAAACAGAGGTGGAGTTCCTCTCTGAATATATTACATTTAAAGAAAGTGTGCATTTGACAGTCTAAGAAATACACAGATATCTTTTCTGACAAAATGCATCCCCCTAAAAAATAAAAACAAAACTCTCACAATGAAACACCGAGGCTGCAATTGCATTTATTCATGTAATATTAATATCAGGGAACATCATTATTTGAGAAACCGCGCTGATCGCCTCTTTCCCCGTTTTCAAATGAGCTCGCCATGGACACTCGCTGAAAAACCCTTTAACTGAATCAAAGGCAGGAGTGAGATTTTTTCAAAATAAAAACCGGAACAGTAATGAAAATAAAAGAAAAATAATAATGTTAAACAACGGTATTCTTATTTTGCAGCCTGCTACCACCTGGTTCACGGCCCGGCGGTTGTAAACCTGTACATTGTGGCCTATGTCCGGGTGTCTCACTGCACAAAAAATGTTTTATTCGAGCAATAACAAGGAGATTGGCCATAAAATAAAATAAAAAAAAAAATAACACGCACATTCAAGGGCACTTCTACTTCTGCTGACAAGGCTGCTGCTGCACTTTCCCGACTCTGCTGTTGTGATTGTCGACAGAGAAGAACTAATCTCTGTGAGTCCCTTTTTTTCTTTTCTTTTTTTAAGACAGACTAATTTAAATCAGTCATGACAGATCGATCACAAGCGTAGACTCGGTCCGCAATGTTTATAATCATTAAGGAAGAAAAACGTCCATATTTTTCTTGGAATTGTTTTTGTCGTCTCAAACTGCTATGCAGGATCATGTTGTTTATGATATCAGGTTTAATGTTTCTCGTGTATAAGCTTTCTGTTTCTATCACTAATGTCAATAGGCTGTGTTTTAAATCAGGCAAAGACGGTTATTTATGTTGTATCTTTTTAAAAGCTGACTTATCTATAAAAAAGGTTGGTCTGAATAGTCTTGGTGTGGATTTTGAGCCTTTTTTTCCACATCATACGTCCCATTTTCAGTATAAAAAGGAAATATGGTGACGTGAAACTCGATAGAACTATTGATAACACATTGTAATTTTTAATATGTTTAACTTCTCTAACATCTAAGGTATTCGTGTCAAGTCTGACCTTCTTCTAAAAAGCAAAAAAACTTCTTTATTTTTTCCCAGAAATACAAAAAAATAGATTTGTAAGGTAAAACCATCTGCCATTCAAGCAACGCATGTGACTCAAATACTATCTATTATATTCTACAAATTCTACTTCAATACACAAACATTATGAGCAGGACGTTTTATCTTTCTCGGGGTGAAACGCTAACTAACTAATTAACTTCCAGAACCTTCAGCCAATGATTGTGTTCGAACCTGCAGCTTCTCACTGGGAGCATCTCTGGACGAGCGCAAAGTCCAGTAACCTTCAATTTAACTGGTTCTGGAGCGCAAGCTGTGCGTTTAGGTTTGTTTTTGGTCGTGTTTTGTAACCTATAATACAATCTATAATTCTGCACCGCATGAGGCAAAGAGGTTACCTTGGATACATCAACAATTTTTCAGGATTATCACATGCTTATATTTCCCTGCTGGCAGGTGATGCTACATAGCGAGTGAAATAAACGACTAAATATCCGTCTGGATGTGGGACTGCGTGGCGTATATTCGTCTGTTTTTAAACATTTTTTTTCGCATATTCAGACGGCGTCCCATATGTGTTTGATGGCAATAAAACTTGCAAGTTGACTTGTCAGTGTTTTTTTTTTTTTTTTTGCCTGTATTTTGCCTGAAAGTCCATTACTGATATCAGAAAATCATTCATTGCACTGACCACAGTCATCAGCTGGATATTTAAGCAAGAAAAAGAGGAAAACTATGATTATGAAACAGGAATGCACCTACAGGAACTGGGAATGCTATCACAGAGTCCTTTTGTTTTATGATTCATTATTATAATTATTACGACTATTATTATTATTGTTGTGTTTGTTTTTGTTGTTGTTGTTGATTTTGATGATACTGATACTGATAATGATTATAATAATATCAAAAGGAATAATAATAATAAGAAGAAGAAGAAGAATATATAATTACATCATATTATATTATATGATAATATATTATATATAAATAATATTATATGATATTAATTATAGTGTTACTAATATAATCATTATTACTTACGATTATTATGTTGTATTGTGCTTGTAAAGCGTATTGAGTACCATGGAAAGCGCTATACAAATCCTATGTATTATTATTATTATTATTATCATTTATTCATAATTGTTATGATATAATAACAACAAATTATTATATAATGTAATACAGTAATATTTTATTATTATTGTTATTACTATTGTCATTATTATTATTATTAGTTGTATTGTAGTAGTAGTAGTAGTAGTAGTAGTAGTGATAGTAGTAGTAGTAGTATCATTATTATTATTATCATTAGTGGTAGTAGTATTAGTATTAGTATTAGTATTAGTATTAGTATTAGTATCTCATCCCTGCTAATATTTTGCAATGTATATTTTGCTGTTTTTCCAGGGAATTTCTTTGGGAATGTGGTGTTCAGAGATGTGAAGCAAATAATGGATGTATTTCTACCAAAACCCAAGAACACTGATTATTACGTCAAGTTCAGTTGAACGATTAAACAATGAGCATCGATCAGAGTTTACTCATATCAATGTTGGTAGAAAGACAATTCTCCTCATTTTTAAATATGCCGACATTGTCAAACATCCAACAACTTTTCGGACACGTCTTTTAATATCGGGTTATTCTCAACTCTCACATTTCTTTGAGATATTTGCTGCCAGAGTTAGTTTTCCTTCCATCTGTCACACATTTCTGCACGCCGATATCAACTTCTTCTGAACATGGGCGTCATCAGAGTGACATTTGAAAGTGGCATGTCATCTTTAAATCAATCAAGCCATCACTTTTTGGAAAATCAACGCGGCCGCTGTCAATCGCGGCTTTGGCTCGGCTCGCACTCGACCACCGACATCTCGTCACTTGCGACCGCATGGACGTGCCAAGTTAGCCGTAACTGTTGTCGGTCGACATTTAGAGGCATAAAGGGCAACCGGGAGCACGACGCAGGAGGATTAAATCTTGTTTGTAAAATACTTTTTCTTGTTCATGACTTTTAAAAGATGGCTCCGGTCCATCGATCACATCTGTGACGGCAGATTCTAACTTTTAGCCGGAAAAAAATACATCTGTTTCCCCCAAAAAGTGTCCACGTTGTTATGGATGATGCAACAAAATGCTCCTCTTAAGATGATAAGATACTTTATAGTTTCACTGAGACACTTTATAGTTTATAGTTTATTTTTATTTCTAATTCTGCCTTTTCTTTTATTATTTATTACTGTTATATTTTCTGTAACTCTGGCACAGCAATTTCCTTCGGGATTAATAAAGTTATTCTTATTCTTATTCTTATTCTTATTCTTATTCTTATTCTTATTCTTATTCTTATTCTTATTCTTATTCTTATTCTTATTCTTATAATGTAAAATCTGCAGTATAAATACAAAAGTTTTGTCTGGTTATTCAAATTCAGAAGATTTTTATTTTTTATTTTTCTTAATTATTATTTATTTTTCATTATTAATGCAGAATCAAGACAAACATTTTGAAATATTTGAAATTCAAAGTTTTGCAACTTTTCGCCACATGGCAGGTTTTCTCATGGCTATGGCTATTTGAGCACAAAAAAAATTGTATGGTACTACTGTATGTGTGTGTGTGTGTGTGTGTGTGTGTGAATGCCGTTAATCTCTGCTTTGTCCTTGAGACGCTGAAGGCGAGCCCACTCCTTCTGGTCTCCATTACCACCTGCCAAGATGCACCGCCCACATCTCATTTAACAGGGTTCACAACACACACACACACACACACACACACACACACAGATGCAAACACACACACTATGCCCTTCAGCCCCTGTCTTCCCTCAGTTTTCCTGCTTTTATATCTCCCTCCCCCCACCGACGGTGTCCTAATATCCATTTGCCACCTCTTCAGTCGGAGGCCGGCAGAGAAACAAACACTCATTTTACAAACTAAGACACAGTTTTTCAATTTTCTCCTCGGATGAGATGATTAATCATGAGTCATTTTTAAAAAACTATTATTTCTTTATGGATTTGCTGTCACATTCAGTGACTGTTTGTTACCAGAACTGAGCAAAGTCTGTTTTCTATTATGAGTTTGAGCGATAAGCAAGATCCGCTAACAATTAAATGAAGTTTTAACAAAGTTATTCCAGCAAGGTTTTGATTCATCCAACAGACGTTCTGTATTTTAAATATTTCATAAAGCGCTTTTGTAATTTTCCTTCACTTCAGCCCCAGCTTTTGCTGTCTTTTGTCTTTATTTTATATTTTCCGAATGAGTTGATAAGAGAACTGAAATAACCGGCTTGACTGGTTGGGTTTTTAGGAGCTAGCAAACACACACACACACACACACACACACACACACACAACAAAAAACACACAACAAAACAACAAAAAGTGCTCCGAAAAGAAACAAAACTAGGCTCTTCCTCTGATGCAAGAATAAGAATAAGAATAAGAATAAGAATAAGAATAAGAATAAGAATAAGAATAAGAATAAGAATAAGAATAAGAATAGGAATAAGAATAAGAATAAGAATAACTTAATTTATCCCGGGAAGGAAACAACATGTCCCTGCAGCGCCATTTTTAAAAAAACTAGTTTTTGCCTGAAACGTCATGCATGCGACAATACATTTTTTTTTTTTTTTTTTTTTTTTTGTGTGTTATATGTAAAATAAATCATTGTTTCTTTTTGGAGCAAATTTGTTGTGCAGTTTTTTGCTTTTTTTTAAATGGAGTACATTCGGTATTTTGGAGTCGCAGCTCTTTAATTTATGTTCCGATAATTCTGAAATCATAGTTTGCACAAAATCCATGGGATTTTTGACGTACTAATACAGTTTTAAATATAATATATATTTAATTTGGCTATGATTTAACTTTAAAATTATCATTTAGTTCACATCATGACCATTTGTGCCTTGAATTCCATAATCAGTGATCATTTTGTTATTTCTGACACATTGTGATTTTAAACACGCTGGTAAACATGATTATTTTAGCAGATGAATGACAAAAATATAGTTTTTTTTTGCTTATTAATTTTTTTAAATTTCATTTTTAGGAACTTATGGAGCCATCGCTAGAAGTCCAGACTGTATCATGGAGCTTTTGACAATAAATGTCGTATCTTGGCAGCGTGAGATGTGAGTGTTTAGCGCTTCAGCCTCACAACACGAATGTTTTATGTGGCGTTTGCATGATTAACAATAATTTGGTTTTCAAAACATTGGTGCTGAATTTATTTTTCAACACAACGGTGGTAGATACATTTTTTCGGACATTTCTCCGAAATTAAAACCTTTATATCATATTTTAAATTTCTTCTAGAATGCACTGAAAATTCCAGACTATCTAGCACACCTGAATATAAGCCACACTGTTTAAAAAATAAACAATTTTTATAATATATATTTATTTTTTTATTTTTAATTAGAAAAATGCCGATAACATCCACAAATACGTAATGGAATTGCTTTTTTCCGAACAGTTCCTGTAACATAAAAAAAGATTAATGATGAATAAATTATGAAAGTCGTCTCCTTCGGTGTCGGAATTGAACGGCCTCAGAATTTCCACTTATTTCATTGGTCCAAAGCTCGTTAGCTCCCAAAAAAATACGTAAATTAGCCACATTTTTGTTTAAGCCACAGTAGCGTCTTATAGTCTGTAATTTATGTTATATGCAGATGTTTTTTGTCTTTTTTTTTTTTTTTTTTTTTTGTTTTAGACTTGTACACTTACTGCACATTTTCTTCACACCTTCACATTTCTGTCAATTGACTGACAGGCACTTGAATGCACTCAAAACACACACACACACCAACGCTGTCCTTTCACCTTTTTCATTATCCCTAATAGTATCCCCACTTTCCGTGTAGTAAGTATGAATATACGGCCGATATAACATGAAAAAAGTAGCGACGGTTGCTCTTTTACATTTGACATTGCCTTGTCTATCATCAAAATGTGTGTGCTGGGTGGAGGATCTGGTGCAGTGCCAGCTCGCTATCTCTCTCTGCAACCCCCCCCCCCTTCCACACACACACACACACACATTCACACTGCAAGGACACGGCAAGGGCAATATGAAGCATGGTAGCTCCCGGCTTGCATTTGCAACCAGTCCCTCCTTACATATGCATATTTTCAGCGTGTTCACACGCGTGTTACCACATACATTTTTCTCAGTGTCACATTGTTGACGGGAACATGTTAAAAGACAGGTGTTATGAATAGGGTGAATAAAGAAGTGTGTGTAAGTTCCCGTGTGACTGGAATAGTTGCGTGCAAATGTGTGTGTGTGTGTGAAAGAGAGCGAGCAGGTGTGTGTGTCTGTGTCATTGTGCTACCGGCGAGAGAAAGACAAAGCTGGATGGCGGCTCTGAGAATGTAAAGATGTCTTTATCCGTTATATTTTTTTTTTTTTTTTTTTTTGTCGGTTTGTTTTTGTTTTATTTTGTTTTCTGTGTTGGGACTAATTGAAAACCCATTTACATTTTGATGCTTGACAATTATGTAAAAAAAAATCTATATTCAATTAATGTCTAAATGCATTTGTGTAAGAGGTGGTGATTTAATGATGAAATTAATGATCGATTAATCAAAATTGCTTTATTCGCCGAATAATTTCGCAACGACAGGGAATTTGTTTCGGTCGATGCTGCTAAACAGACAACATGTAACAGGCGTAAAATAAGAGAAAAATAAAAAGTGAGATAAGGGTGATTTTGGTTGGTTGTGCAAAGCAGTGCAGGGTAGTGGAAAAAAATAAAAAATGAGTTTCCAACCATTAAATACATTAATCTACAAGAATGCAAATGAAATATGTTCAAGATGTTATATTTCAGGTGAGAAAATATGCATTTCAAGTCCAAAGAATGAGTGCAGAAATGAACGGATGAGAGAGAGAGACGACTCTTTTAAGCAAAACATATTAGAATGCATCCGTTTTATTTTCATTTTACTGCAGTCCAGTGTGGAAGTCACAAAATAACACATTTTGATTTTTTTTATTTTTGATGCATTCGAGCTACAACAGCTGATCTGAGAGGAATAGAAACACAAGTGCAGGTGAAACTATACAGATGCACCCAATGACAGGATTCTTGTAACCATTACCACATTCATTATATACATACATATACATATATATTCTTTTTTTTTGAGCTGTGCTTAACAGAATAGTACAAATTCAGCCTTACCCAGTCTTCAAGCTCTGTACATTTGTTTCCGGCTAAAACATTATATAATCATACTCTATTGTTTGGGTGTTCGGACAAGAAACCGACCCTTTCCAACTCTTGATTACTATTTCATGAATCTAATCATTTTAAACAGCGTGATTTATTTGGATTCATCTCAATGCTCCAACTGTCAATTATAATTCATTACCGGCTTGATGATGAAGGCTTCAGTCGATGAGGAGGCAAAAATTCATCTTGATTCTAAAAGGCAATCGAAGCTCTTTAATAGAGCTGAGGGTCATCCATGCATACGGTGTGAAGTATTGATGAGATAAGTCTGAGCCACACACACATCGGATTTTTACTTTTAAACCCTGCAAGGGGAGCAGAATAGCTTGGCTTCTTGTTGCTAAAATTGCTAAAATACTTGTCGAACCATAAGCCAAAATACAACTATTATCCGGGAATCATAATGCAGATGTATACACCTTAAGGCATTTCTTTAATATATACCTAAACACAAGAAAAGGTATTTTCAACTTTACAGATGCATGTAGTTTATTATCGTCACGTTTTAATGTTGCGCTTGTAAAGCAGTTACTAGCTGAGGATCCGGTGCAGCAGAAAACACAGGAGGAGGGTTAAAAAACTTTATCTCGTATTATGTTATCAGAATAATTGTACCAAATAGAGCTTTAATACATCCCTTGTTTCGTTATGTGACATTAATGGCCATACAGCATTTTTAAACAATGTCCATTTCCTTAAGAGAAATGTAAACTTTCTCAATTTCTTCAACGCTGAATCTTGAAAATATATTTAGAAAAATATTGAATAAATGAATGAATAAAAAATGAATAAAAAAATAAAAATAAATGAATAAATATAAATTAAAACAAATATAATAATAATAATAATAATAAATAGAAATAAAAATAAAAATAAATAAAAAACTTGAGTCATCATCTGATCAATCATGAAAATGTAATAATCATTTCCTCAAACTCTTTCTTTTCTAAGATCAATTCTAATATTAAAAGTTTTGTCTGGTCTAATGATTTGGTTAAAGGGTTGTTCATCATCATAATCACCATGAACTTCTTCTCGGTCTCCAAGTCCAGACAAAACTATTTCTTCATAAAGTTTTGAGCCAATGACCCGTTTATATTAATATTATTATTATATTTTATTATTTTAAGCGTTTATATTATTGATGTGTCTAAACATACTCGTGGAAATATTTCAGTTGCCCCAACAACTCTTTGTGTGACGTATAAAAAAAACAAAAATCCTTGTTAGCTATTTCATTAAAATAGTGAATGGTGCTGCTTTATTTGAACTTCAATTATGAACATCAAAAATGAACATCAATACATCTCTAGATATATTCTAGACACTGTTTTTTTATTTGTTTTGGGGTTTTAGATAATAATTTGATGAACAAAAATACAAAAAAAAAAATGATATTACATTCAGGACTGAAATACAAAGGCTGTTTATGGTGTTGTTTTGTTTTGTTTTTCTCACGTGCATGTAAAAAATAATTGTTACCAATGTAAAAATTATGTTGCATTTTTTTAGTTCTTTCTGTTGAAAGGAATACAATTTTTAGGAAGAAAAAAAAAAAAAAAAAAATCCAGCACTGATTATTATGATAGCGGGCAAACCAAAGAAGGACTTTCTTTATGTCTATAATATCTATCTTTTTTTCTTCCAATTTTTTCCTTGCTCCCACAAGTAGCTGCCTTGTGGGAAAGCGAGGTGATTATGTGATTATAGAGAAAAAATAAAGAAAAGGGGCCACGTTTTTGGATGATAGGAAGTAATTGTGAACTCTACAGAGAATATTATTGCACTAGCGAGCGTTCATAACCAACTCATTGTTCGATGCTTTGAAAGAAAATATCATCTGCAGCCGAAGTAGCCGAAAGTCACAGTGCGGCTTTGAGTAAGTGATGCACCGTCATAGTAACTGTTGCGCGCAAGCATGACTAAACCATTTCATTTTCCAGTGGCTTGAACTGATATTTAATAGCTGGTTTTATTGATTTGCTTCTAAGTGTTACAGTTTTGACACCCGCTGAAAAGAAGAAGCGTGTTAGAATCACTTACTGTGACCATCAACGATTGATGAGCTGCAGAATAGAGTTTTTAATCTACGTGGTCACGCTGCAACTAAATAGCCGGTAGATTTATTGCTCTAGAAACCAGCTTAACCCATGGCCTGTTAACTATAGCAATCAGCGGTTAACTGGTTTCACCATATCCAGTGAGTCGGCGGCTATTTACCATTCTGTGTTGAACCCAAAGAAGTGAAAAAAGAAGGAGTGAGCAAATTTGAATCAGTGAGCGTAGATCTCCATTTTTTAGCAATGCTGGAATCGGTAACCGTGTATAACTAGCAGTTAACAAGAACCGAAATGGAGATGGTGATGCAACACAACTGAATTTTAAAGGGGACTCCAGCCATCGTCACTTTCACAACTTAAATAAGACAAAGACAGTGATAATAAACCAGGTTAGGCACCAAGTTAGGGTATGCAGTGTGTGTGTGTGTGTGTGTGTGTACGTTTGTGTATGTCTTTGTCAAAAAAAAAAAAAAAAAACCTCACTAACCCAAGCTTACTGTTCTGTATATTTCCTGTGCATCTTGTATTTGCAAGTGTTATTTGCAGTCCCTATGTCCTCTATTGTAAGTCTCTTTGGATAAAAGCGTCTGCCAAATGTAATGTAATGTAATGTAATAAACAAGAGAGGCATAATTGAAACCAGAAATCTAGAAGTATTTTATCTAGACATTTTCAGGTTAGGATAACACAATACAGCTAAATATGCAGATGTTAGTATTAAACATTAAATCAGATGATGGTCTTTCATTGTAGCGACCATGGAAGATAGTGGTTGCATACTCATACTTAGCATAGCAATTTTATAAACCAATACGGTTCCCAAAACACCATACTTGGATAAATTATCTCCTTGTCAATTTTCTCTACCAACCATTTTCAACCTCAGTCTAACATGTGTCGCCTCCTTGCCTCTTATATTGAAAATCCCATCCAGGTTGTCGCACAACCTTGCACGGCTTTGTTAATAACAAAATATGGAAGGTTTGCATTTCCTGTAATTGTACCTGCCAACCTCAATAGAGTGAATTTCTACCAGTGAGAACCAAAAAAAAAAAGAAGAAAAGTCCTGACAATACATTGATGACAGATATTATTTCAAAGAACATGACATCTTTGGAAAAAAGCTGCCGAGTCCAGATTTGCTGCAAGCCAGCTTTTAAACAGGCTGCGATTGAATCCATTAAGTATGATGTTAAACATGATATGAAATCAGAAAGGACCAAACTACCGGAAAATGGAAATTGTCTCGTAATATAACGTTGAGCATCCGATGACCTACAAGGTATGTATCCGATCAAACAGCAGGAGTGAAGAGCAAGCTCAGGCACCAGGTGTATCATCAGCCATGCAGGAGTTCAGCACAGAATCTTTTGCTCTCCATTCAGTCATTTTGTGCCACAATCCTTGAACATAAACCTTGCACATGGATTTTATAAGCAAGCTAATATGTGCAATGTATGCAGATAAGGATGCATACCGTATATATAGATATAGATGTATACTTAGATATAGATGTATACATGAACAAACACACACATAGAAACACACACGTACAAAGATGTATATATATCTATATATGACTGCTTCAAAAAATAAAGGGAACATTTGAACATCCCAATGTAACTCCAAGTCAAACACATCTCTGTGAAATCAAACTGTTCACTTGGGAAGCAGTAAGGATTCATTTTGGCTCGTTTTAAGGACATTAAGTCAATGTTGGATGTCAGCTTGTCGTGTGTTTTTCCACTTTCGTTTTGAGTGTGACTCCAAATCAGACATTTTATTTCCATTTATCATTTTGGTGTGATTTTGTCATCAGAACATTCAACTATGAAAGACCAAAGTATTTGAAAAGAATATATATTTACACATACATAAATATATATATATATATATGTATGTGCAAACATACATATATATACACACAAACATATATATATACACACACACAAACATATATATATATATATATATATATATGCACATAAATACATATATTCTTATATATATATTCACACACACATATATACATAAATACACATACACACACACACACACATATATATATATATCAATATATGTGTGTATGTGTGTGTATATATATATATATATATATATATATATATAAACACACACCTTTTTTTTCTTTTATCGGGCAACACAAGGGAGATTTATGTATTAACAAGATTATTTGAATTTTTACTCTCAAATGGCAAATCATTCCATGTCAGTCGTTTTGCACATTGAGTTTTTGATTTTTTTTCTGCACAGCCCAACGTATAGAAAAGGATTACTCTTTCACTGATTTACGACCTGATTTACTGGGTTACTTAATAAAAACTGATGCTTTACCTAGAACTTCCCCTGGGAAAAATAGATTAAAATAAATGACAAAAAAAAGCTTGGTCACAAATGTAAAAACAAAACAAAACGGTATCTGTTGGCTTTTTAGTTGTACAAGTGAAAGGTCAGTGGTTGTGATATATATATATAAAGCTGTTTAAAGCTGCAGATTAAATACAACCATTTGAATTTTATGCACATGTAGATTAGAAAGTCAGATATGGTCATATTGTCTGTCTTCTGTAGGTGTAGGAAAAAAAATTCTGTAGATAATGGATGGATGGACGGTAACCAGACTGCACCGTATAATTTATCACCTGCCGGGAAGACATTAATAAAACAGTTCTGATCACGCCATCTCAGTGCTGCATTTTTATAGCCACTACTGTTACATATAGCGTGTAAAATCTATGGGAAAGGATAGAGAAGATTCTAAGGTTGTTTAAAGTTACTGCAATATGAGCTTTTGTATAGTTACAAGAACACAATAGCATGACAGACACATGCCTAAGGGTTTATTTTCATTAGATCTTTTAATCAGTGACTGAATGTCAATGAATGGCACCGCTGTGAAATAATGCTTGCATGCATTAGCTTGATTTAACAGCCACGGTTCCTCATAGCCTGGATTGTGACAAAACCCCACACTGGGAGCATCAAACGAAGCACTCGTCAGGAAGTTGAAGAGCTTCCGAACGACCCCCGCTCCCGCACATTCGTGTCATTGCGAAGGATGGCGAGCGAGGTTTTACCGAGATGTGCATTTCGGGGAGGAAATCCACTCCGGATATTCCCTTAATTATCCCACAGTGGGGACATTTCACCCGTGCACAGCAGAAGTGGACAGTGCAAGAGGAGTGATCCAAAATAGAAGGGCTGAGAATAGGCAGAAAACAGTGCTAACAATATCCACTGCTCAAAAAAAACAAACACTAAAATAACACATCCTAGATCTGAATGAATGTAACTTTCTTAGTAATACATTGTTGAATGTGCTGACAACAAAATCACACAAAAATAATCAATGGAAATCAAACTTATGAACCCACTGAGGTCTGGATTTGGAGTCACACTCAAAATGAAAGTTGAAAAACAAATGAGATAAGATAAGATAAGATAAGATAAGATAAGATAAGATAAGGTAGGATAGGATAGGATAGGATAGGATAGGATAGGATAGGATGAGATAGGGTAGGATAGGATAGGATGAGGTAGGATAGGATAGGATAGGATAGGATAGGATGAGAAAGGATAGAACAGGATAGGATAGGATGAGAAAGGATAGGATGAGATAGGATAGGATAGGATAGGATGAGGTAGGATAGGATAGGATAGGATAAGATAAGATAAGATAATTTAGGATAAGAATTCCCATCGCAGAAATCCCTTTGCCACACCAGTGTAATAGTTATAATGTCAAAAATAAAATAAATAAGAGATTAGATATAAATAGAGAGACAGTTAGAAGACGGAAGATAGCAAGACATCCATGAATAAATAGCGAGCAGGAAAAACAACAGCCTCTTTCACTATAGTAAACCATATTTATTGTTTAACGTATCATTTTAACATCTCAAAAACTTGCCAGACTAAACAGAGGGTTTTACTAATCAATATTTGCTTTTAGTTAACATTTATTAGCAAACCCCAAACTTTATCAAATTATTGTTAAATCTTAACCAAAGTTTCAAGGAAGCACAAATACATTTTTGAACAAGTCAAGAAAATGGAACCGCCTGAGGCGACGGGGCCAAGGAAAGATTGTAGCGTGTTTGAACAAACCAGCTAAATCCAGTGCAATTCCCAGCTAAGTTTGTGGTTAAATAAGTAATGCTTTTACTATGATTTCCTCTGAAAATAAAGAATTAATTAAGAAAAAAAAAAAAAATCTTCTGCTTCACTTTCTTGCACTTCTGGAAACGACTACATTACCTAATTAACGAATACATAACTGTGGCGTCGTTCACAAAGTTTGCACTCTTATTTTATTTTAAAAGATTTTCAGGCCCTGTCTTTTAACTAGTTTCTGCATCCCTCTGCATGCCAAGGTTTACTGTGCATGTGTGTGTGTGTTTACTCTGCTCACCTGAAGGCTGCATCACACAGCTGTAACTTATCCCATAATCAAGCCTCCCTTCTAAGTAGCGTCTCCACACAAAACCCTTTGGCAGATTCTTCTTCACCCTGCGAGCCTTCAGTCGTCTCTTGCTTGGCTTCCCACTGCGGAACCGGCTTATCGCTGAAAATCCTTCCTGCTCCACTGAACCCGAGCCTGACTTTCTTAGTTTTTGTTGCAATTGGGTGCATATAGCCTCCGTAGCAGGGCTCCCCAAATTTTCTTCCCTGCGAGGGCCAAATAACTTTTCCCTTCTCTGCCGGGCCAGTTTGTGACAGAAAGTGTGACGATCGCAGAGGCGTCTAAATGTAAACATTTATTGTTTTTTTTACAGAAAGCCACACATAACTGGAAATTAACCCTTTCTGGGATCTTGACAGGAAAAAAATGAAATCAGAAAATAAATAATGACATTATTAATGAAATAAATAACACTATTTATGGAATAGAAAATAACCAAATAACCCATTTCAAGTTATTCAGAGATAAAAAATTGTTTGCAGCTCTCAAAGCAAATTGGGCTATGAAACCCAACTAATACCAACACCTACCAAGTTAAAACCACCTACCAGGTTAAATATCCTGCATTCTGAATCTATTTTTCTCTTACCTAATCTTTTCGCCATTGTTCCGTGTTATTTGACAGTCAGGTGTGTCCAGGATTTTTTTTTTTTTTTGGAGGGTGGGGTTTCAGATGAGGCACAGACTGCAGAAGGGTGGAATAGGATGTTACGTTCTATGCATGTACAAGTCACCATTACGTGGCCAGAATTTAAAAGAAAAATCATAATTTATCTCTGGTATTGTTTACGGACCGGGAAAAATGTGGCGTTGGGCCGAATCCGGCCCCTGGGCCGTAGTTTGGAGACCCTGCTATATATACATAGTATTTATTTAAGGATTAGCTTAAGCGGTAAAAGTGGTTGTCAGTGTTTTTGAGCAAGACACTGAATCTCTAACTGCTCTCTTAGTGGCTGCTCGTGGCTCTGAATTTATTATAAAAATGGACAATAAAGGGATATATTCCTCTTTTCTGCTTTCAGAGATGAAGATGTTGAGGTTCTCTTTGGGAGCGACCAGGATGGAGAGGATCAGGAATGAATCCATCAGAAGGACGGCACATGTTAGATGTTTTGGTGAGAAGATCTGAAATGGTTGGGTGAATATATCGGTAGACGGATGCTGGAATTGGAGGTCTAGAAGAAGACCAAAGAGACGATTTATGTAATGAGAGAGGAGGATACAGAGAATAGGGTTAGATGGAAAAGGTTGATTGGCTGAAAGGAAAAGAAGAATATTCTTCTTTCCTACTTTGCTGTAGGGCATAAAGAGAACTATAAGAAGTGTTGGGGGCATTTACAGTTGGGCTCAATGCTACCTGGAGCGTTAGCTTCACCGTTAGCTTCTGGTATAAACCAGACATCCGGAGCGCAGCGACTTGGTCCGCTCCAAAATAATTGTCCGACCCCTCAGATCTCTCGCCTGCCTCAGTGACACTCAAATATTACAAACAGCCCAAAAGAGCCTGGCAGAGTGTTTCGAGTGTCTCCCCGCTGGTAGCAAAGTGCAAAACCCAGAGGAGAAGGGCAACCTTGCAAACCCCTCAGCGCCACGCCAGCCCTGTGTTGGATTTATTATATACATGCAGAGCCATTTTTGTACCAACAATTTGCACAATTTTGTATAGTAATTTATTTATATATGTATATATAATTCTATATTTTTTTTTTATTCTTCATGTTCACATGCTCACAACTTTCGTTTTTTGCATTTGTTTTTGTCGAGATTATATTTTCCTTTTTTATTTTGATTATTTCATTTAGTTATTTTATTTGGTTCACACACATATATTAGAAGAAGTAATTTGATCAGCAATAGACATTGTTCTGATAGGAAGTAAAAATAAATTTATTATATACATGCAGAGCGATTTTTGTACCAACAATTTGCACAATTTTGTATAGTAATTTATTTATATATGTATATATAATTCTATTTTTTTTTTATTCTTCATGTTCACATGCTCACAATTTTTGTTTTTTGCATTTGTTTTTGTCGAGATTATATTTTCCTTTTTTGTTTTGATTTATTTCATTTAGTTATTTTATTTGGCTCACACACATATATTAGAAGAAGTGATTTGATCAGCAACAGAAATTGCTCCGATAGGAAGTAAGTTACATTTTACCGATTGAAAACCATGCATGCTGCTTTTATAGCTCTGCATTTGGCCCTAAATACTCCTTATACTTAATGTTCTCATGTAAAATACATGCTCAGACTTGTAAGCGTTATTATGGACGTGCATGTGTACTAAATTATATTTTGTCTTCAAGATGCATGTAAACCTAAACTGAACCACTGATGTAAACGTATCAGAAAGCAAGTTGTGAGTTCTAACCACAGAGCCGAGCTGTAGCTGATATATGAGCAGGGCGATTAAAAATGCATTAATGTAGCCGTCTTGGAAGACAACCTCCTAAAAGCTGAACCTGCCGTGTTGGAAGCACGCACAGTTACTTGCTCACTATTATCACGGTTATCTTCATCGATGTATTCAATGTATCAGTTGATATTTCCTTTTAGAAGGATAACAATGATAACAATGTTAACAATGACCCTGTTACTTTCAATTAACAGGACTCTGGAAAGTGTGCCTTTTTACCAGTTGTGATTTTGATGCAGTTACATTTGCAAAACTGTGTGAGGAAAAACAAAAAAAAACAAAAAATCAGTGTTGGGCCAATTGAAATTAAATATTATTTTCTACCAGATTGCTCTTGTTTCACAGAGAGAGAGAGGAGAGACAAAGGGAAAAATGACACTTGCTAAGAAACAATGTCAGAGGGTGAGGAACACAAGAGGTCTGATGTCCCCGTGAGGATTCGACGATCCTACAAGACGCGTCAAGATATGAATTAGCACATCATCTTAAAATGGACAAATATGAGATTCCTGGTGATTTTGAAAGCCGTCTCTCTCACATTCACTTCCAACTCCTTTATCCTCTTTTAGCTTGTCTAAAAAAGTGGTTTAAACCGCCACCGCTAACATGACATTCTGCAGACTAATCTGTCATGATCAGTGCAGAAGGGAGGGCTGCACTTCCATACTGAGTGCGCACACCAAGATGTCCAGAGGCTGAATTAATAAATAAAAAAATAAAAATAAAAAATAAAAAAATAAATAAATAAAAAAATTATATATATATATATATATATATATATATATATATATATATATATATATATATATACATACTATATATATAGATAGATAGATCACCATACATCCTAGTTACCATCATTTAAATGTTAGTATGTACAAAACGTATCTTTTTTTTTTTAAATTTAATCTATACAAGGATGTTATTTGTAAACAGAACGGATTGTGATTGATTCTTTGTTAATGCACTGCATTAAAATTGACTAAATGGTGGTGCTGGCTTCATATCCTTTTTAACTATTATTCAAATTAGCAAATAGTTTTCAAGCACTTGTCACAGTTGTTCTTAATGATAGTTCAGAAATATATCATAAACAATTACAAATGCCATCACTCAATCATTGTTTTGTTGTGATTTGTGCGTGCTGTGAAATCCTGTCTAACTTTAAGTTAGAGGTGTGGCTTAGAAAGCCTTTATAAACCAAACAGAAAAGCCAACTGTACCTCAACTGTCACAAAGTCTCAAACTGAAACATAAACTATACACTATATGGAGTTATGACTTTTTTTTCAATTGAAAAATATTAATTGCAAGATAAACCATGACCAATCAATTCATTTCAGGAAATGATCATGACTATAACAAATCCAGTTACAATTATGGATCGGGCAGGAACCTTTTTGACCGGGAGAGCCATAAACGCGAAAAAATTTCTAAATATATTTCATTGAGAGCCATACAGTATTTTTAACATATAATGAATTAAATATGTCTTATTTTTTAACCTCTGGTACTGCAAGGTTTCGTTCGAAGTGCCGCTTTTTATATTCGACCGTTTCATGGATGTAATTTTATAATCGCATATTAGACCCAATTGCAAATTCCTTCCATCGTCTTTTTTTTTTCTTTTCGCCATCTATTCCATTACAAGGGTTGACGCGGATAAAATATTTTAATCTGATAAAATTGATTTCTTCACCTTTACGATAATCCGGACATGCTCGGAAGCCGACGGGTGACCCGTGAAATTTATCTTCAAAACTAATTTTTGTTTACTTTAAAATGACACGGTATTATGAAAAAAAATCACAAGCATATTAAATTTTTTAAAATTTTTTTTTAACTGAAAATTGTCAGGGAGTCATATGCTGTCACCGGACGAGCCATAGGTTCCCGACTGCTGGGTTAAATAACAACAACAACAAGCAGCAATAAAAACGATAATAGCTTATTCATTCATTCTTTTACCCTGCTGGAAAATCACAATCTGTTATTGCACAAAAAAGCAGATAAATAGACAACATCAAGATCAGGGATGACAGTGGGAAACATCAAGGAACAGTGAGGGTGAAAAATCCACAACTAGAACTAAACAACAATATAAATAGAGTGACAAAAAACAGTGAGAGGAAACCCATGCAGGCCCTCTGGGGGAATCAAATGACGGTCCTTCTTAGCGTGAAGCGGAAACGCTAACCGCCGCCCCGCCACGCTTCCCATGTCGAACATAAGAACTTCAAATGTCAATTTTATGAGACAGAACACTATTCAAGAATCCATCGTGCCTATTTAACTATTAAAAAAAAAGTGTTATGGTATCCGAGGTAACACCTGCAACAAAGCATGCTTGAAAGATATTAAAACTGATGTGGTTGCACCGAACGAAGCAGCGATTGTATAAAAGTTAAAAGGTTGGGCGTTAAAATGGGAGAGCAAAGGTGGAAGAATTCTGCTGTTTGAATGTTTCGGTGAAAATCAAATGGATTGAAGAAAAAGATGAACCAAATACTTCCTCGGATCCATGAAACAAAGCTTTTGGCATCGGAGGTAAAGCAAACAAGCAGCGATAACTTGAAGATAATTAGGTTGGAGAGACAAATAATGACCTAAATGTAGAAGCGGCCAAGAAAATGTATTAGTTCATCTTTTGGTAAAGCGGAGGGATTTAAGATAAACTCTATGATTCAATTTTATTTTCATCATCCAATTCATTTATTGTCATTTTCCCAATAATTGAGTGAATGTCCTGTGTCTTCTGTCTTTCACTTGTAAAGCGTCTTTGAGTACCATGAAAAGCGCCATACAAATCCTATGTATTTTTATTATCATTATTATTATTATTATTACACATGTGAGGATACGGTGTAATGAAATGCAGTTAGCATTCTGCAAAAAGCAGACGTGCGTAAGTGCAGAATGTGCAGTAGTTACAGATAAATGCAGTATTAAACAATAAATGCCTTTTATTTTTTTTTTCTTGGAGGTGGATAAGATATGAGCAGAATATGTACGCTACTGCAAGTATGGTGGATAATTGTTATGAGCAACTTATGTACAAGTGGGTAATAATAAATATGATAATAAATGGTAATATACGAATGGAACTATAAATACACAGATGTCTTATAGAACTCTACAGATTGGATAATATAGAGATGTTATATGAAGAATTATACGGAATATACAAGTATAAATAGTGTAGCCAGATGAGCAGCTGCCAGATGCTATTGAAGAGATAGTAGCTATTGTGTTTTTGAGTGCAAAGTTTAGCGGTTCCAAACATTTTTTGGCACATATTTAAGTCACTGTCAATCAGAATTTTATACATAAGCACTTTTAATAAGCAACAACGCCACCGGCTATGTTAATACGCAAAATTATTTGCAAGCTCAGACACGGAAATAAGTAAAAATGAAGTTTAGACTTCACAGTGTTGCACCGGGTCCCCTCACGTCATGATACCGAACTGACAAACAAATTAAAAATTGAAAAGGCGTTAAGGTCGTCAGATGTGAGCTTCATCCCACCGAGTGTTAGCCTTCATTCTGCAAGTCGCATGAAGTCCTGGCAGAAAGCCCGATCTGCCAATCTGGGTTTTATTACAGTCTGCAGATCCGTCTGGCCCCCTCCCCCTTACCGTAATATTCAATAAACTCAGCCTGTTGTCTCTTGGGGGCGGGTTTAATACCCCGGCTGGCCAGAACCTATAAAAGAAACGAAAATGCCTCCAGCATCAGGCATAACCGGAGTTATTTTATAGACACATGATGGCTGCTGCTACCAAACAGGCCAGACGGTTTTTACTTTAAAAGATGATGAGGTTGACTGAAAATTCTAAAGAAACGTGTTCCTCTCAGCACTAATTCTGAATGCAATATCAGAAATCTTGTTGCAATCTATCTGATTTAGTTTGATTGATTATGGGTCCAGCCAATCGCTTCGCTAGATTGTCGGATATGTGGTCATTTTTGGAAAATTAAAATTCATTTAAATGAAGAAAACAAAAATGATGACAGTATCTGTATTTTGGTCTGGAAATGACGTGTCAGAGCATTTCACAAGATAAACACATTTATACATGTATTTATATATTTATTCTATTTTATTTTTCAATATTTTCTATTATTTTCTTTGTTATGATATTTTTTATATTATTACACATTTATATTTATATATTTACTGTTCCCTTCTGTTGCCCATTCTTATCCCTGATGTTGTTGCTGTTGTTCTCCCTGCTGTCTATTTATTGGTGGATTTTCTGTCATCTAACTGTCTCTCTATTTATATTTATAATTAAATTTATTTTGACAATCTAACTATTGCTGTGACGAAATAATTTACGTACGGGGATCAATAAAGTTTATCATATATGGTTTTTTTTTGTTCTATTTCTATATATTTCTATATTTCAGTCTACAGTACACATTGGGACACATGGAAAAACCTGTGAAATCACAAATAATAAAAATAAAAATCACATGATTATTCTTACATTTGATTTTTTTATTGTTTTACTATTTTACCCATTTTTGCTCCTTCATGTTAATTTCATAGATAGATAGATAGATAGATAGATAGATAGATAGATAGATAGATGTGAGTGTACATAAAATTTGCACAGTTTTATACAGTTATTTATTTGTTTATATTTGTATGTATGTATATAAATTACTGTACAATATTGTATTATATATATACTTATATAATTTTGTTACAGTAATTTTTATATATATATATGTGTATATATCTATATATGTATACACATATATATACATTGGACAATATTGTACTTTATTAAGTTATACTAATTTTATTAATTATATATCTGTATGTATATATATATATATATATATATATATATATATACATATTTACATATATGAATATACAAATATTTAGAAAATTATAATATATGCATATCATATAATTTTGTACATGCATATATATACATATATTATATAATTTTATACAGTATTTACATATATATTCATATGTATGTAGATACATATATATGAATGAAAGGTGCCAATAGATAGATAGATAGATAGATAGATAGATAGATAGACAGATAGATAGATAGATAGATAGATAGATAGATAGATAGATAGATAGATAGATAGATAGATAGATAGATAGATAGATAGATAGATAGATAGATAGATAGATAAACTCCTGACAAAGATGACAAAAAGATAAAGGTGCACATCACACTTCCGACCATATTTGGAGGAAACTGCAGGAATCTTGTGACTGTCGGCTTCAAAAGCGTGCAGCACTTTTTAAACTTTAAATAGAAACATACCAGCACAGAAAAGTGGCGTTCTGATCCTGCTCTCTGGCACCTCTGTGTCGTCTTTGATGAAAATTTTCGACACTTACGGGAATAAATGGAGTTCCTATCAGAAGTCGACACGTGCGGCACTTTCAGAGTGGAACGTCTGGATTACATGCATAGAAAAAAAAAAACTCACTATCGTCAATATTTTATAAATGCTATTAGCTGGAGTGGAAGAAAAACGGGGTTGATGAGATTAACAAATATCAGACAAGGATTTCAGTTTTTTTTTTTTTTTTTTTTTTCATGATCATGATTTAATCAATAATGAAGCCAAACTCAATTTATTAATAAACCGATTGATACCAGTATCTCTTTTAACTTGCGGCTATTTTAACGTCCAAAGGAGTCCAGCTTTGCATGTTTTCTTAATCAGCCTTACATAACATGAGGACTTTTCGCCGTCTCCACAGAATGGACACTCACAAAAAACATGAACAGAAACAGTATTTTTTTTTTTTTTTAGATTTTATTTTTTTTTTCCTTCTGAAGTTTGAGGTTATTTTTTGCTGAGGGAAATGTTAAGCTGCAGACCTCTTCAGCTCCAGTTACATCGAGGCTTTCAAAGAGAAGAGGAGGGAAGATGAAGGCAGAGACGGAGGGAGAGCGAACAAAACAGAGGAAACAAAAAGACCAAAAAAAAAAAATAAAAAAAATCAGTTCAGAAGAAAAATGGAGGGGAAATGGGGATTAAGTTGGAAAGATTCTGTGTTTCAGCTTTGGGATTCCACTCAGTTTTGCTCTTAACAGTAAGAAATATTTTTGGCTATTACGATATCTAAATATCAGTCAGAAGCAAGGATTAGTGTTGGTGAACTTACTGCAATATACTTATGGTTGAATGGAATATTGCACAAACATGCAAGAACATAAATCGTGATCTCTCTTTTGATATATGATGCTTCTTAATTGACATCTACACTGAAAAGTCAACAATGAGCTTCACAAAAAAAGTCGACTCACGGGGAAAACCGAAGACTTTTCAACGAGCTTGGCATTATTTGTTGTCCACCTTAGTTTAGATTTAAACCCTGTGTTAGTGACGGCAGCTAACCAAATATTAGGTCTTAACTGATTTTACATGTAATGACTTGGTTTTCGTCCTCGAGGGGTGTCTTTTTTTTGGAGTTTGTGCCAGAAATGTCATTAAATTTTCTCTGCATTTCTTCATCGCAACACATTTTGTTTATACATTCAAAGCATTTATTTTCACATGCACAGCGCAGAAACATGTTTCCCTGTATGTTGAAATTCCTACTTTGCTGTGCATTTGGATACATAGCATAAAGGCAAAAAAAATATATAATGTTATATACCGTGTTAAGTCATTTTAAATGTCAAAAGGGTTGTTTGTCTTCTTTGCCGTGGCTCTTTGAGTGGTAAAGGTTAGCGACCCCTGACATCTGCAGGGAGGCAATTCAACATGTTATGTCCGGAGCGCAAAGGTTAATGGACGCCTCGGAAAAGCGACCGTTATTTTTGACGCCCCAAAACTCATCCTGTTTTTGAAATGTTCCAATCAGGCAAACGTGATAAAGCACCTCAAAAAGCCACAAAACCCCACAAAACCGACAGTTTCTACGCCACAGAAACTAACCGTAACATACGAACCGCATCAACAGCTTATGTGTAACACTGTTGCTGTGCAAATAACATGTATTTTTAACTGGGTGCTTATTTTCACTGCACTGCACAAATATCTGTATATGACAATTGCACTGCACTCTACAATTTGCACACATCATGTATTCTTATTTATTCTCGAAACACGGGACATTCTACAGAATGACTTTACAAGAGTGACAGCACCCTTAAGTGACACATAAATAGTCTTTACTAAATTATAAGGGAGGATCTCCTTTTCCCATCAATACTCAAAGTTACCGTAAAGAGACATTGATCCAGTCAGCAAACCAGTCACAAAAATGTAAAGTATTTGTCAAATTTAAGTAGAAAGATGCTAAAAGATGGATTTTCTAGGTGAATCTGTCCTGTTAGCAGGTGATCTGTCAGTTTTTCTTACTTTCCCTGTTTCATGCAAATCTAACATCCCTGTAATTTGTTAATATAAACCTATCGAATGCTGGAATGCAAAACCTCCTATCTGAAGAACACTTTTTTCAGGAAATGAAAATTATAGTATGGTCTTTGTTAAAGATATTCAAGAAAATTCTATTGTTGTCCTAATTTTTTCTGCTTCATTGTGCACATAGGAGTTTTGTCATGTGACATTTATGTCAAAAGAAAGGGGGGGATTATCTTGCAGATCGACTGAAAATGGAGCCGTCCCATTTCTCACCATTCAATGCAAAAACCCAAAATGGAAAAATTTGCAGATAGAAGGTCCATTTGAGTCATTCAATGATTATGAGCTCAATACCCAAATCTGCTTATCAATAGCGATAATCGATCAATCGACACAATTACGGTTAATGAAACGGGGCGCAGCCACAGCACGAAGAACCCTGGTTCGATTCCCAAAGGGAGCCTCAACAATTTAAATTTAAAACAATTTAACACAATTTAACAATTTAAAACAATTTAACAGCTTCACCTGTTATTTATCAGAAAAAAAAAAAAAAAAGTTGGCTGTTCTGGAATTGCAAAGGTTACTTTCAAAACCACCGAGAAACCCAAAGAGTGGAAGATCTCTGCTGTTTTATTCATACGCACTAATTTATAGTGACAGGACCTACTAAATTACTCACTTTGCATTTTATGTTCCTTTTGAAAAAAAAAAAAAATGGTATAGTAAAATATTGACTGAGACTCAAGGATCATAGAAACAGCAGAAATGAAAGACCTTCTTTGAAATGGTCTTATAAAAGTGTGAAGCTTGTGATGTGATCCCATTTATTTTCCCACTTCAAACAGCTTCAAACACAGTTCTGAACTGAGGTTCAGCCTTACTGGATTCTTAATTATTTATATATCTATATATCTTTTTTTTTTTTTTCACTTATTTTTTTTTTCCTCCCAATTAGAATTGGACTAACCCTCAGATTGAAAAAAACATATAAAGGAAACAAACAAAATGTAAAATTAAATAGGGGGCATAGGATGAGGATAGGTTTTAAAAACAGTGATTGGCAATTAATTCCACATTTTGAACCAATTTATTTCATTTTTTTTGGGCGACTTTTTCTTATTTTTTTTACTAAGGGAAGTTCAACTTCTGACGCCTCAAAAGTGCATTTTGAGGCCAGGAGCCAATTGACAGAAAATGATGTTGATTATTATGAATATTATAGTTCTTCTACTTTGTGTGAAATATTACATGACAACGAATACATGTAAGTGTTTACTACCCATATATAAAAAGAAAAAAAAAGTAGTGTTATTATTTACTAAATCATTAACATGAAATGATGTAATTAAACAAAATACTCAGAGAAATATAAGATATAAATAGCAATTTTGTTATAAAACTTTGAAACTGCATGTCAGATGTTAGAGTCACTATGTAACAAGCAGGAACACAAACATTTATTTACCAAACAAAATGACTCTGTATCAAAGTAGAGACTTTCAAATTAGTGCTTTTGTTTAATAAATGTTCCTGAATCTCGATGAAATGAAGTGGCAGGTCACCATCACTTCATGTTTGACCCTGTACTCTGATTTTCAAGTAATTTCCCTGAAAAATAGAGGGATATCGCTGACAAAAACAAATAAAGTGTTGATTCACAATACAAAAATAAACAAGGTGGGCGTCATTTTATCCGAGTCCTTTTCTCATTGGAGTCCTGCTATTTTGCTCTTTTCAAGAAACTGTAATTTCCATTACCGGATATTCATGTAACCAAAGTAGCATAGATCGCTACTTAGAATGCACACTTATTCAGAATGTTTGTGCTAATTACAAAAATATGCATGTATTTAAGGTCTAATATGTTTATCTCAAAGTTCTAGTAGGAATTAAAATCAGGTTAATTAGATAGAGAAGTAAATAAGCTCTTTAGTTTGGATAGTCAGCCAAGTTACATTCGAAAAAGAAAGAGGAAAACCACTGATGTTGTTCTTCAAAATTAAAGGAAAACTTACATTTTCCTCTTTCACGCTTACAAAGGTGACAATTTAATTATTGACTCTGCAAGTAATACGAGAAGTTATCTGTATAATATCCAGATAATAATGTGCAACTCGTTTGTATTGTTTAGGGTCTTAGCAATCTAGCTGAGCTGTTGTCGTTACTAACCCGGTTTCTGATTATCTTTGATAAAAAATGATTCTTATTTATGATGAGATAATTAGATCAAATAAGATGGAGGTCATGACTATAGATTTATGAACTGCCATCTATATTGCACAGGTCTTTCTGAGGTCTTTCACTTATTAAGCTTATTGTCAACAACATTTCTGATCTCTATGAACTCTTCCCGTAGCTCAAGGGTAATTACATGTTGCTCCTTCTCCAAATATCCTGCAGATAAAATATTTACAATTTGGATTTCCACAATACCATACTGATTTTACACCATAAAGAATGAATCACATTTCTCCGGCTTGTATTGCGTTGTTAATTCAGCCCATATCCTCAGATGAGACTTTGTTTCTTGTCTTCTTATCGGGCAAGCGTAGATAAAATGATTGCAATGCGTATAAGTTGTACTTTTTCAAGTGTTTAAATACTTTAAATAAAAGTGATCGATTGTCTTATCAAGTCTGGGAGCGTTTCAATCATTCAAGGGAAGGTGGTAGATAAGAAGTTTGTTTATAAATGAAGAGATGGTGCCTACAGTGTCAGAGAAACCAGTGAAAAGTTTGGTAAGATGGCATGTTGCAAGGCTTAATGATAAGGGATGATTTGAGGATTTGAGGCCGGAGATGATTCGAGGCATTTTAAGCACAGACAGATCAAGATTCTTAGGAAACCTAAGGTGGTTTCCTAAGAATCTGTGGTGAAGCTGTGGTGTTTGCAGTTTGTGGCGAAGCTGAGCATACATGTCTTGTGGGCGATGATGGCTGACCTGAATGAGCAGCGAGTTATCCCAGCCTACATGGTTAGCAACCAGCTCAGGCCGAATTTGTCACCGGGGTCTGGGGTGGAGAAGATAGCTTCATCTATGGGCTGATCCAGGAACTCACAGTTCCCCGGAAAGGCCGAGTTGAGAAGGCTTATTAGCGCAAGAAAGCTAGGTATGCTAAGATGTGGAGCAGCAAGGTTGGAGGGCCTCGGGAGGTGGACTGCCAAGATTTTGTGGCAAAGTCTGTTATTTCTCTTCTTACTGAGTCGGCCGTTCGTGTTCGGAGCTTGAAACTCGCGGTCGGCGACATGTCTCTGGCAGCAGAACGAGCAAAGGAATGGTTTTTGTTCAGGGGGACGCATGCTAGCAGGGGTGGTTGCTACGGAGGAATCGTTTGCTCGTAGATTTCACTGTTAAGGGTTCTTAATGAAACATCTGTGAAGGAAGGCGCCCACCTGGAAACCACAATGACATGTTTCAGACTGCCGTTGGCCAGGAAACTGGTGATTCGTGTATTGTTTGTTAGCTTGTTAGCTCGCTGGTCGCTTGTTTATTTGTTATATTGCGTGTTCGTTAGCTTGCTCGTCGCTTGTTTGTTTGTTATATTGCATGTTAGCTCCTTTATAATCTTAGTTGGGCTTCTACATTTGTTTTACTTTGGATTTTGACATAAGGGATAGTAATGTTTTGTCTTGTGTATTAATGAACGCAAGAAATTGCCTACAATATTTTTATAATATAATCGTAACACAACATAAATGCAAACGGTCAATGAAATGCAATAAAAAGCATTACATTTATGTGATTCTAAAACGCAATGTACGGAGCAATAGAGGCTTGTACGCAATGGCAATACATAAATAGATAAATAAATGAATACATGGATGGGTAAACAAACAAACAAACAAACAAATAAATATAGGAATAAATGACACAAGAACAATTACAACAACAGATAATTGCAGCCTTCGTTAGCAAAATCCTCTCTCTTAAGCCATACACAAGTCAGCTCACCTCAAAATGTGTTTTAATCCTGACTGAAAGATCTCCCCAAACTATATCTTTATCCTGATCTAAGAATTAAAACATCACTGGAACGTGTCGGGTAGAAGATGAAGCTTTTGTTTGTTTTTATGGGTCTAATCCTGCAGAGCCCTCATTCACTGACATAGATTTCACAATTAAAGTAAAAACATTGGCATGCAGATTAACTCTTTCCACCATCACTCCATGTTTGCTTAGTGTCACTGGAGGTCTTCTTCTGCGACTGCTTCATTAAGCCTCATTTTAGTTGAAGAGAGAGGAACCACAAATACGATATTCTCTGCTTTGCTTCACAATTTAGTCAAGTCTTAACCTTTATTTTTGAAGGATGACTGAACGTTTTGATCGGCCGATCATCTGGAATGATTGTTTTTGAACAGAATGTCGGGCCCTTCAGAGTTACTGTGAAAAAAAATACCCCCCATCCAAAATTGACCCAAGTAAACCCTCAACGATGCAAAACCATCTGCCTCCATCTAACCATTTGCATCCTCCGATCTCTCAGACTAACTTTATTTTCTATTTCTCTTCATCCACAAATCTCCTCTTTGGTCTTACGCCAGACTTCCTGCTTGACACTTCTAACCACAAGATCCTTTTACCCAAATATCCACTGTCTGGCCAAACCATTTCAGTGTGCCGTGACTTAATCCAAAATATCTATGTTGTGCTGTTTCTCTGATGGATTCACTCAACATTTTCATCACTGCTACTTCCAGGATTCGGTTAAAAAGTATAATTATTGTTTGCAATGATATTGACTGATATTATTTGGCATATTTTGGGCTTGGAACCTACAGGATATAGGATCATGTATTTAACTAATCTACTAAAAAAAGCATTCTTTTTTTAAGCCACTATTATTTACCTTGAACATTTTTTTTTAAACAGGTAACACTTGTTTTTGTTTGTTTTTTTGTTTTATTTTTATGTTGTTTTTTTTTTTTTTTTCCAAGTTGATTGTCTCAATGACTTTAGTCAAATCATATTTATAAAATTAAAATAAAATGCATTGTCTCATCGCAGCAATTAAATAAATGCTATTTGCTCATGTATGGTATATCAGTTCAGTGTTGATAATGATGATGGTAATATTATACTACTTTTAGTACTACCTCTACTACTATTACCAGCACTCCTACGATTACTGCAATCACAACAACAAAAACAAACTGTAATAATCTTCTTCTACTTTTCCTTGATTGAAAACAAATAATAATAATTATAATAATAATAATAATAAGTAATAATAATACATATATCATATAACATGTAATCATCATGCAAATTTTAACACAAGTTGGTGCTTGCAACAATAATAGTTGATGTTGAGTTACAAAATATCTGTTGACTCTTCACTGAAAACATCCAATGCTTCCAAAAAAATAATGTATACAATATTTCTACTGCTTGTTAAATGTTACTTGATATTACTTGCTCATGATGGATTTTATTTTTTAGCATTATTTTTGTGGCATTTTTATCTGACTTATTCATAGTATTGTGAGAATTTGAAATTTTTAGGTTTAATTTTTTTTTTTTTACAAAATTCTATTAATTACCATTTTCCTGTAACTGTGTGCACACATATCATCATTTTTAGTTTGTGTTTAATTAAAGGTTTACCACTACACCTGTTTCCTTCCTTCCTCCATACATTTTTCCGAATTTATATCAAAATGTCTCATCCTCGTCTTTAAATCTTGGCGGGCAAGAAATAGCGATATTAAAAAAAATTAAAACAACACCAAAAAAAAACATCAAATTTATCATTATTGTGGCAGTAGAAGTACAGTGTTCCAAGTACGGTAATTAAAATCGGAATTTCCTATATTTATATCTGAAATTTTTGCGTGACGTGAATGGTATGTGACCTCAAAAATAAAAAAATGAACGGCATGGTGTCTTTATCTCAGTTTCTTTCTACCCTTTGTGTATCTCGCTGTCAGTCTCACTCTCAATTAATTGATTTTGTTTAAAGGATGAGGCTACAGCTGGTGAGGTTTTGGAGGCCCCTCGAGGTCAAATTCCCACTCAGCTTGGCGTTTAATCCGTGCTGGCAGCAGGCCGAGAGTGACACCTGGTGAAGCTGTCCTTGCTCCAGCTACTGGGCATGGGGGATGTTTGAGAACTCTTATAACCATTGTTCACTAATTGGTACAATACTCCGAAAAGGACATCTGGATATTGTTGGTTTTATTTGCTTCATAAACTTAGTGCTGGATGTGACATTATCGGTAAACTCTCTACAACCTCCCTGATTACTGTAATCAAAAGAAAACAATCATTATGGAAATACCCAATGATCAGCTGTCCCTCATTTTGTCATTGGTTTATGAAAACATAGAGGATGCATTTTCAAAATATATATATATAGGTGACCTTTTCTGTTTACGGAGTGAACGTGGATGCAAGAAGTTCAACCTAAAATGAATCTGACCTGATGGATCAGCGTGCAATGGAGAAACTCTTCAGTTTCAAAATTCCTGACCGGATCCAACGTGTATCGTCACATGTTTAATTTAAAATATCAGAAGCAAAATTTGAATTATTAATAATCCACCATCAGTGGAACCAACTTTTGTAGCCCTTTTTAAGCTACAATATTTAACCTGTATGGAATTAGATGTCCATTTCAATACTACTACTTCTTTCGGCTTTTCCCGTCAGGGGTCGCCACAACGAGTCTTTTTTAATACGTTGGAAGAAATTCTCAAATATAAATATACAAATACAAAATATAAATGTAGACTTTATGAATCCCTTCCCCCCATTATTTCAGAAACAAGATGCTAAACATAATACTAAGTATTTATGTTGAATGGGAGTTATTGTAATAATGTTTGTGTTGATATGATTGAAAACTCATTTTTATTTATTTATCCATTATTTATTATCCATTATTTATCATTTATTTATCCATTCATTTTTAACATTAGGCAATAATTTTTTACATTAGGCAAATCATTTATTGGTAAGTCGTCACTTTGTTAGGAAAGTTGGTGTATTTCTATGTATATCTCATTTAATGACCTGAGCGTATTGTTGCAATAGGTTACCATTCAGAGTGCTATGTTAACTAAAAGTCAACATATATCCATACTGCCCATAAAAACAAATAGGGACATTTACCTGAAATGGGAATATCAATTTGGTGCCAAGTGTAAATAAAGATTTCGGGACCCAAGCTCGAGACAGCCGGCTCTCGCGTCGCCTGCAATCCCTTATCATTGAGGTCATGCTCCTCTGGGAAATTCCTTATTCCTGTTTCTTATTCATTCTTACTACATTATCATTTTCTATATGAGGAGCATTAGCTTCCTGACCACAGGGGAACGGGCAAAACCTCTCTCCGGCTGATGCTAGTCGGAGTCCTACAAGAATAATCAATCATCGCACACCCCGCCACACTGAGCACGGGTTCTGAATCCACAAAAGACACACACACATTACATCGCCGCACACTCGCCGCAATTCAGGCTTTCCGATACAGACGGGCACTAAATTTTCCAGCTGCACGTCTCTCGCACTTTTGCCGTCTGCTTGTAGCAGCATGTCAGCAGCTGCGGCAGCCTATCAATTTTTCAGATATGGGTACATTTCTGATTTATTGATATATTTATGGAGCAGAATGTTATACATGCAAACAGAGCGCAATCCTTTATTTGGTTTATTTTCCACCCAGCAGTAACATGTTCACTCATATATATATATTATATATTTTATATACAGGCCGTACGATTGACAGCGACCAGTCCAGGTCCCATGAGTACAAGAGAAGCAACAGATGATGGATGGATGGATGAATTAATGGATGGATGGATGGATGGATGGATTAATGAAAATATGAATGGATTAATGATAAATGAATGCATGATGGATGGATTAATGAAAAAATGAATGGATGAATGATAAATTAATGGATGGATGGATGATATGTGGTTGATGGTTGGTGACGATATCAGGAGTGATGTAGCTGAAGGGGACTGGAGCTGCATTGGATTCCAAAAGTTCCATATATATATATATATATATATATATATGGAACATATATATATATATATATATATATATATATATATATATATGACATACATGACATTTTTATCCAAAGCAACTTACAAAAATTGCAATTATGTTGCAACCCCTGAAGGGAAAAACCAAATGGACAAGAAGAATATATATATATATATATATATATATATATATACTGCTCAAAAAAATAAAGGGAACACTTGAACAACACAATGTAACTCCAAGTCAATCACACTTGTGTGAAATCATAGTGTCCACTCAGGAAGCAACACAGATTCATTTTGACTTGTTTTAAGGACATTACATCAAAGTTGGATAAGCCTGGAGTTTGTTTTTACACTTTAATTTTGAGTGTGATTCCTAATCCAGACCTCCATGGGTTGATACAATTGATTTCCATTGATCATTTTTGTGTGATTTTGTTGTCAGCACATTCAACTGTGTAAAGAGCAAAGTATTTCATAAGAATATTTCATTCATTTAGATCTAGGATGTGTTTTTTAAGTGTTCCCTTTATTTTTTTGAGCAGTGTATATATATATATATATATATATATATGGTCTCATTATTGATGGTGCTGCACTGCAGTCCACGTTAGCAAGATGCTGAATGCACCATCCCTATCCCAGCGAGGTGAATTGAGTATTATTTGTTGGGCTGCAAGGATACTTTAGTCTGGAAATGATGTGTAATCACATTTCTTGTATTTGCTGAAGTGCAGTTTCCTTCTGGTCAAAGCTCATTCTGTCCTGTTACCAAAAGGCATCCATTTCCCTTCCAGCTGTCTAATGACTCATTGAATACTTGATGATAACCAGCAAACCAGCATCTATGTGTTGAATTTCTGGCACAGAAGTTTTTAATTTATCCAAACAAAGTGGGCAGATTTTTTTATACAGACAAGAGTATTTTGGATTGAGCTTCCTCACAATTTATATATAACATACATATAGTAAATTGCTGAGGCATCGTGTGTGTGCATCTACATGCACACACGCTGAATGTTTAGTTTGCACAAAAAGTAATAACAGAGGTGAGGAATGACTCATTTAGTTTCAGTTTTATATTTCCTTTGTGACTTACAATGCAGACCCACCAAGATTACTGACAAATAAATACTCTCATAAATGACTCTCTTATCTCATTTATAACCACTCAGATTGTGCTCTGAGAATAAATGCTTCATGCAAAGACAGTGTTTTATCTTCATGCTAATTATGAATACGGATTTCGCGGTATATCATGCGTTACGATAAATTGTGTAACGATTGTCGAGATTATCAATACAGATGTTTACATGGCTGGCAAATGATTTAATTTGACGAGCGAAAAAAAAAACTGTTCAGGTCTATTTAAGGAATCAGTGGAGCTAACAGGATGAATATGTTACACTTTGTTGATCAGATCAAAAATCATTCATGTTGTAAAATTATTAATTATTTATGAACGACATCATGCCTCAAAAATTCCAGCACAAATGGGGTTTGTTTAATAGCAATCAGAAAAACAGAAGAGAGGAATCAGCAGCATCACAAGCAGACGATCTATTTCCCACAAGAACGTGCTGATGTGGTACAATGTTTTGCACCAAAAACTAAAAAAAAAAAAAAAAAAGATTAAGAACAACTTATTTATCCCGAAGGAAATTGGTGTGGCAGAGTTACAAGAAAAAATATAACAATAAAAAACTAATAGTAGAAAATTGTATAAATCAGTAGAAAAAATAAAGAAAAAAAAAAAGAAAAAAAAAAGGGGAGAGCAAGAAATACAAATAAACTATAAAGCATCTTAAGTAACAAGTGAAAACTATAATTTCATGACACTATAGATGATAGATTGGACATTATGGAAAGTAGGGACATTTCAATAAGTTATTACAAATGCCAAGCAATCTACACAAACAATATTTCTTATTTTTTACTCTATTTTTTTTTTACCTCCACTGGATATATCAGTTAACTCTTGCAGCGGGAATTACGTCTTTTTTTTTTTTTTCATGTCAGTTAAGCTAACAATATTACATTACATTTGGAAGATGCTTTTATCCAAAGCGACTTACAATAGAGGACATGAGGACTGCAATATTCAATATTCAAGAAAACAAGCAATAATATCATGAGATATCCAAGAATCACTTCCAGTTTTTGGATGTATCTTCTGTTTGTCCTTTCACTCAGTATATAATACGCATCAGGCCTTCCCTGCTGCAGAGATGATCTAACAGGTCAGAAGTTAGAGCTACATGGAGGGAATCAATCACATTGATGAGGAAGTTCGCTAGTGTGGGAGCTATAGGGGCGACTTCAGCGTCACGCCAAATGTGTGGCACCTCCTCTGATTGGTAAACAGGGAGGGAGAGAGAAGTGAGCGACCGGTGATGGATGTCTCTCTGCAGCATCCTTGGAAGGGGTTATCACCCTCAGTCAAAAGCCAACCGATAGCCCGAGAAGATGGGGCTCCTCTGACTTCGGAGCAATAAAAATAAACCGGGCTTGACTGGAACACGGCGCTGGCACAAACACACTGCTCGGGTTATTAAGTCAAACTCTTGTGATTGATAATTCTGTTTCATTGTGGTTTATCCCTGGTGGGTGACGGCTGAAACTTTGGGGAAAAAAAATAAAAATTGTGTGCTTATGTGTGTGTTTGTGTGTGTGTGTGAGAGAGAGTTTATGTAAAATGACCTCACGTCCGTTATTAAATCCTGCATCATCTTATCAGGTCAGACGATTCGCTCATTTTATCGGACTACATAAGCTTTTAAATGGATGCAAATTTTCTCTCACATATCACTGATAAAAACACCCGTGACTGCATTTTTTTTATTTTTCTCAGAGCTTTCCTGCTTCTTCCATGTGTCTCATCTTTACTGGTTTGCCTTCCTGTGGTTTTATTTGTTTAAAAAGTTTATAAGGAAAGTGTACAATTACATGAAGCACAGAGATGTTTGTACCAGATTGTAGCTCATAACTAATTTCCATCTATAGTCCTGGGAAGACAATACAAATATAAAACTGTACAAATAGACAATATATATAAAATATACAAATAGGCAGTAAAATATGTATAAAATATATATAAAATATACAAATAGGCAGTAAAATATGTATAAAATATGTATAAAATATACAAATAGGCAATAAAATATGTATAAAATATATATAAAATATAGAAATAGGCAATAAAATATATATAAAATATACAAATAGGCAGTAAAATATGTATAAAATATATATAAAATATAGAAATAGGCAGTAAAATATGTATAAAATATATATAAAATATAGAAATAGGCAATAAAATATGTATGAAATATATATAAAATATACAAATAGCCAAAAAATATATATAAAATATACAAATAGGAAATAAAATATATATAAAATATACAAATAGGCAGTAAAATATGTATAAAATATATATAAAATATACAAATAGGCAATAAAATATGTATAAAATATATATAAAATATACATGTAGGCAATAATATTTATATAAAATATATATCAAATATAAAAATACGCAATAAAACAACTATGCAATATTTAACCAGGCAGTAAAATAAGTAAAACCCAAGTTGAAAGTGATATTGTTGTGATATTATGAGTTTGGTCATCTGGAGGCCATCAGATGTTTCCCAGAATAACATCTGATGGCCTCCATGCACCTTGGATGCTGCTCTCCTCCCGAAGGTCACCCGGTCAACTCTTTTCGTACAACTCCGCCGGCGGATGTAAATTGCACAGCGTGCGTGAAAAATTAGCAATTCAGCAAACAAACAGGGCTTGAAACAATAAACACAGCAGGCAAAAAATGCTAATGTGTTCCCTCGAGCCTTAAGGATGGTTCGTTTGTAACGTTTGCTCATCTATCTTTGGCAGACAATTAATAGAAAATAAACAAGCTTTGATACTGACATGTCTTTTTGAAATTTGACTCTTCCAAAATATGCATTTCAAGAGTTTTATTGGAAAATATATTTGTATTGTGAAAACATATGGGAGTGTGGGTTGAAAATAATTTCAAAGGGTTGCTTTATTTCCTCGATCTAAACTAAATGAAATTTTATTTCATTTTATTCTTTATTTTTATTTATTTTTTTAGTTCCTATTTCTTTCCTTCGCTATTCCTCACTGTTTGAAATTATAAACCAACGTATGTGTCTGGCAGGTCATACAGTGTTTGCTAATATTAACTAGTCAATAGCAACATCAACATTAAACATCATGTTGATTTAATCCTCCATTCACTTGCTATTTGCTGGATTGTAAATGCTTTTAAAAAAATTTTTTTCATCTTCGAGCTTTGCATGGCCTCATAATGTTACCAACATTATTTTCAAACTCACAGCTGCAAAGCAAAGCAAAAAAAAAAAAAAAAAAAAAAAACATGATCTAACCCTCGTCCATTCAAGGGAAATTGCTACTTTGATAGTTGTATCTTCATTTCATTTGAAATTTGTTGAACATTAATAATCTAACTATTCAACTTTAACAAGAAATTTATTCAGACTTTGTCTATCAAGGGTACTTTTTTCCTCAAATTACTGCATTTCATGCAGTATTACTTTTTCTATTATTACTTTTTATCATTACTTTTCAAATGCAGCTCCAAAAGCTGCTTTTAATTGAATTAATTTCTATTGATATAGTAGAATCTGGCCATGCAATATATAATACTTGACAAAAATGAAATATTGCAGAAGAAAACCTCTATTATCCGAGAAAGTAAAGTCATTGCAATGGACAAAAAAATAGCGGCATTATTTTATAGAACTCCTAGTGTAACTTACTCTTTTAGTTCTTTGATACAACACTTCTGCTGTCCAAAGGTATTTTATAAAATATATATGGTTTCTCTTGTTCTGGGAAAAAGGTAAAGCTTTGTGGAGAGACTCCGAGACCAGGGACGAGGGTAGAAATAAAGATTCATGTGTGTAGGTTTCTACGTATGACGCATTATGTATTAAAAGAATATATGAAGGTGAAATGCAAATTGATGGATCAAGAAAATGAATATTAAAAGTGTGACTCTGAATAATTGACGGGGTTAAGGAAATGAAGACAGAGGGGAAAAAAGAAATCTATAATGTCCTTGTTACAGATATTCAACACAGAATGTAAAAATAAAATGACTAAAATGTGTATAGGATTGTTAAACATCCACACCACCAATTAAAATCACATTCAATAAAGTCACGAAAAAATAAAGAATAAAAATAATAATAATAATAATGATAAACTATGAATGCCCTGTGATATAAGTGGATATAGCATATAACAATCATTGTCAGAATTTATGGAACTTTGTAATAAAGGGAATATATAAAGATACTGCTTCTTTTCTTTTCGGCTCTTCCCTTGTGGGGTGGCCACAGTGAATCAGCCTTCTCCATTTAAACCTTTCCTGATCCTATCTGTCCTGGTCGCTCCCAAAGAGAACATCTTCATCTCTGCGACCTCCAGCTCTGCCACCCGTCTTTTCGTCATTGTCACTGTTTCTAGTCCATACAGCATCGCTGGTCTCACCACTGTCTTGTACACCTTTCCTTTCATTCTGGTTGATATCCTTTTTCCTGCTTCACCACAGAACAGAATGTCATCTGCAAGCATCATGGTCCATGGAGATTCTTGTCGAACCTCATCTGTTAGCCTGTCCATCCTCGCAAATAAGAAGGGGCTCAGAGCTGATCCCTGATGGAGTCCCACCTCCACCTTGAACTTCTCTGTTACACCTACAGCACACCGCACCACTGTCTCACAGCGAGCATACATGTCCTGCACCAGTCTGACATACTTCTCTGCCACTCCAGACTTCCTCATACAATACCAGGGTTCCTCTCTCGGCACCCTGTCATATGCTTTTTCTAGGTCTACAAAAACACAATGCAGCTCCCTCTGACCTTCTCTGTACTTCTCTATTAGTATTCTCAAAGCAAATACTGCATCCGTAGTACTCTTATGAAGATACATATACATACTTGTTATTTGTTTACCTCTTTATTTTTTCAATCTTTCGTGTTTAGTCTTCCATGTAGCTCAGAGAAGTCATGTCCAGAAAAAAGGAGGAGTCTGACCTCTTTATATTGAGCAAAAACGCTGGTATTTTATCATCTGTCTATTGCAGCACTTGTTTATGACTCATTTCTTAGTTTAGCTAAAACCTGTCAGCTTTTTTTTTACTATTACTTATTGAAGAACTATTTCAACCTGATCAGGGTTGATGTTGTGCCATGAAGCTGAAGCAGGCTCCTCTACCATATGAAAGTCATTTTAATATCATGGCCCCTTTGATGAAATTAAAAAAGAAAACATTAACCATTGTTCAGAAACATGGGAGCGATCTATTTCTGATTCCATACTTTCGTCCTCATTTTAGTGTGCCTTTTAAGGCAGAAGCAGTTTCCAGATAATTCTTGGGATAGAAGAGATCATGAGATCATGGGACGGTTTTTGTCGCATCGTTCAATCATGAGCCAAATGATCCCCCGGCAGGGCAAAGTGCGGACGATGTCACCTCTTATATCTGACCATTTCGTGGTCATCCCTTTTTGTTTCTGTCTTGGGAATTATTCCGGTGTTGATCCTGCGAGGCACAATCAGGAAAACAAACTGGAATCTGAGACGAGTCTAGGCCTTTTATTTCTGTGAGCTCAGAGATGTACAGGTCATGCAGAGCGCAGAGCAGAATTCTGCAGGAGAGAACAAACAACACAAGGCGGGGGTTGGATTTCTATACATCGTCTTGGAGGTCGAGTCCTATCGGTTAGGAGATGCGCTTTTGTGATTGCTTGCTTGTACGTACGATAGAGAAGAACACTCCATATATGGACTTCTTTGGAAAACAGATAGTCGGATATTATCTTTAGCGAGGCTGAGTATGATTTTAAGCAGGAGATATTAAGCATGTTTTCACACGGAATGGTAAAGTTACATCAAATAGTTTCACATTTCCTTAGAAAACTATGTTATATACAAATTGTTGTCATATAATCATCTGAGCAGGTGAGGTTATCTCCCTTTCCAAGTGCATTTTACAGTCATGTTGCTAGAAATAAAATACGTAACGTAACGTAACATAATATAACACAACATAATACAACATAACATAACATAACATAACATAACATAACATAACATAACATAACATGACATAACATAACATAACATAACATAGCATAACATAACATAAAACATAACATAACATAGCATAGCATAACATAACATAATATAACACAACATAACATAGCATAACATAACATAACATAACATAACATAACATAACATAACATAAAACATAACATAGCATAACGTACCAAATGGTTCACTGATGTTTATGATGATGATAGCCTGGTAGGCTAGCAGAGGTTTCCCCCAACGGTGTGAAAAATTGTAGACACTCCTTCCCTAATTGAGGATTTTTAATTCATTGTTTTTTTTTTTGTTGTTTTTTTTATTACAACAGCTTTTCCTCTGCCAATCTGCAGTTTTTTTTTTTGTTTTTTTTTTTCTGCCTGGGGTTCCCCAAGGACGTTTTCACAGTTGGCATTGATAAATTTCAATCTAACCATCGCGTTTTGCTTCGAGAGCGATAACGCACAAATATACCCATGCACGCACAAACACATACACAAACACACACAACTCAATCCCAAACAGGAAAGGTATTTGCTGAGGAGCTGAGAAGAGCTTCTGGAATGACAAAATATGTCCTGGTATAGCAATCTATGGTTGTATGCATTTTGTTCCTTTATCACAGTGCACAGGTGCTTGCTTGAAGCACAGGAAAATGCCCTGCAGGATTTTTTTTTTTTTTTAACAAATTCAAATTTGCTTAATGCAAAACATTATGGATAAAGCAGATAAAAGTGACAAAGCTCCATATTTCACCTGCATTCTTATTTGGCCCCGGTTAGGGTTAGGGTTAGGGCCCTCCGAGTCGCACCTGGAGGGTTACAGGAGTGCCCTGAGGGACGCCAGCTGTGACCTTTAACCCCTCAACCACATCAAGCAGTGGACAGCCAAGATGGCTGCTGGACCTCCCAACGACGGCAACAGAAGCATTAAATCCATGGGGGTGTTTGCCAGAGTGATGAATATAGGTTACCAGCTTGTGATGGAGGGAATGAAGAACCTGGTTCTCAAGCGGCTTAACCTTCCAGTGACTGGAATCCTGGACAACCTGACGGAGATGAAGTGTCAGCCAGAAATAGAGGACTATTAATACTTCGATCCCAAGATGCTGGGAGGCAATTAGAGACAAGAACCCGTTGCAGGAGGCGATTTTGTTTTTGGTTGGATTGAGGCTACATCAAGTCCGAGACCTTAGTTGACAACAACAGGTCCAAACTGGAAAAAAGTGGTTTATGGTTGCAATGAACTCTTCCACGGTGCTCAGCAACATCTCGCCCAGCATGGACAGAAGCGACCTTCCCACCATGGATGCCACCCGTCCTGAAGGAAGCGTCCGTCATCGTGTGACCTTTGTTTTCTATCAACGTTCTATCACTGCTTCTGCACCAATAAACTGTAAAATCCCATAAAAATAACAAGAAAAAGAAAAGAAACCCTGTCAAGTCACTTAAGTCACTAATTCCTGTGCAGTTCTTATGTCTTATGAAACAAAGCTTGGGGTAACTGCAAATTAAATATATTTGTATATATATATATATATAACTCCAGCCAATGTTCATGGTGTGGTAAAAATATAACATTTAGATAAACTTCTATAAATATCTACTGAAGTAGCTGCCAAAACTGTTAATCCTGGAAACGGGATTTTACCGAGTATCAATGCTTCCTTGCATCTAATTGGTTTCATTCAAGAATCCTTTCCAGTAAAAATGTACAAAAACTGCTTTGTATTTTGTGGCCTCGGGCTTGTTGTTTTTATTTCTTCGATCCGGTGACTTCCAAAGCATTGCATTGCATCAATACTGAAAGTGTGTTTGAACACCGCTGTGGTGCGTCAAGGAAACACAAGCTGAACGCAAGAAGAAAGCAGATAGAAATCAAAAAAAAAAAAAAAAAAAAAAAATCAGATATAGTTCCTGGGAGTCGAGACGCCAAAAAATAAACAGTCCGAAAATAGTAACGTGAATTTATCTAACATGACCGTGGAATACATGATATTTTACAGAAAATATCAGATTTACAGTTAAATTCATTCAGTTTGACTTTGTAAACCGACTTCAGCTGCAATTTTTTTACAAATAGATCACCCTCATATACATCCAAATATGATAAATCAAAGTATACTAACTGTGTATTGTTCATTTGTTTATATGTATATATATATAATTTCAGGGTTTCTTTTAATCCAACTAGGAATGGCGTGGTTCAGGAGGTCCGAGCGAACATTTTTTATTTGATTTTAATGCTAAAAATTAGAAGATGATGATCAGATCACAGCAATGCCATAATAACTGCGATAATGTTACATATAAAAATTAAATGAATCAATGTTGCAAACGTGGGTAATGTATAAATTTGTACATAAATATAGGTCACACTTTAATTTATGATTCTATGATTTATGATTAATTTATGATTCTTTCCAATCAGGTAAACTCCTCACAGTGATGTGCGTATATGTAATAATTATACTTTACAACCATTGCAAGTTGATGTGCCACAGCATGTTTATAATAGCATGGAGCGATAATTTGCATTAACTATTTGGAGATGTTACAAACGTGAAAAGCATCACCATCCCATAATTATACCACAAAATAAATAATTTTTATACTGATTATTTCCAATAAATGTTACTTTGAGAACAAGCAGTAGTAGGACGCAATACAATAAGAAATCGTTCATTCATTCATTCATTTAATGTCACAATCATTTACATTATATATCACAGATATAATTAGTGGTTGTTTCAGGAATGTCTAATTTAGCACTTCTATGATGTCATTTTTTTATAAACATCAGTCATGGTGTTCTTAGATCCTACAAAGTAGTACTGAGAAAGTACTAACACACATGATTTCTTTTTATACAAAAGAAAAGTCTGATGTTCTGCTTAACATTAATCAGCTGGAAATTAGCTGATTAGCATCACTAGTGTGATTTAAAAAAAAAAGTCTCTCAATAATGTCTTCTGAACATATTCATAGTTTTTATAATCTTGATTTCTGACGCAAAACAGCTTCTGCCCAAAAGCGTAACATGAAACGTCTCGACTCGCTGTGCATTGATGAGGAACATCAGGAAAGTCTGGATGATGATTTTTAGCAAATTGCCTTCTTGTTCAAGCCCTGATAACTGGGAAATATAGAATTATCTGACATGTTTTTAAAAATTTCCCCTTTGAATCGTCTAAATGCCATGATTATGTTGTGAAGCAGTTAAACAGATGTTGTGGTTTATTTATAACCTTTTACAATTTGCAATCCTATAATGAAGAGACTAATAGGACCCAGGGTAGATTAAATTTTATAAGGATGTTTTCAGGGTGGCTGAACATTAACAATAGTTTTAAGCTCCACGGCTTGGAAAAAGTTAATTCTTACTTAGCTTTCATTCAATACAATTTTCATTTACTAAAGTTTATGTTCCTTTTTAAGATGCATCCATGAGATGTAGCTGCTGCGAAAAAACCCTGATTTTAACATAAACAGATCTTTGACTTTACATGGATTGCAACATTTAATAGGAATTGAATAATGGTTGCTACATTTAGTGGAAACCCTGGCATATAACCAGGTGAAACGATGATTTCATTCATATAATTCACTTTCAAGCAGAAACGAAGGCTCAAATATGATTTATAAATGTTTTTATCGTTGTTGCAACTGCTCTGAAAATAATTAAATGCTCAATGATGGTCCGAGAAGAACAAGTTGTCAAGTAAAGTGGACACATTTCGATAATCGAGAAGACTTGATGACTACTTAGACTATTCAAAATATGATGTCCCTGTCTCTTATCTGCATTTTAATATAGTCTTTGTGTGAGAAAAAAAAATAAAATTTCTTTGAGTAGTTAGTGTACACAGGGGTTAGTGTCCATTTTAGTCACAAAGAACCGCCCACTTCCAGATTATCTCATAATGCCTCTGTGGCAGCAGCTGAGAAGAAGGACGGCCGGTGGGAGGACGTGAGGAAGAGAAGGAAACAGTGTCAGATCAATATGAAGGAAAAAGTGTGCTAAAAATGACGTATATCACGCTTTCCATGAACTGTGAGGCATCGCAGTTGGCAAAGTTATTCAAAATACATTTTACTGGTGTTTGTTTTTATGTTTGGATGATTAGGACATAATGAAAAACCATTTACTAAACGTCGGCTCTTTGTTTTGGCCCCATAAATATATACAACGGCTCAGCTAATCACAACAATTCCATAAGGAAGGAGATAAAGTTTGACAAATGAACGCGCCTTTGAATGCACAACTCGGATTTCGGCCTGGGGTCAAATAGTTTGAGCTGGACTTGAATTTTTCTTCGATAGCGTCAATATATCAAAGAGGCAAATCGCTAGTCGATGTCCGTTCAAAGTAAAGGATGGCGAATGCGTCGCAAAACACCTGTGCATTTAATCAGCTTTGTTACACAATATATGTGTAAATAGAGTAGGATTTTTGATTTGCACGTTGTATTTGAGCCTCCGTTGAGCCCCGTACGATTATTTGAAAGAAAAAATGCAAAAAATACTTCTTTTTTTTTTTTCAATTCAATGCAATTCAAGAATTTTCCACTTGGGCTGCAGTATTTTGGTCAGACTAGAAGACAAGCTGCATCACTGAGACGGACCGATTGTTTGTTTCTACCCTGTTCTCCGCCTCCCTGCTACTCCCTCATCAGCCAAAATGTCTCAAAACAGAGAAAAGTTGATAAAGAGTGTAAAATTTTCAAAGAAAAATGGACGACGTCCTATTTATTTACAGAAACGCACGGGAAACCTTTGTGCCTGATGTGTTTGCAACAAGTTTCGGTGTTTAAGGAATATAATATTGGGCGCCACAACGAGACTCATCACGGCGAAAAATATGACAGCGTGTAAGAAAACTGAGAAGAGATAAGATCAACCAATCGCTGGCCGGTCTGAGGAAACAGCGTCCACTTTCACCCAGAGCTGAGAAATAAGTGAAGCGGCGGTAAAAGCCGGCTAACTAATCACTAGTGAAAATGTGCAATTTAATGTTAGTAACCGGCTTCACTATAAACGAGTATGTTTGAATTCTACTGTTCATGCAACTCCATACATTTTCAGTCTGTATTGCATGTGTTTGCATGTTTCATGGATGAAGTTTACACATTTACAGGACAGGTGAATATTTCTTCCTCACACATTTAATAACACTCTTTTTAGTTTGTAAGGTGTAAGCAGGGATTCCATTTAGATTTATATGCACGTGTGTAAATAGTTTAAAAATCCCTTTCTTTATAAGTTTTTTTTAAGTAAAGTGCATAACTATATTTTTCAATCCCAATTACTTGTTAAAGTTTTGTGCCTTTGCACGATCAGTGGGATCTGTTGCAATGCATGCATGGGAACAATAAATGTAAATTACATGTTTGTCTTAAGAAATATGAGGTGTTTCATGAAATGTTTTACAAAAGGATTGTTTATTAAATTCCAAGATTTTCCTCATGTCCTTGTACTTCTTTACACCAAAACAGAGGAAAGACATGATATTTTGGTTATTTATTGCTATTGGCCGCCGTGAGAAGCGAGTTTGACGCCCCAGATTTAGAGCTTTTGGTCGTGGAACCCAAAACCGCTGCTTCGAAATGTTGTTGAACAAAAAAACACCGAACCCTCAACTGCTCCCTCGATAACTCACGTTGAGCCGCTAAGAAAGATTTGTTTGCCTTATCTTCACGGGCACATGTGGAATTTAGTTTGCATACATTGGAGATAAATTTAGAATAAGGGATTTCGATGAATCTTACATGTTGTGGTGAAATGTTTGTGTGAAAAGAGTCCTCGACAGCAACGGCCTGTAAATCCTCATTTTAACCTTGTCTGTTGGCAGACGGTTGCCTGAATGATGGTCCAAAGCCTTCTTTGGAGTTTTAGGAGAAGCTCTTTTACAACACTGTTAGAAAATGTATCATTATTATTGTTTGTTTTTTTTTTTTTAATTTTTTGGTTTGATTGTTTAGTTATTAAACAAATTCGTCCAATTTTCTCCAGTTATTATTTCAGCCCGTTTCCCAAGTCTTTCGGGGGCTGCCAACAAAAACAAAAATGATTAAATGTTTGTGCTTTTTTTTTTTTTTCTTTTTGTCTTTTTTCAGAGAAAAGGAAACAAGGATCGGGTTTCCATCCAGCTCTGTGATTAGTCCGTTTGCTGTGATTGCAGTCAATGATCCATGTAGTTGCATTTGATATTCATTTCCTGGTAAAAGCTGCGTCGGAGCCATTGAGAGTTAACTTGGATAAAAGATAAACAAGATATTGATGCAACTTTTTCGTCGAGGCGAAGTCACGGAATGACAGTAACGTCTAATCAAGATTCATCATAGATGCAAAATCATTTGCTGCAAAGTTGCTTGAAAAAGACAAACTGTTTGTGTGAAACCATTTTTTACATCTGTATCTTTTATATCTATTTAGTTGTCTATGTTATGTTAATACATACAATTGTATTTATTTATTAAAATTAAAACTAAACTAAATTTCAACAAAGAAACATGGATATGTGAGTAACAACAATTTTTTTTTGTTTGTTTTACAGAGGGGTTTTTTTGATCATCTGCAGACAAAATGATTTAAATTATAGAATTCACTGATGAATAATGCTATTCACCAGTCTTTGTTACTAATAAAGATTTTTTTTTTCTTTTCTGTCTCAAATTAGTTTTTTTGATACCAATATATTATTTCAATGTACAAACACAAAAAAAAAAAAAAAAACAAAGGAAAAAAAACTGGGATTATCCATGGAATTTCAAATGTTTTGAGTTTGAAGCACTTGAGATTGTAAACATTATTCTGTTATTGGATTACGGTTTAATAAACACTTCATTTCTGTGTTGTTGTTAAGAAGATTTAATTATTGCAGGCAATTAAGGCACATATTCTGATACTTTTTGTGATCAGAAGAAATTAAATATTTTGGAGTATGGTTGATGCTCTATGGCAGAAAGGTGAAAAAGGATAATTAATGTCACTGATACAAAATTAATAGCAAAGATTCCCTGCAGCTTCTGAGCTTTTCATCACTTAGACAACAACTTTGCATTCAATCATATTAAAAAAGGTAAAATGTAATCTTGACGACATGACTCTGATGGGCTGGGGATAGAATATTGTAAAAAAAAGATGTTTTGTGGTGGTGACGGTGTGTGTGTGTGTGTGTAGTCGTTAAATAAATCTGGAAATCATTGTTGTAATTTGCATTTCCTGTCATTCCTTTTCTGCCCGGGTCTGGGTTTGTTAACTATAAGAAAGCTGATGTGTTTGTTTAAAATCAGGACATTTTAAAATTAAAATTAAGACACTTTATAGTTTCACTGAGACACTTTATAGTTTATTTTTATTTCTAATTCTGCCTTTTTCTTTTTATTATTTATTACTGTTATATTTTCTGTAACTCTGGCACAACAATTTCCTTCGGGATTAATAAAGTTGTTCTTATCTTATCTTATCTTATCTTTATGTCTCCAAAAAGAATTGCTGCAGTTGTAAAAAAAACTCCACAGTAAAACACTTAAAAGCAGGTGATCACTGTTTATTTTATTTTTTTTGTGACCAGAATTTCTTCCCACCTTGTCTTTTCATGGTGAATTCCCAATAATCTGCAATGTCCGTTAAATAAATACTCACAAATATTAATATTCAGTATTAAACAAGTAATACAGGGAGTGAAGGGTTATATGGGGGATGTTGCAAGTAGTATCTGTACAATATTTAGGTAATTTCATTTATGTTAAAGGGAGCCCTCCTTGGGAATAAACTGCAACTGAAAATGTAAAAATGCATGAACTCCTTAGATAAATACACAGAGGAAGTAATGGAATAAATAATTTTATATTCATGACATATCTCCTGAAAAGTGAGGTCTATGGATTTGGACCTCTAATGGGAAATTTAAAAAAAATTAAAAAAAAATTATAAATATAAAAAATATTAAATTATATTAAATTATATTAAATTATAAAAATTATAAAAAATGATAAAAATTATAAAAAATTATAAAAAATTAAAAACTGACATCGGCAAAAAGGAATTCTGGCCCGTCTCATTAAAGCTGACATTTAAAACGAGTGGAATTCACACAGCGGCCGCGCACTTTTCGTCGCTCACCTGAAAAATGGCGCGTCATGGGGAAATTACTCCTCTCTTGATTGAAAATGTAAAATTGTTTCCAACCGTTCACTCGGGGAAATTTTCTCAATTTACCTGCAGCGTGTTTTTGGAAAAAATCCTCAAAAACCCAGGGGTGAAACCCAAAAGTTCCTTTATGTTTATGTTTACACTAAAGCTATTTTCGTCATATGCAGGTGCAGTATTTTAGGATCAACCCATAATCTCATTATCCATTCTGTTTGCAGAAGGTCACATGTATTCACCAGCAGAAGCTCGCTTTTGACAGGTTGGGAAAATCATACATACAAAATTTGGTCAAGTAATTATTTCTGAACCCCTGCTTTTGTAGCTATTTTGATTACGTGTTTATTTTTTAATTTTTTTTCCACTTTCTGTGACTCTGACGCTCGCTTCACACTGCTCACCAGGCCCTTTAGTCCCCGCTGGGATGAATCTGGTTGTTGATGCTTTTCTTTACAATCGTTTTCAATTAAAAAAAGTTCATTTTTTTTGTACCAAACAAGTTAAAACATCTTCTAATTATGTTTACTCCCTCATTGGTTTACGGCTCGATGGGCTCGGTACTCGCGTGTCTCTCCAAAAGATTGATTTCCTCGACGAAGGAGGGCAAAATATCCTTAAAGCTCAAGTTGATTTTAGGTTTTTAGATGTAATTTAATTAAATTGATTGATTTATTGGATTAGCACAATGGACTTTACCAACACAATATGCTGCACCACTTGTACAGAAACATTGTTTTTTAATTCTATTCATCAAATCTTGCTTCACCTATGAAATCCTGTGTGTGTGTGTGTGTGTGTGTGTGTGTGTGTGTGTGTGTGTGTGTGTGTTTGTCATACCATTATCATAAGATCTTAAGCATGACAGTGTTGAATAGTAAGAATACTGTTTTATTAGAAACAATTTGTTTATTGTTGTTTGAGAGAGGGTTGTGTTTCAATATCAGGCTCAATCACGTCATTTTATTAAATCTAAAATTTTATTTTTTTGCGACTTTGTCTCCAATCCACCGCTGTTAACATGTAATAAAATCTGTGCTTTTCTGGCTAAATTAGCCACGCCTGAATGTCGTGCTCACTGAGCCTTCCAGAGTTTATCAATTTGATTCACTTTGCTGCATATTAGTTCGTAATCATGTGGTCGTCATTTTAAGATTATATGTTATAGTTTTATGCCTATTATTACAGAACCAATGGTGCGTTTAGATGTAGGTTTCAGTCATAAATGCAAATATAAAGTGGCACTCCAAGAACTATTGGGGGATGAAGATACAGTTGAAACACATTTGGTGAGCAATCTTTTTTTTTCCATATTCTATATCCTTTCTTTTGTGTGTGTGTGTGTGTGTGTTTCGTCAATTTTCGTTACTGGTTTTATAAAAGCAGATAAGTTGCGGACTGAAATTTTATAACCACAGAATATATCTGTACGGGTCTTTGGATAAACACAATTAAGCGCCGTAATTAGTCCGAGATAATGCTTTTTTTCCGCAGTTTTTTTTCTCGTTCCTGTTAAGGAAATGTAATGTAAAGTATGTTTTTTTCTATTTCTTTGACCACTTGTTGGTAGAAAATAACTTTTCACAGGTGCTTGTTATGTTTGCCGCTGACAAAAACAAGTTCCTTGAATAAAGAAAGGCGAGAAGACATATATTTTTTTTTTCTTTTTTTGTTTTATTTTTTCTTGTTTTTGTCATTCCATTCTCATCCTGTTTATTTTCCTCCTTTTTGTCGTCATTCTGTTATCTGGTCCTATCCTTGTTATTGTCTCCGTCCTTTTAATTGTCTATTCTATTTCCATTTATATTCAAATTTATTGCTGTTGTTATTGTTGCGCTGCTGTGACAAATGAATTTCCCCTATGGGGATCAAGAAAGTATTATCTTATCTTAATTAACTCTTACACATAATAAAATGTGTGAGCCTCCAAAGATCCTTGTAATAGACGGCCTAAAAAGAATATAGACATCAGGGGATGTTCAGAAATGTATTTTGCATTTTAATAACGTGGCGATGTATGAGTAAATGACATATAATTTGGGTAAGAATTAGAACATTCATTAGAATATGAAAGTAAGGTGACCAGCACCGCAATATTTCAAATAATGTCTTTATTTGTGTTTTATGTCCCCTTTTCGACCTCAGTGAAACATTTATTTTCGCGTCTCTTTTACAAGCTCCCATGTTACTGCACTGAGAGCTTCTTTATAAAGTCAAAACAAAGAAAACATGAATATTTAATGTAAACTAACTGTTTGCCGCGAAGTAAATGCAACTCACAATCAGCGTCAGGTCAAACAGCTCATTCCATGCGGAGCCATTTCTATTTTTCCCCATTGACGAATTAGAATCCAAAGGTTGTTGCGGGCCGAACGCCTGCTCGCGGTTTGTCCGAGTGTGTGTTTGTGTGTGTTAACAGTGAGAGGGTTTATCGTAATCCATACGATGGATGTCGGAGCCACTGATTTCAATCTGGTAATTTCACACTCAAACGGATGCCCGCTATGCTAGAACTGAGCGATTCCTCCTGGTATTTGCCTCTGGAGCTGCTCTTCCTCTCTGACTTGGAATGCGGTTTGTAGTTTTTGAGTGTGTTTCGCTTTAAATTTAGGTAAATTTACAAGCGTTCCACAGAGACCCTACAATGGAAGCTACAATGAAATAAATGCTGACATTTACAGTTAATGGAAATATGTTGAGATGTAGTCTTTCCCTGTGTTAGTGATCCTTATTGAAAAAGGGATTGTTAAATGTTTCCCTTTTTTTAGGATGGCAAAAATAGGTTTGTTTTTTTTTTTTTTTACATATTTTTAGACTATGAATGTTTTTCTTGATGGTAGGAGAGTGTTCTCCAAATTATGCAAGTATGGAGGTAAAGTCTGCAGAGATTTTTTTTTTTTTTATATATATATATAACACTAGTATTCCACAGATTATTTTATAACACAAATATTCCAGATATTTTTTTAACACTAATATTCCAGGGATTTTTTTTATAACACAGATTTTTTTTTCTTCCTTTTTTTTTTTTTTTTAATAACACTAATATTCCAACTTGCTTAAAAATTCTTTCAAACGACATCTTGAATCTGGTGTTATATATAGCGATAGATAGCCATCCATTAGTTGCTTTAATTAAGTATTCTTGTCTTTCAGAAAAAAAAGAAAATCTATAAAGTGATATGTAATGTAAACCCACATAATCTGACAGTTTATTATGATTCTTTTCCATATTGTTAGAATGAGCTGATTAGCTTTTGGGTATTTCAAGTCAAGAAAAAAGTACAAGCATTCAAAGAGAGATAAATTCAATGACCACTCAGAACATTTTGCTTACAGGAAAAGTGGTGAAGAAAACTTCAAATAAAATCCCGGATACATACAATTTTGCTCGTGATTGGGGCATTAAAATAAAGTTGTTTCTTGGAAGAGACAACCGATTTTTAGGAGTCCAAACAAACAGCTACATATGTGTCTCACTTGTGAATATTTAGTTGCTTTTCTTGGATTTTTTTTTTTTTTTGAGAAATGTACTAAAATATACAGGGACATGAATCCCACGGTGAACAATATTGAAATTTCAAGTGTCTATTCAAATTCCAGTGTAATTTTGTCCTCATATTTAACCTTTTCTTGAGATCCGTGACATTTGGAATATCACCTGCATCCAAAACGTTTTCTGCAGTGACAAGAGAACCGTTATAATTAGGCGTAAAGAAAGCTTCCGGAGCTAATGAGAATATGATGGTTTTCTTTTTTTTTTTTTGGCTACAATATTCGCTCAATTTTCAACGTACCTCACTTTTGTTTTCCTTCACCTAGTTGTCCTTACTCCCAATCCTCCACTCCACCAGTTAACTCCAACCTCCCATCTCCAATGCACTGCCCTCTTCTGTTTATCCCATGAGACATTATGATCTCATATGCAGGCAAACTCAGCTGGCTGTAAAAAGCAGAGGACGGACGGGCAGGCAGACACAAAGTCTGGGGGGTGCAGATGAAGCTAAATCTCACTGTAATGTAAAATAGAAGCCGCAACATTTTATTGCCTGGTATCTGATCTATGGATTGAAAAGTTTGGTGGTGATTTACGGGCTGAAGGGCGTGTGGTCCCTCCACATTTTGTGGTGTTCTACAGAAATTTTCGTGCAAGTGTTGCACTTATGGGTCCCGTATTGTATTTTTGGTAATATATCCCACATGTTTTATATGCTTTAAAGGTTAAATGAGTGTTTGTACGTACGTACACGCGCATGTGTGTGTGTAACAACTGAATTACTATAATGAAAATGTTATGGCAAATGGGGGATGAAAGCTTTCAGGGACACTTGATCAACTCACTGGAAAATGTGCATACGTTGCTTTGTACGATCCCCACTAAGGCCATCCTGAGAGCCAAACTCATTTTCACCACAACAACAGAGATCCAATAAAAGCCTGTCGACAAGAAAAAAAAAACAAAAAAAAAAAAAACAAAGTGTATCGACAATCGAACCCTATGAAGAAAAAGAATTGATAGAAGCATCACAGAGATGTTAGTCAACAACCCAAGCTGGCTGCAAAAGTGGTGAGCACTTGTATTAGTAGAAAAAAGCAATTTTATTGCTGAATATAGTTTCATGTGACTGGACGATTGGACAGACAAAACCCTGAGCTGCCTGGATTGGAACAGAGGCAACCAGTGGTTCTCATGGAGATACTGGAAAGCTTGGAAGTGGACAATATTGACTGGACACCAATGGACCATCATCAAGAACTCAAAGGACAATCCATAGTAATGATACTGGAATATTGTTTGCAGACGACATTGTGATCTGTAGTGAGAGCAGAGAACGGGTTGAGGAAACTTTGGGTAATTTTTTGTTTCCCTTTTTTTAGGATGGCAAAAATACTTTTTTTTTTTTTTTTACATATTTTTAAACTATGAATCCAAATTATGCAAGTTTGGAGGTAAAGTCTGCAGAGATATTTTTTTTCATTTTTTTTTTTTTTTTTATAACATTAGTATTCCAGAGATTTTTTTTTAAATAACACTAATATTCCAGATTTTTTTTTTTTTTTAAATAACTGTAATAGAGGTGGATACGGAGAATAGGGTTAGATGGAGAAGGTTTGTTGAGCCGCATTTTGTAATAACAGTGCATTTTGTAACAAATTGCCCCAACGCATTTTGTTATAAATTTTGCCGCATAATGTAATAAGTTATTACATTTTGAGAAGATTATTACAAAATGCACTTGCAACTTTTTTATTCTCTAGGAAATGTAATAACATGGAATTTATAGAAAATTCTCTGTTAATGCAACCTTTGAATAGTGCACTGATAGTAATTGCTAAGTCCTGCTACTAGGCTAATACAGTGATACTAATAATAGGCCTAGCTTTTACAAATACTTTGAAGTAAAATAAAATACAATTAACAAACAAATTAACTATGCTTTAGAATTGCTATTACATAATGATCCATGTTATTACATTTCCTATAGAATGAAAAAGGTTGCAAGTGCAATGTTTTTGCAATAATCTTTTTGTAATAATCTTCTCAATATGTAATAACTTATTACATAATGCGGCAAAATTTATTACGAAATGCGTTGGGGCAGTTTATTACAAAATGGGGCTTTATTACAAAATGAAATGAAAAAGTTATTACATTTTGGACGTTTATTTCAAAATGCATCGTTATTACAAAATGCATCTCAACAAGGTTGCTTCGCTGTGGCGACTCCTGAAGGGAAAAGCCAAAAGGAGTAGAAGAAAAAGTAGAAGAAGAATGATACTGGAATATAATTTGGACCAGAAAATGTGGTTGGAGGATTGTCAAAGAGGACGGAAATGATCATAAACGGAGACAGGTGAACTATCAGAGGGGACGTTTGTAGATGTTCTTGCAGCTATGACAATCTTGGGTTCCTGCAGACAAATGGACATCAAAAGGAATCTAATTTGTCAAATATAATGATTAGAATAAGATCCTAATTAGACTGGTGAGGTCAAGCTTTAGGAACACTGTCAAGGACAAAATTTTAAAATAAAAAAAATAAAATAAAAAAAATAAAATGAATAAATTATATATATATATATATATATAATGGAAAAAGAAATCCAGTAAAATTTCAGGAAATGAGCTGCAAATGGAGTACCCGAGGCAGGAGCTAATGCAGGAACTGGGCACATCATGGGAAGGAAAAGATCCCTCTGTTCACTCCCCACCTTAAATGTGATATCGAAGCACAGAAACACTGACTCGGCTAAAGACGCGAGAACATGCACGGGACAAAAAAGTAACAGAGGCTGCGTTCTGCAGTACAAGTCTGGACCCCTGAGTGCAGGCCGTGCAAAGAGATCCTTTGGACCATATCGTCGACAACAGTTGTGTATCAGATATAGGAAAAGCACACGGAGAGCAGAATTACTGTCCATAAGTACGTGCTAATATCAAAATGCTATAAGGCTGCAGATATTTAGAATGACTTAGCTATGATTCTGTGGGAAATGCTGGTCCGCAAAGAGAAACTGGCTCAACAAATATTGTGTTGAATGACAAGGAACAGAAGAAGGCAGATCTTAGACTGTAATAAGCGCTGAAACCTGAAGTGACAACTGGAAGAAGGAACATAAAATGTAGATCATGTAGAAAAAAAAATTAAAGAAATAAAACAAAAACTCCGAATTGCAAGTTATTTTGACTGTGAAAATCCTTTGCTGGCCTGTTGTTTTGTTTATGAGAATTGTAATTATCAGATTAATAAGTGCATTTAAATTTTGGCAGGAAATAACATCTTGTAGTCATTAGCAATGTTCTGTTCCTTAAAAAAAAATAATTTGCAAACACAGTTCTTCTCTTCTGTCTCTTTTTTTTTTTCCTTTCCTACTTCTGCTGTTTCTCTTTCTCTGCCCTTCACCCTCTCACAGTCTGTAAACTCTGAATTTTGATTTTTCCAGGTTCTGACTTTACTGCCACCTGTAAACTTCAGATAAGAAAAACGTACAAACAAACTACATGTATCAGGGTTTTGATCAGATCCCTGTTTTTTTTTTGTTTTTTTTTTTTCACATGAAAATGCTGGATGTGAAATTACACATAACTTAACATGGAGGGATCTGCAGCCAAAAAAATAAAATAAAATAAAATAAATAAACACCATGTATTTACATATATCTATGCATTTGTTTGCCATTGCTCTTAAATTGCAACAACCTCCTGTCAAATTTAATTTTTTCTCATTATGCCATATAGAAGAATGGTCACTAATTACATGCATGTCACTAGTTTAGACCATCTGCATAAGAATAAGAATAACTTTATTTATCCCAAGGGAAATTGTTGTGCCAGAGTTACAAGAAAAACATAAATTAAATACAATTAATAATAGTGGAAAATTGTATAAACAGTATAAACAGTAAAAAAAAAGTGAAAAATAAGAAATACAAATAAACTATAAAGTGTCTTAAGGTCTTGCACAAGAGTATGAAAAAAATATTGCACATGTATCTGTTATGAAGTGAAATATTGCCCAGTTATGAACATATATTCAGATAAATTATTACAATTTACAGTAAGTAGATGAGATTTTTTTACGGCCCAAGGGCAAGAAAAAAGTGTTTGGAGGCGTATGTGAGACACGGCGCTATTATAACCTGACGTTTCTAAACAAATTACTATGAGAAGTTTATATCCGTGTTAAATATGATCCAAGCTAAATATCTGGGGTTTTCACCCGTCAAGGTCATGCATCAGGTATGTGAATCTATATCTATTTCATCTAAGTGAGAACATTTTCAAGATGAATTACACTATTTCCTCAAGAGTCATTCAGGGGAAAAAAAAAAAAAAAAAAAAAAGGAAGCACTCGTCAGAAAGGAGTGGATTCTTGGATTTCAAGTTCATAGGATTTGTTCTGATTATTGTAAAACTGAAATGTCATAATGAGGGAATCCATTCGAAGGATGACGTTGGACTTTGACTCATCTGGCATTGAGTCACACAGAAACTTCCATTTATTTCTCAGCATACGTTTCACGTGGCTCGCTTAACTTTAATAATCCCCTTTTTTTTTTTCTTCCCCCCCCCCACATAATTTGTCAGTTACTGAATGACCCTGAAAAAGGAGAGATAAATGGAGCGCCGTACAACGTGGACAAAGAGCCGGACTATATGCCTTTGAATGTTTGGTGTAAAATAGCTTTATAAACTCTGAATTTATTAGATAAGAAGAAAGAGTTGCTCTGCTTCCAGCTGTCTTGAAATATATGGATATGCATATATTATTCCCATAAGTGGAAAAATGCTGAATTATGCAAAAAAAAAAAAAAAAACCTAATCTAAACAGGACTTTTTTTTTTTAATATATTTGTTGAGGTACTTAAAAAACAGTCCTGCTGTCAATTTAAAGTTCTGCTTCTGCTTCACCAAACCTACTGACAGACAACTGCTTATTTCTACTTAAATCCAAGAATAAATATGACTGGTTTGTAGATTTCATTTGACTTCATGTCTACGACTTTTTAATCAAATGTGAGGTCATTAAATTGTGCCAGATGAGGTGTCAAAAATAAGCAATCAAATCGACATGGCTCATTAATGTATGAGCTAGTAAAACTACATGGGGATAAAAAAAAAAACTTTCAACCATTTACTGTTGAAAATTTTAGTGGTTAGAAGACAGAAGTAGAAGGATTATTCTTCTGTCTTTTCTTAACCTTTATTGTATCCTTACAAAATTATGTTAATTGCATTTGTCAAATGAGTCCAGTGCACGGAGAAACTAAGCACCGATACTGACCTGTGACGGCAAAAACATATTAAATTAAGCTGCTTTGTAATGGTCCCATTTATGGACATTGGTGTAAATTAAAGTGTACCATATATCGAATTTTAAAACAGAAAAGAAAGAAATTAAGCAATTATGTGTAACTTGATCAGGCAGCAAAACAGACAAAAAAGCCCTGCAACTACATTGGCTGAAAGCACATATGGAACAATAAGTGTTTTTCGGTGCAGAATTAGCAACAGGGAAAAATAAGGGACCCCCCTTGAGAACACGGAATCCTTCATACAACAACAACAACAACATTGTGGTTTTCGGTATGATTTTAGATCTCATTGAGATTGTTTTCAGCGTGTCTGCCCGGACTGTAATTTGATAATTATCCCAATTTCCAATGCTTCTTTCATGGATAAGAAGGCTAAATGTTTGTGCCTCCTTCGTATCTTGGTTAACGATTGCATTTCCATTCCCGCGGACAAATCGACTACAACTAAGCTCACTTACATTGAGGTTTTCAGCAACTGAAATTTAGTTTTTTTTGTTATTTTGGGTGGAAACTCTCCAAACACAGTCAGACGTTGGTTAACCTCTGCTTTTAGAATACTATGCCTGCTTTATATTTGATTCACAGTGCTGGATCTGCAGCAAACAAATGCAAATGGCTTATAGTCTAGATAGATTCACTGCCATCTGTGGTATTCCGAGCATTGTCTACAGCACTCTTGTGATTCTGTAGTAGCTGCATTCAAATACTGATTATGTCACACTGTCTTTTGAAAGGCGGTCCAAGATTTTGGCCTGAATAGCTGGTTCCAGAAGCTTACAACCCAAGTCGTCAACCACACGCCTGCAGAGGACTGCGAATATATAACCCTTTTCTGGTCAAAGCTCTTAAAGCAATCTCCATTTACGAACCAATGATTGTACAGCAGAGGTGGCTGTGAAAGAGCCATCTCAATTATCACATTCACACATATTGAAACACTTGCGGTAGTGCATTAGTAGCATCTGGGGTTGGTGTCTTGCTCAAGGGCAAACAACAATATCTCACTTAAAATTAACACTTCTATTAAAAGAAGGCCACTGTGCTAACTGACACCAGCTGCCTCAAGTCACATCAGTAACTGGGATTTTAATATTCATCTGTTGCATTTGTGTGACCATCAAGGGCCCTGTTGTGATGCAGGAAATCAATATGTTTCTGGCATCCTTCTTCAGACCTTTATCTCACAACCATGTTCATGACTTTTTGGGACAGAATTTCTAGGCGCAGCCACGGCGTGGAGGGGATGGAGTATCTGCCTTTTTGCAGATGATGTGGTTCTGTCCGAGTGCAAAGCGGCGGGGACGAGGATCGGCACCTCCAAATCAGAGACCACGGCGCTCAAACGGAAACAGGTGGGACGCCCCATCCGGGTCGGGGAAGAGGTCCTGCCCAGAGTGGAGGAGTTGGAATACCTCAAGGTCTTGTTCTTTGCCATCAGATGTTTCCCTTCTGGGTAGCATCTGATGGCCCCCAGATGACCAAAGTAACAATATCACAACAATAGCACTTTCAACTTGCAAAATACATATTTTTATTGCCTGTTTATATATTGTATAGTTATTTTATTACCTATCTGTATCAAAAAAATAAAGGGAACACTTAAAAAACACATCCTAGATCTAAATGAATGAACTATTCTTATGAAATACTTTGCTCTTTACACAGTTGAATGTGCTGACAACAAAATCCCACAAAAATGATCAATGGAAATCAATTGTATCAACCCATGGAGGTCTGGATTAGGAATCACACTCAAAATTAAAGTGTAAAAACAAACTCCAGGCTGATCCAACTTTGATGTAATGTCCTTAAAACAAGTCAAAATGAATCTGTGTTGCTTCCTGAGTGGACACTATGATTTCACACAAGTGTAATTGACTTGGAGTTACATTGTGTTGTTCAAGTGTTCCCTTTATTTTTTTGAGCAGTATATATACAGTCTATTTTATACAGTTTTATATTTGTATTGTCCAGGACTACAGATGGAAATTAGCTATGAGCTATAATCTGGTACAAACATCTCTGCCTCTGTGCTTAATGTATTTGTACACCGTCCTAATAAACTTCTAAACAAACAAACAAACAAACGAGGGAGGGAGGGAGGGATGGAGCGGGGGATTGAAGGGCGGATCGGTGTGGCGTCTGCAGGGATGTGGACTCTGTGCCGGTCTGTTGTGGTGAAGAGGGAGCTCAGCCCAAAGACGAAGCGCTCAATTTATCGGTCGATCTACGTTCCAGCCCCCACCTATGGTCATGAGCTGCAGATAGTGACCGGAAGTACGAGATCGTGGATACAAGCGTACGAAAATAGTCTCTGACGCAGGGTGGCCGGACTCTCCCTTAGAGATAAGGTGAGAAGTTGGGTCATTCGGGAGGAGTTCGGAGTAGAATCATCACGGGTCCAGCTGAGGGTAATTAGCTGGTCCACTGTTCCACACCCAGGATGGAAACCACACTGCTCCACCTGCATCCAAGATTCAACCACCAAGTGAGACTGAGGAGTGTGATCTCCAGGTAGATGGTTTAGACCAGGGGTCGGCAACCCGCATGCGACTCTTCCATCTTTACACTGCGGCTCCGAGTGGCTTGGGAAAATAAATCATAAATATTTAATTGAAGTATATTTCATTTGTGTTAATTCCTTTTTTTTAACTCATAGTTCTAAGTTGGAAAAATTATTGTGATCTTGAAATAGTGAATAAAATTATATTTATTATTATTCGCCGCTCAAAATATCGTCACACTCGCGGAAGCCAGTATACCCGCCGGCCGGTGAAGTCCCGATTTGCAGATGCTGTGCGCAGAAGTTCAGGAGCAGAAGTCCCATAAACCAGGTAAAATAAATATTTATGAAGATATTTTGCAAATATTTATTTTTTATTGTTTACTGACACAGCCATTTTTTTTTTCCCGATTTATTTTTAAAATTCAGGTCAAGGCTCCGCTAAACGCTCTGAAAGCCCAAAATGAGTTCATTACACAAATAAAATTAAATTTTCTCCGTAATACTTTGTGAATTTCAGAAGCAACACACTACACACTTGTTTATACAAAGTGTAAAGGTAATAAAAAGCAATATATACAGTGGTACCTTTATTTTAGACGTCAAAAAGTAATTGCGGCTCCTAGTGTTTTCTTTTCCGAGGAAACCGGGTCCAAACGGCTCTTTGGGTGTTACAGGTTGCCGACCCCTGGGTTCGGTTAAGGTTAAAGAGGGGAATCACCACCCCGGTTTGCCAATCCGAAGGCAGTGGCAAGTTAACAAGAACAGCCCCACAACATCCAGAGCCTTTAGGAACTCGGGGTGGACCTCATCTACCGCCCGGGTCCTGCCGCCCGGCTCACTTAAGCCCCAAAAATTGGGTGCCCCTACTCTGCTTCCTCACTGCAAGGTGTGTCGACGGGACCGAGGGGGTCTTGGAGGTATTTCCGACAATCCGCAAGGTCTCAAGTCGAGGTCAACGCGCTATCCCTGCAATGAATTGAAAAAAAAAGGCCCCACAGGCTGAAGGAAAAGGGAAAAAAGAAGAAACTTAACCTGAAGTGTGTCTGTTGTATTTTGTGTACTTAGTGTACTCACCACAAGATATATCAGTTTTTGTTTTCCTGCTAGAAACTGCTTGGATAACGCGTTACTGTAACGGAACTGAATTAAACCTGTGTGATTTGGATTCCATCCCAGGACTTGATCTGTCAGGCATTTAGGAAGACAGTAGGCTGGTCCTCCCTACCCCTAACAGATCAAACTGAGCAGAAAATCCATTATTCAAATTGCAATAATAGACTGGCACAAAGTCCATGGCAGCACACGTGGGAAGCCATGAGATGAAGCTTACATCCCATAACAAAGTGGATCTTGAATCATTTGAAATGAACTGGGAATATAAAGAGTTATACAACAACAATTTCTTTCTGCATGTGAGATAGTTATTGGATTAAAAGGCATTTATTTTGGTGCGTGAATCCTCCCTATGGCAATTTATGACTTATAAAATAAAGCAAGAGTGATATGAAAGGTGCTTGTAAAACAACAAGGAAGAGAGATTTATCCATCACACTTGGTGAATGTTAGAATCTTAATATCTTTGAGACTCCCAACAGCTTCTCTTTGCACAATTTCTCAAGATAATTCCTCTTCTGTCTTTAATAATACACCCTTCTGTATTTCGTCAACATTTCTCGGTGCAATGTTCACAGCTTGTATTTATTTATCTTTAATTTTTCCATGAATACTACCACTTCATGCTGAGATTTTTTCCCTCGTGGGATTGACTGCTCTGCGCTAATCAACTTTTACCCCCTTAAGCATTTATACTGTATAATTCCTCCTTGTTCTTCACATAAATGCCTGTAAAACACAAACCTTTGTAAAGAAGAAGCCACCACACGTGGGGCTCGAACCCTCGACCCTGAGATCAAGAGTCTCAAGCTCTACCGACTGAGCTCGCCGGGCTACAAACACTGCTGCGTATCACTGAAATTGACCCAAAACCCTGGTTTACTGGAGAAATACAACAAATTGATAGTAAGTCTAAAATATAAAAGTGGTAAAGAGGTTATGACTCAGAAAAGAGGAGCTCAGCAAATACCCAACTTATTCTGCAAGCATTGATTTACATTGCACTAAAATGCTAAAAAGCTAAATGGGAAATGTATTTGTTCTTCCCAACTGCATACGAATGTGAAAGAAAGCAATATAACAGACAATATGAAGTACAGTTTCAATATTCTGTGAAAATATCCGAAAAGACCTACTTTTCTTGAATGTTTGTTGCTTGCTGTATGTTTAAATAATGTTTAAATAATTTCCCTGTGGTTGAATTACTATCTAATTTTATACAGAGTGCTTTTTTTTTTATTGGCCAAGACCAACTTAAACACATGAGCAGCACAGCTTGTGCTATTTAATGTAACATTTTGGTACCGGACAGTAAAATAAACATTTATGTTCAGTACACACAAACTCCCCACACAGGATGCTTTTAGATATATCAAAGCATCAGATCAAATCACTCTACTAATAATTTCCAGGCTTGTAGATACAGAATAAAGGGCGGAAGCCTCTGTACATTTATGAAATTAACAATTATCATGAAGTCCATGTGGGTCTTTGTCAAATTAGGCCACAAAAAAAGATGTCAAAGAAATTGCTAAAATCAATGTAAGTATTAGAACTATAAGATGGGTTGTGCAAAATTAATGCAAAAAAAAAAAAAAAAACATTACCACTGTAGCCTTATTCACAGAATTTGACGGTCTGATTGTCATTCAGTGTAAGACAAGTGTACATAAAACCCATAGAAAATTAGAATATTGTGATTAAGTTCTTTACCTTCTGTAATGCAATTGCAAAAACAAAAATGTCATACATTCTGGATTCATTATAAATCAACTGAAATATTGCAAGCTTTTTATTATTTTAATATTGCTGAATATGGCCTACATTTTAAGAAAACTCAAAAATCCTATCTCAAAATATAATAATATCATGAAAAAGTATTTTTTGTTTTTTTAAATGCATTACAGAAGATAAAGAACTTTATCACCATATTCTAATTTTCTGAGACAGTCCTGTATACAAGAGCAAAACTTGTGAATTGCAAGAGTAAAACTGACCTATGAAGTAAACAAAAGTATAAAAATTGTTTATATAAATAAGAAAGGGTATGTAAGCGTGCACAGAGATGATAATCATTTAAAGATACATGATATACAGTTTGTTCATTACACCCATGGAGGTCCAACATTCATCATATTTTATTTTTGTTTTTATATCTTTATCTTTTATATCTTATTCTCACAGTTAAAGTAAGACAATTATTCTCTCAACCATTCATATGACATTACAATTAATTTGTCCCAGAAGTGATTCCTGATACATCTGCTGAAATACTTTCTTATCTGTGTATGAGGACAATATTTTATAAATTATGATGGTTGGATATTTGATTTTTCTTCTATTTCTTTCTTATAATATAGGTTTTACATGTGTGAACTAATAAACAGTGACTTAGACCTATGAAATACAAAGACTGCAACTGCATATTATAAGGTTGTGATGGTACATGTGTTTATTTTTATGTAAATATAGCCACTAAAATATTTGAAATTGGCTGTCTTGGAATGTGAATGTACCCGCGTTTCTCACCTTACCGATTTATTTGGCACAACCTACTTTTATAATGTCAGCAGATTGCAATTATCATGGGAGTTTTATCTGAAGATGCTTGCATCCACTGGCATTTTCACATTTCCGTCGGGCTGACACAATAATAGGAACATCAGCGCTTTAAAAAAAAACTCTTCCAAGTCTTCAGTTAGGTGAATTAACTTGTTGACAACTCCCTCTCAGCAGAAACCGTGGGATATGTTTAGCTTTGCTTGGCAAGATAACCAGAGAAAGAGAGAAATGCTATCAACTTCAGAATAACATAGCAGGTGAGTCACGCTTTAAGTAAAGTTTTAAGTTTGATCAACCTGCATTGTTGTGGAACACACTTTTCTGCCATTGCATCTGATTTCACTCACTCGTAGATCTGAACGTAGCGTGGAGCTGATTTTGGGTCGGTACGCTGGAAAAAGACTTCTTAAGTAGATCCTACAACTCGACAGGATCAAATTGAAATATGCAGGAATCTTCAGATTGCTAAAACTGACACATCCAATTGAGAAATATGTTGTTTATATGTTTGCTTGTTTGTTGTATGTAACACGTGATGGTAACAGCAAACATGCAGTGTCATTCTCTGGACTTTTTGTCAGTTGCAAAAAAATGTTAATCGGGTTATAGATCCTAAATATCTTTTTTAAGTTCTATTCCGCAATCTCTCAGAAGAGATATAACTCATTTTAGACGTAGAGGAGTCATGTTAGCTCCATGTTACTAAGCATGTCAGTTAGCGACTAAGCATGACTAAGCATGTTAGCTTTGTCATGTTAGCTGCATGTTACTAAGCATGCTAGTTAGTGACTAATCATGACTAAGCATGTTAGCTTAGTCATGTTAGCTGCAAAACTAAAAACATAAATAAAGACTTAAAGTCTCCGCTGCTGTCTGAATAAGTATTCTGAATCCAAAAAATGTATGGTCATGATTTTTATTCTGAAAGCATTTATTAGCTAACCCCTTTCTCACAGGATTGTGGGAACGGATGCAGCGTAAATGTTTACAGGGTATTTCACCGATAGCATCTGTGGCCTTTGTCATGAGTGGTTATCAATTTGCTCACTTAGCACACTGTTCTAGCTGTGGTCAGAGGGAATAATATAACTGCAAAGTTGGGTGAGACTGATAACATTTTCTATTAAAATCCCCCTTTCAAGTACTCAGAAAGTATCAAAATGTAATGCAAGTTATATCTTCTAGCAGATTAACAAGAGGCTCGGCTCAAACACTGCCTCAGGATCACTCACCGCATGGACGATGTGTTTGGCTGATTATTTTACTTTGCATTAAAACCCCTACTTGTGCATCAGTGAAATATGAAACAGTGTTTAAATAAAAAGTGCATGGTCATTTTACACAAAGTAAGGCTGCACGGCTCACAATAAAAAAACAAGGACAACAAAATCAAAATGGTGAATGAGATTCCTTCTGATTGCTTTTCATTTATCAAACGACATCATATTATGATGACTAGATATTTATCTAAATTCTCATAGCAATGATTCTTTCATGGTTGGTTCAGGAAGGTGTTATTGTTTTATTTATTAATTTTCATTATTTTATCTCGGCATTTATGAATGTATTTTTAGATACTATGATTCTTTCATATGGCTAAGCAGACTTCAGTATGACTGAAAATTAAATTTGGAAAATTGACACAAGTCCATTTATCAAACCTATTTCTAAAGTCACTTCAGATCCCACATCACATTCCTGACACTGGTTTTCACTTTGACAGCCACCAAGTCATGAAACATGCAAAAATGCAAATGTATCTCTCATGTATTTGACAATAGGCAGCTACTTGAAACTAACACAAACAACATTTTTATTTATCAGCAACTTTGAATCGACTGAAATTTGATATTCTATTCTCAAACTAATGAGGACGACCCAAACGTGGCTTCCTTCCACTGTATAGAAACAGGAAGCTAATGTAGAAGGAAGTTAAATGACCAAGGCGTCATTAGCTTCAAGCAAAGCCTTGTCAAAACAGAAGGACGCTGTTTGACACAACCTGATTGTTGTTACCCATTTTTCCATAATTGTTGTAGAAGATTTGTGGCATTGAGGACCTTGACAATTCTACCTCATGACTTTCAAATGTATCGTTGTGAACTCAGGATGGTGCCCTTTAGAAAAGAACAGGCAAGCTTCTATTTTGAAACAACCGAATGCACAACAACCGCAGAGTTCTGCCAGTTCAGCAAGCTATGTACTTCGTACATGGATTTGACTGGTTTGGCCAATGCCATCCCAGAGGACCCCTCCAAAATGCCACATAGCCACCACAAAATAGTATTAGCTGTAAAAAAGCAATCCCTGCAACAACCACAAAGTCCTGAAGTTGCTGGGGGAAGATGCCCTTGCTGGAGCTGGGAAATTGCAAGCAAAATAACCAGGTGCCCTATACTAGTGTTCCTCACCTTTGTTGTAGTTGGCAGAGTGGCAATGGCAAAATCCCTGGTGGCATGATCCATGTACCGTCTTCTCTGCTGCTGACAGGATGGTTGAAGCAATCAGGCAGAGGTGCTTCCAGAAGCATTCAGGCTCAAGTCCTTGGATTGAAGCCTGGATAGTAACTTATCCCAGAACTCTTCGATGATCTGAGGGTGCCTTTGGCTTCAGCAAGGAGGTATGCTTGCGGTATACATGAACCGTTCAACAGGGTATGCCCTGAGGGTCTATCCCGTTGGCCTTCGTTGCTTGATCTCTGGTGTTGTTAGCATAAACCCAGTGACCTTATTGCTATTGGGTGGCTGCCTTGAATGCTGCCCATTCTTTAAGTTGAGGCGGCTACAGGTCTATATGCTCTGCTTCACCGTCCAGACAAAGGACCAAATTGGACGTTGTATCTTCAGAGAACAGCCGCATTGACTTGAGACGGGTCATTCTCTGCCGGCTCCTTCTCATTGTAGCGAGGCAACTTCACAGTAGCTCTTTTCAGGCTCTCCCTGTAACTGCTGGCATTGAGTAGGCCGGCCACCAGCAAGGGGCAGGTCTTTGCACAAGCATTCTATCCAGTGCAACATCTGCTGATTAAGTAACTCAAGCCAGGTGAGGCTTCGATCATCAGACCAGTTACTCTGAAGTTGCTGTCATGACAACCGGCACAGGGATCTGATCTGCCTTTGCACTGACAATGAGGCGACTTACGTCTTGCCAAGTCTTCATTCTAATGCCACGTCTGAAACTGATGTCATAAGCGATGGATTTTTGCTCTTTCGAAATTGTTTCTCCGTCAGCTTTTTTTTTAAACCTTGAAACAACAAAACTTGTCCAACTAGCTGTCAAATCACTCACGACTTTCACGCTGGTTTAGCCAATTACATCCCACGGGACCCTTTCTGGGAGACTGCAATATTTTTGAGACTACTGCAGTGAAAACAGCCTGGTATATGTGGTAAATATTAATCATAGCATTGGTCTCAAATAAGTTCGTTTTTACCATGAAGTTTACCACGGAGAAAGGGATGGAATTCTTGCTATCTCTATATCTTATTGGATTTGTCTTTTGGCTATAACTTCCTTAAAATTACAAAATTAGCTTAATTCTCTTTGGTTTGAAACGGTGACGTTATCAGGCAAACTGGTACTCTCTGTGAGGAAGAAAAAATTAGATAATAAATGCTATTGCACTGAAGAATGAAAGTAATGATTTTTTTTGTTAAACAGTTCCATTGTCTGGTTCATGTTTTTTTTTAATTAATAAATATCCTTATTCAAATCCGGTTGCTTAGCTTACATTGACAAAGTGAGGAGGTCTTTCTCCCGCTTGCCCCTCATGCTAATTTGGAATTTGTTCTTATTGAAGTGAAATCGGTTTTCTGAAAGGAAAAATTTAATCCAAACAGACCAAATAAACTAAAAAGATGGAGGTCTTGAATTTCCTGCAAATTTTGAGGAAACACCGAGTTCCAAATCACATGTACCCATATTGATATTGTAAAACGGAACGATCACCATTTCTACAGTACTTGCATTTGTTGTGCAATCAAAGGAAGGCCATGCAAAGGTCTTGAAAATGTGCTATTTCTGAAAACGTTCGAGGAACATCTGAGATATGAAGAAGAAGCACAGATTTGAGCAAACTCGGACAAAAGCGCACTTCACTCGAGCTAGCCAGGAGTCGAACCTAGAATCTTCTGATCCGTAGTCAGACGCGTTATCCATTGCGCCACTAGCCCTGCTGACCACAGATAGTTTGAATGGTAGAAAAATAGAAATAAAAAGTGGTGCTGTAAGGCACATATTGTAAAAAAGGGGACAGCTTAAATGATTTGCCTACAACGTCTTGTTTTTCAGAGTGCTTTTTCCTGAAGCAGGAGTGCCATGACCCGGATTCAAACCGGGGTTGCTATGGCCACAACGCAGAGTACTAGCCACTATACCATCATGGCTGATTTGGTGTGCGGAATGACCTAGATTGGGTCAACAGCTGATAAGCTCAAAATGTGTCTAAAAGTGATAGAATAAAACATTAATAATGAAAAATAAGAACAGTCGAGTAAAGCGGAAATGTTTGGCACCATGTACCCATATTGATATCATATCAAGGAATGATGTCCATTTCCAGAGTTGTTCCATTGGCCTGCTTATATTCAGGAACCATTGAGGTATGAAATAGAAGAAGCCACTGGATGACAGATTTGTGCAAATTTGGACGAAAGTCAAACATGAAACCTATGAAGAACAAGAAGCTGCTGACAACAGTTATGAGCAAACTGAGACAAAGCATGGTTAGTTCGAGCTAGCCAGGAGTCAAACCTAGAACCTTCTGATCCGAAGTCAGAGGAGTTTTCCATTGCGCTACTAGCCCTTCTATAGGCAGCTGCGGACAGGAAAATCATTTCCAGAATTGTTCCATTGTCTTGCTTATTTTGAGGAACCATTGAGGTATGAAGTTGAAGAAGTCGCCGGACGACAGATTTGCGCAAATTTGGATGAAAGTCAAACATGAAACCCATGAAGTACAAGAAGCTGCCGGAGGATCTGAGTAAACTGGGACAAAAGCATGCTTCACTCGAGCTAGCCAGGAGTCGAACCTAGAATCTTCTGATCCGTAGTCAGACGCGTTATCCATTGCGCCACTAGCCCTGCTGATATCGCACAATTTGAATGGTGAAAAAAAAAAACGATACAACAAAATAAAAGCAATGAATAATAATAACGTTTGAGTAAAGTGGTACTTTATGGCACCTACAGACAAGTAGGGCTGTTTTGAGGGAACACATAAAGGAAAACCATCCCATGTACCCATAGGGTAACTTAAAAGAGTGGAACCTCAGTGGTTCCTCAATCTATGCAGGACATCACCCAGGTTTAAAACCTAAAGACACCATCAGTAGGGAAGAAGAGGTCAACATAGCAAGTTGGAGAACCCTTCAAATTGTCCTTTGCAGTTTCCGAAATAGCACATGTTTTCAAGACCTTGAAAAACTGGGGAAAACTTAAATGATTTGCCTGCATCCTCTTGTTTTTCAGAGAACTTTTCCTGAAGCAGGAGTGCCATGACCCGGATTCGAACCGGGGTTGCTGCGGCCACAACGCAGAGTACTAACCACTATACGATCATGGCTGATGCATCAGGGGTTGCATGACTTGCATTGAGTCAACAGCTGATGAACTCAAAACGACTGATAACAAAATGAGAAAGAAAAAAAATGAACGAATGATAAGAAAAGTCAAAAAAAAGTATATCACTGACATACAAGTTAGACTGTTGTGAAGCAACACATGAAGGAAAACCAAATGAAAGAAAATCCAAATCCCAAGTACCCATATTGGTATCATATCAAGGAACAATGTCCATTTCCACGGTTCTTGCATTTCTAGTGCAGTACAAGGATACCAAGCAAAGGTTTCTGAAAAGACCAAGGACAGTTTCATGTGTGGACCAACTTGTTGCTCTGACATTTTCTTTCATACTGATGCAGTCTTAAGGTTTTCAAGTACTTGCAAGGAAGGCCACGATTTTAAACCCAGACAAAAGCATGCTTCACCCGAGCTAGCCAGGAGTCGAACCTAGAATCTTCTGATCCGTAGTCAGACGCGTTATCCATTGCGCCACTAGCCCTGCGGACAATTTACCCAACCTATTTGGATCCACGTAAGTCAGTGCAGTAATTTGAAAAAGAAGGTCTGGTTGACCTAATTTGCTGACACTCTAAACATGACATCTACTCTTATGGTTAAAGAGGCAGGATAGTCAAGTGTTGTAGAGCTTTCTTTCTATGTATTCATTGAAGTTAAAATCATTTTTCTGAAAGGAAAAATTGAGTGACACCACTTTGAAGTCATTGACATGAAAAGGAAATACACTGAGAGGAATGCTAATATGACAGCAGTGAGCAGGAGTCTCTATCTTGTTTTTCAGATTCTCTTTCCTGAAGCAGGAGTGCCATGACCCGGATTCAAACCGGGGTTGCTGCGGCCACAACGCAGAGTACTAACCACTATACGATCATGGCTGACACAGTGCACACTATGACTTGGATTGTGTCAACAGCTGATTAGCAAAATGTTGTAAATGTGATAAAATAAAAATCAATAATGAATAATAAGAGCAGTGAAGTAAAGCAGAAAGGTTTGGCACCATGTACCCATATTGACATGATATCAAGGAATGATGTCCAATTCCAGACTTGTTGCCTTGGCCTGCTTATTTTGAGGAGCAACTAGGGTATGAAGTAGAAGTAGCCTGTGGACGACAGATTTGCGCAAATGCGGACGAAAGTCAAACATGAAACCTATGAAGAACAAGAAGCTGCTGAAGGATCTGGGTAAACTGGAACAAAAGATTTCCTCACTCGAGCTAGCCAGGAGTCGAACCTAGAATCTTCTGATCCGTAGTCAGACGCGTTATCCATTGCGCCACTAGCCCTCCAAAGACAAGAAAACTTGAATGGTTGAAAAAAAAAAATTAAACAAAAAGAACACAATGAATAATAATAACATTTGAGTGAAGTGGTACTTTATGGCACCTACAGACAAGTAGGGCCGTTTTGAGGCTGCTCTTAAACTATATACATGAAACCTATGAGGTACAAGAAAGCAGTGGACAACAGATATGAGCAAACTTAGACAAAGCATGCTCAGCTTGAGCTAGTCAGGAGTTGAACCTAGAATCTTCTGATCCGTAGTCAGACGCGTTATCCATTGCGCCACTAGCCCTGCTGACAACAGAATATTTGGATGCAACCATCTCAAATCAGTGCTGTCATTTGAAACAGAAAGTTAATTTTACCTACTTTTTCAAATGATACACATGAAACCTACTATAATTACACTGAGAGGATTCCGGATTTAAATTTGGATTCTCATATGATTGAATAACAGGAGGGAGTTGGAGTCATTCTCTTGTGTTCTCAGAACCTTTTCCTGAAGCGGGAGTGCCATGACCCGGATTCGAACCGGGGTTGCTGCGGCCACAACGCAGAGTACTAACCACTATACGATCATGGCTGATGCAGCACCTGACATGACGTCTTTCGTACTCATGCAGTCTTTGGCTTTTAAACCTGGGTGATGTGAAATATTCCAAAATTATCCAAACTGACCGATTCAACTGCAGAGAAGGAAGTTTTGAAGCTCTTACATATGTTGAGGAACCATTGAGGTATGAAGTAAAAGAAGCACCTGGACGACAGATTTGAGCAAACCTAGACAAAAGGATGTTTCACTCGAGCTAGCCAGGAGTCGAACCTAGAATCTTCTGATCCGTAGTCAGACGCGTTATCCATTGCGCCACTAGCCCTGCTGGCCACAGCAAATTTGAATGGTGGAAAAAAAAATTATACAAAAAAACCATAATGACTAATAATAACATTAGTGTAAAGTGGTACCGTATGACACCTACAGACAGGTAGGGCTGTTTTAAGGGAACACATAAAGGAAAACCATCCCGTGTACTCATGTTTGTCTTGTATCAATTAAAATGAAGGAAGTCTGTAAGCTGAACATTTCGAGGAATCACTGACATATGAAGTAGTTCCTGCAAACAGGAACAAAAGCATGTTGCACTTGAGCTAGCCGGGAGTCAAACCTAGAATCGTCTGATCTGTAGTCAGACGCATTATCCACTGCACCACTAGTCCGACAGACAAGATGAATTTGGATGCATCTAACACAACTCAGTGATGTCACTTGAAAAAGCAACTCTTCCCATCACTCTTCTAACATCTGTCAATCTATTTTTCTCTCTATCCTTAATCACCCAGACCTGCTGTCCATCTTTTCCATCGCTATCTCTGTTTTGCCAAGCTGAATAAGTAATTCTCTCCCTCCTTACTGTCCAATGAAGCATACAAGTCATTGTATGTCCTTTTCTACCTTTATCTTCACCTCACAGTCTATCTCCCTATATTCTTCAGCCCCCTCAGTGCCCCTTCTTTGTTCCTCATTCCAGCAGCAAGTCTCCTTGTGTCCTTTCCTTCTAGATGACACACTGAGTCCTCTCCTATCTGTCTCCCTGACCCCATCAGCCGCAGTTGTCGAGTCATCAGGAAGCTCTACCTGACCAACCAGAGCAAAATCAGACAAAAGAAAGCTTCGCTCGAGCTAGCCAGGAGTCAAACCTAGGACCTTCTGATCTGTAGTCAGACGCGTTATCCATTGCGCCACTAGCCCTGCTGGGAACCCAGAATTTGGTTGGTTAAAAAAAAAATTAAAAATTAAACAAAAAGAACACAATGAATAATAATAACATTTGAATGAAGTGGTACCGTGGTACAGTGGGAAATCCTGATTTAAATTTGGATTCTCATATGACTGAATAACAGGAGTGAGTTGGAGTCATTTTCTTGTGTTCTCAGAACCTTTTCCTGAAGCAGGAAACTGACCAATTCAACTACAGAGAAGGAAGTTTTGAAGCTCCTACATATGTTGAGGAACCATTGAGGTATGAAGTAAAAGAAGCACCTGGACGACAGATTTGGGCAAATCTGGACAAAAGGGTGTTTCCTCACTCGAGCTAGCCAGGAGTCGAACCTAGAATCTTCTGATCCGTAGTCAGACGCGTTATCCATTGCGCCACTAGCCCTGCTGGCAACATCAAATTTGAATGATTAAAAAAAAAAAAAGAACACAATGAATAATAATAGCATTTGAGTGAAGTGGTACTTTATGGCACCTACATACAAGTGGGGATGTTTTGAGGGTGTTTTTAAACTATAAACATGAAATCTATGACGTACAAGAAACCAGTGGACAACAGATATGAGCAAACTAAGACAAAAGCATGTTTCACTCGAGCTAGCCAGGAGTCGAACCTAGAATCTTCTGATCCGTAGTCAGACGCGTTATCCATTGCGCCACTAGCCCTGCTGACAGCTTGGCGAAGATTTACAAGAAGCAATTGATGGGCAGTCCAACTTATTGCTTTGACATCTACTTTCCTTCTGATGCTGTCTTTAGGTTTTAAACCTGGGTGATGTGAAATGTTCTATTTTATACAAACTGACCAATTCAACTACAAAGAAGGAAGTCTTGAAGCTCCTACATATTTTGAGAAACCATTGAGGCATGAAGTAGAAGGCAATGGACGACAGATTTGCGCAAACTCGGACAAAAGCTTGCTTCGCTCCAGCTAGCCAGAAGTCGAACCTATATTGGAGAACTAATACGTGTCCTGGGAAATAATGGATCTTAGAAACCTCCAGGTTCCCACAGTAGCCACCATGCTGATTCATATGGTGATAGAGGTCAGCGTAGGAGAACGCTCATCCTCCAGTCCACTATCCTTTGTGGGGATCTAGTAGACTTCTGCCATCAAATTTTAGTCGGTTCAGCCACAGATCGCTCTGACTGCACCAGGGGACTAGATGGTTCACCTTCCTTCTATAATACAGTTATGGATTATACATCCTTGCACATACGTACAGCCAGATTTAACTCCTACCCTTTCTTTACCTTTTAGTTTACTCTTATCTCTATTCATCTTGTCTACGTTTATACACACTTGTGCCCTCCAATTGTCCCTCAAATAAAGTTTTTCTGATTCTGATTCTTCTGCTGAGGCTGAAGATGTTTGTCTCTTTGGGAGTTTGACTGATGGGTCCCTTGAAGTGCCGTTATTGGTGTAGAAAGTGAAGAGCAGTGTGGAGACCAGATTCCCCCTGATTGTCTGAGTGATGGATGTGAACTTCTGCAGCTTCACTTGCTGCCTCCTGTCTGTCAAGTTATTGATTCAGGTGGAAACTGGGAGTCGGTGCAGATGACTCCTGGGATGATAGAGTGCCAAATTGAAGTCACCAAAAAGAATCTTTGCATAAATCCTTGTGGAATCGACATGCTGGTGGGATGTAGTGTCACCCCATGTTGACTCCGTCCTCTACTGACCCATTTCCTAAGAAGGCGAACTACAGAATTTGGTACATTTAGTTCTTCTTTGGGCCGGGATAATGAATTTTTGAAGTGAGACACGACTTCACACAACTCCAGTGATAGCTGGAATTTTTTGTGAAGATGCAAACTCAAACCCACAATAGAAGACATTTAGTTTGCTGGTCAGTTGACGCCGGCGTTGCAGGGATTGTGGCCTCCTGCAGATGTTGATGTCTTCCAGGCATCTCCACACTGACAGTTTAGCTTTAGCTTTTAGCTTTTTCTAATGTCGTTGTCGGTGAGTTTTAGGCCTGGATGTACAGGACGCTATTTACAATCCTCCATGCCTTCTTCTTGGCATATCTGAGATTTGAGGTGAACCAGGGTGTGTTGTATGTGCAGAAAGTCTTAGTCTTTATACAAGATGTCCCCTGGACCCCAAACATCACACTACAGCCATATGTAGCTTGCTTTCACATTCAGACACAATGACATTATTTCGCCAATAACTTTACTATTACTGATGTGCATGTAATTGTGCGTTAAACACAGACTTTCCTTCCACTCGGAGACATGATCTCTGCACTACTATTCAGGAAGGATATGCAGAGACGGGATCCAAATTATGCTGACATATTGAATCCAATATGTCGAAATTGAAGCGGGTCACTAGTTTTGAGATTGGATGGATATTTACAGTTCAAGCCTGAACAATTGACTTGAACACTTTTGAATAGTTCAATAATGCTCCCGTATTCACTTTCATACTTTCTCATATTGAGCTCATTATTGTATCTGAGTGAAAGGCAAGGACACAGAAAAAAGGAATGCTTTAGGAGAACCAATCAAACAGTTGACTTTTAATCCCAGATGATGGCCCAGCAGCTTAACAGTAATTGAGTGTGGCTGCTGGGTGGAGAAAATTTTACCTTAATTACTTCCACTCTGCCCGGGGCCACAGAGTCAAGGGGAGCTGGAAAATGATTGCCAAAGACTCGATCTGAGAATTCGTGAAAAACTCAAAATTCCTCTCATGCAGAATGTTATTCTAATATCAATTTATTGATCTATCTGGCTATATTCATATATATCAAAAAATATCAAAAATTAACAAAACAATCTAATTTTTTTTGGCATTTAGTTGATTTATCTGACGATATTCATATATATCAAAAATATCAAAAACTAAAAAAACAATCTAATTTTTTCGCCATTTAGTTGATCTATCTGGCTATATTCACATATATCAAAAAATATCAAAGATTAAAAAAAACAATCTAATTTTTTCGGCATTTAGTTGATTTATCTGGCTATATTCATATATATCAAAAAATATCAAAAATTAAAAAAAACAATCAAATTTTTTTCGGCATTTAGTTGATTTATCTGGCGATATTCATATATATCAAAAATATCAAAAATTAAAAAAAACAATCTAATTTTTTTCGGCATTTAGTTGATTTATCTGGCTATATTCATATATATCAAAAAAATATCAAAAATGAAAAAAACAATCTAATTTTTTTCGGCATTTAGTTGATTTAACACCAATATAACCCAGTGTTTAGTCAGTAAAGTTGAGCTCAAATGTGGGTGTTGGTTATGTAAATTTGTTAGCTTTGAGGCGTTGACTACATTCAGTCTAGCAGTTCTGAGGCTTATACTTCAAAACCAGCTGCAAAAGCTGTATGCATGTGTGGGGAAAAAAAAATTGCTTTAAACGTCATATCTGACTGGGAGCAAAACAGCTGGATATAGAAAAAAAAAAAAAAAACATTTGAAAGTGAGGGATGACTTCAATGTCACTAAGGTCAGTGATAGAGGGTGAATGACATGCAGGAAAAAAACAGCGTATCACTTTTTTTTTTTAAAGGTATTAACCGGATAGCTTGCATTCATTATGTGACAGGAGACTATATTCGTATACTTTGAATCGTAAGTAAAAGATGACAGCAATTTTGCATAATTTCGATGCTGATCATTGATCAGTGACTTGCAGCATGTTTGTCTTATAACTTTAAAAGCCACAATGATCGTGAAAAGCATTTCCCAGCTAGCGACCATGCTAGCGACATCAATAGAATAAGTGCTTCCCAAACTGATCCATCCATTTGTTTTATTTCTGCAACAAACACCCGTATGCTAAAATTCTGTACATCATGCTCCAAACACTTCCTCAGTTTACCTCCAAGCTATCACGATGTCCTCTGTTATTTCACAAGACGAACAGATCTATATGATTTTAATATATGAATTAAAACCGTGAAAGTTGACTTGATAGCGATTGCAAAAAAAATATAAGGCGTAACAATATATCTATCAAGTTATGCTACATATTGGTGTCATGTGATTTTTAAATTGATGGTAACTAATATTGTTTATTTTTCACTCGTGGTTATGTGATTTTTTTTTTTATTTTTTTATCTCACATTAAGAATTTCGAGTTTTCTTAATTCAATTCTGAATAGCTGGACTTGATGCCTTCCAAACATGGATGACCATCACAGCAGCCGTGCTGTGATGGTCGGGACTCTTTTATTGTTCACGTCTGTCATTTCAAGATATAGAATGCCAAAGAATGCAAAACTATGCTGTCATGTTGCACCTTGTTACACAGCTTTTATACGATTAAACATTGTATATGAGATTCAAGAAAAATATCTTGAGACTTCCTGCAAAATTAAGAGTCGAAGCGCCGGACTCTTAATACCAGTATGTCCGCAGACTTGATAAAAGGGACGACGGAGAATGCGAAGCCTCGAGTCTTGTCGCCCGGTCGCCCTCAGAAGGCCGATACCCAATCAAGCGTTGATCAGAAAATCCATGAGCTGTCGCAGAAGAAGCCGGTTTCTCTTGAGGGACAATGCATCTCCAGAATATTGGAAAACACTATCCATCAAATTGAGATTGCCGCCACACTTCCCGCTTTCCACTACTTAGTTGGAGTAGCAGACAGTGATGTGAAGTTGAGAGGAGCCCTACAAGTGCATCACGTCTTGGGTGAAAGACTGAAGACGCCCGATCAGGATTCAAACGGCGCAAGAGAAGAAGTCGGGGGTGCGAAAAAGGCGTCGCGGTCGCAGCTTGAAAGAGCTTTCAAGAACTCGGTGAAGGATTTGCTGAGGCTTTTCCGATTCAATCAAGACGTCCGTTTCAGTTTGAGGACAGAGTTTGGAATGCGGTTAGAGGAGATCGAGTACACGCTGATCAGAGGTCTTGAGAAATTTCACTGGCATATGATCGGAAAGCTGGACACCAGCCCGGATGAGAAGTTACAACTGGTCTTCTTCAAAAAGTCCAGCTGTTGCCCACTAGAAGTCGCGGCGACCATCAAGCAAAGGGACGCGGATATCGCTCGAAAGAATTACGAGATCACGTTGCTGGAGAGTTCCCTTCGGGAGAACAACACAACGGAAGATGATTGGATGGTTCGTGCGGATAAACAATGCCAGTCACTCATAAAGACTTCAAAAGTGAAGCAAGGCGCTGTACAAAAGGATATTTTCACCCTAAATATCAAGCTCAACAATTTGATGATCGAGAACCGAGAGAACGAGAGGGTGCTCCTCGAGGAGAATGAAAGGATCGAGTTGGAAATAGAAAATTTGCTCCATGATTTCGATGACGAAATCGAACTGGTCCAACCCGATCTGGAGAAAAACGAAACGGAAAATGAAAGGCTGGAAGTGGAGCTGAAGGAGCTGGAGAAACCTTACGCTGACTTAGAGGAGAGGTGCAATTACATTTGGGAGAAACGCCGGCTGGCAGAAGAGATGAAGAAGCAGATGGAGGAACAAAAATTAAAGGAGACTGTAACTCCTGCCCCCTCGGAGGATCTGACTACAGAAGCCAAAAAAGAGAAGGGAACCAAAAAAAAAGGAAAGGGCAAAAAGGGAAAAGGAAAGAAGAAGGGGAAATGAAGCCCCGGCGCGACGAACGTGGTCGAGCATCCGGGGTGATTGCGCTTCGTATTATTGTAAGGAATGTTAACTTCCGAAAAAAAAACACCTCTGATTGCATTTCACTGCTACGTTTAATTGATTAATCCGTTCTACCAGTTGCACTGGTGCACCCTGGACTGGTCGCCGGTCAATAACACGGCCGAATCTCGACACATGCAAGAATTTTTTTAGCCATGAAGCGTCTAAATTTACGCTCTGCATGGTTTCGGACTGTTGGAGGAACCCGTAAACCCTGTATCTCCAAGCAGACGGTGTCCAAATCAAACCAGGGGTCGTCTTATTGTGTTATTTGTTTACCTATTAAGCTTAAGGTATTTAAACTGTATCATAAATATCTGAAACCGCACTGCATGGTTTGTAACGTCCCAGATTTGACGCCAGGATCTAAAAGGCCGCTTGCATAACGTATTGGAGCAGCGGCAGATCACAGAAACATCACAGAACGCCTATTTCCGCCCCATCACAGCATCCCTGGCTTAACAGAATGAAAGAAAGATGTAAAAGGAAACATCTTCACCTTAATCTAAGACAAAGTCCATCAAGAATATTTTGACTTTTTTTTACAATATAATTTGCTCCTTTCTTTTTTTTTACAGATACAGCGATTCCTCACACGGACATTTTTTTTTATGTCGGTGGAATCTGGACGTATTCGGCACATTTAAGTCCCGATCTGTGGATCGGAGGTTTCCACGGTGATCGGGAGTTCACAAGTGTGGCGCCTTTCGGCTGCATCGCCCGCAACGTCCTTCCCCTTTTGTGGCGTCGCATCGTCACGGGATTTTCAAACTGATGGGCCACCATGTGTGACGCTGGTGAGTAATTTGAGGACGTTGTGTTTTTCTGTAAAAAAACTCACTCGGTAAGATTTCTTTTCACTGAGGGATGCACTAATACTGCACGGTCTTTCCTTAAAAGGTTTTAAAATAAGATGGAGCTCACCGAGGATTTGCAGTGATAACGTTTTACCATTAATTGAGGCATTTGCATTATTAATCATCTTCTCCAATGTCATATGCTAATTAGAAACAATTACTAATTAGTTAAAAAAATACAAATCAAATATTTAAATCATTAAAATAAAAAAAAATAAAAAAAAAATAGGTAGTATCAAAACTCAATATATCAAGGTTCTTTTTATTGCAATTGTGCCATTAATATTTGGTCTTAACACTTTTGACGTGAAGTGTGGTAAACTAAAACAGGTTTGAATGTGAATAATCCAGATTCCATCCCCATATATTTAAGTTTTTTTTTTCAACCTGTTCCTCACCTCTGTTGCGTGTTAATCATCCTACATATTAAGCGTTCCAGTGTTTCCCCCCAGTGTGTGCTGTATTTCAAGCATGATGGCGCAGTGGTTAGCGCAGGGGTGGGCAAACTACGGCCCGCGGGCCAAATCCGGCCCGTTGGTCTTTTTAATCCGGCCCGCCAAAGATCGGTAAATGATTGGATCAATGAGCTAACTTTGGAGCTAATTGGGAATTTTCCTGAGCTGAATGACACAGATTAGTGTTGTGATTTAGCTGATTTACTGTGGACATACTGACACACATGAATGAGCTGTACGTGACGCTACAGGGAGAAACCGGTTTGAGCAGGAAATGCAAGCAAACATCAGAGCCCTCAAAGCCAAGCTGGTTATATTTTCAAAGCAAATGTCAGACAAATGTACTGTTAACAAATGCTTTTTTTTTTTTTTTTTTTTTTTTTTTATTTACATGTATCGTATCTCGTGCTGACAGGTTTGGCTGAGGCGTTAACGGTTAGCGCTGTTAGCGCCTCAGCCTAACCAGATGGACCCTGGTTTGATTCCAACAGAGGACCTTTCTGTGTAGAGTCTGCATGTTCTACCCATGTCTGGTTCTCCGGTTTCCTCCCACCTGCATGAAGCGGGTTAGTTGGGAAAATTGCCCAGAGAGCGAGTGGTTAATCTGTATAGGTGGCGCTGCGATGGACCATAAAGATCAGGTCATATTTAATTGCTCTCTCACTGGGAAGCAAGCAGATGGCCAACTCATTTATCGGATAACCCACTGTTATGATTCTACTAACCTTTCTGAGAACTGTTCTCCATGACTCCTGATCCGGCTAAAGTTCCCCCTTCCTGCTGCGCTATTAACACCGAATATCTTTTCTCTGAGCTGTTGCCTCTTTTCCAAGAGACGATCTGTACTTATTACCCTCAGAAATGACTTAAAGCGGGAAATGTACTGCATTCTCCAGATACCTCATCTGACCAAATGAAGACTAAATAGCTTTTTTTTATCTAAAAAGAACATCTCCATCTCAACTCCAGAGATGTTCATTCATGTAGAGGAAATATATAAACACTCAGAGGGCCGGCAACCCTAATGGTGTGTCATCCAGCAATTAATAGTTTTGTTCGCCCTCTTGAAAGGGAAATTCCTGGAATACTGTCCATTTTGCAGTACCTTACCGATGTAGGTAATGTACGGTTTTATTGCCTCCCTGTGTAGATGGATTTTTAGGAAACTCTTTCTTTAGGATACAGAAATGGTACCTCAGTGTTGTTGTAATTGTGGTGACTGTGAGTCTTTAAGATGGACACTTTTTGCAAGGCAGTCGCCGCACAGTCAATGTAACTGTTGCCCACATCAATTTTAATGCAATTCACCCATGTATACAAATAGCACTGAACAAAATATTTTTCTTCGTGATCCAGGGATTGCAAAAACATCTTCACGCAAAAAGAAAAACAAGAGAAAGCACACAGCGCATTGCTTGCTTGCGTGCTGGACGAGTCTGCAGTCTGTTGTGATTACTGGCATTTAAAGTGCAGTATGCGTATGGAAAAAATGTAAACAATGACTGCATAAGATGTAGAATGTCAGTTAAAAGTTGAAATATTGGAACAATAACAGCTTGGGCCAAAAAAAACAAACAACAAAAAACATAAAAATCGATCAATACTCTTCAGATAAGTTAACCCAAGAGCGGAAGTTGTGTAATGTTGTTGTGCGCTGTTGTACTCTGGCCTCACATGTTGTGCAGTGAGTGGAGCGAGAGTTTGTTAGAATAACTAAAAATGATCAATGATGATTATTAATCACGTTATTGGAATATTATTGAAAATTTGGATTAACCTTTGCTCATGGCACCAAATGGAAAATAATAACCAAATAATGGAATACAGTCTCAAAAAAGGGCATTAGCTAGAAATAAGTTTTCAAAAATAATGATACTTTAGATGAATAAGATTCGAGCACTGACCCGGTCACACACACACACACACACACACACACTTTGGATTGTTATAAACATTTATTAGATTTTAAAAGGAGTTTCCTGGTATTTTATGAGCGCATATTGTGACAAGACTGCATGACAGGGTCAGTGCTCAAACTTACACCTTATTCATCTAAAAAATTATTATTAAATGTTGATTTTTTTTTTAGATAAATAACCTATTCTTGAGACTGCGTTCCATTTATTAGGTGATTATTTTCCAGCTTTGCTGGTGGTTCCCCGGATGAAGGTTGATATAATTCTTGAGTTAATTATATCCTGATAAATTTGATTCCTAATAATCATAGATAATTACTAAT
>NC_141286.1:2722464-2942464 GCF_037954325.1 Fistularia commersonii
ATAGGTTTTCCTTTGCAGTAAACAAACCAGCTTCTTTATTTTCTTTGCGACATCATAGCTTTTTAACCCGACCTCGACCTCCGCAGCTGTTGTTTCTTAATCAATAAGACGATGCTTATGATGAACAACGTGAAATGATGAATGTTTCAACAAACTGTAGTTCAACAATTTTTATTTCTGATTTCCCCGTGGTAATACCTATCTTAACAGCAAATGAAAAAGTTTGATGTACTCGTGTGTGTGTGTGTGGGAATATTTAATGCAAATATACATATAAATGTCATGCTGCAAAAGTATAATCTGGAAAATGTCACAATTAACCTCAATGTAATCATCATCATATTAAAGATGAACTAGATATCGCTTGAGTCGGTGGAACAGGCAAAAAGAAAACTTAAGTATTCAACAACATACATGCATACACACACACACACACACACACACACACATATATGCATTTACATTGCTCAAAAAAATAAAGGGAAAACTAAAATAACATATGCTGGATCTGAATGAATGAAATATTGTTGTTTTAGTGTTCCCTTTGTTTTTTTGAGCAATACATATACATAATATACTGCTCAAAAAAATAAAGGGAACACTTGAACAACACAATGTAACTCCAAGTCAATCCCACTTGTGTGAAATCATAGTGTCCACTCAGGAAGCAACACAGATTCATGTTGACTTGTTTTAAGGACATTACATCAAAGTTGGATCAGCCTGGAGTTTGTTTTTACACTTTCATTTTGAGTGTGATTCCTAATCCAGACCTCCATGGGTTGATACAATTGATTTCCATTGATCATTTTTGTGTGATTTTGTTGTCAGCACATTCAACTGTGTAAAGAACAAAGTATTTCATAAGAATATTTCATTCATTTAGATCTAGGATGTGTTTTTTAAGTATTCCCTTTATTTTTTTGAGCAGTGTATATATTTCAGGGACAAATTAGTGAGATTGAAGAATAATGACCAGGTTGAGGAGTTCATAATCTCTTGTAATTGAACAGAAAACATATTTCTGAATAAAGCGACGAGGCTGAAGAACTGAGCTCCATGGAAAAGCTCGCTTACTTGGTTTTCTAGCGGTCAGATCGTAGATAATTGCTTCAGTGTGTCATGGAAGACGATTCTCCAATTAATTGTTGATCGCACCCACACCTAATTTCTTATTTCGTCTTTTCGGTCTGAACTATTTGCATTGAATTTGCAAACGACCTTGTGTTACTGAGCATATATTAGTGAGGGATGAAGAGACGCCTATCCATTTGATCTTGCTCACACAAACAGTGTTCAATCTCTTGCAGTTCTTTAACATATTCCTTACCATGAGGCAAATCAGTTACAATGTTCAACACCGTGAAACTTTAACTTTGATCGCTGTTCCCATTATCATTGTTGCAGGATGACTAAGTTTCATCCTTCATCATTTGCGAGTGGAATGACGTGAAGCAGAGAACACCATAACTCCGGGGGTTCTCCGAACTAAAAGCTTTATCTTCATTAAATCAATGAAATTAAAATTGATAAAATAACGGACCACGTCTTAAAGAGTGTATTAGCCGCTGTAACTTTTTGAATGGCAACCATGTTGCGTAACACACGACAATAAATCAATAAATTGTACGCTCCATGTTTATGTCAATTGAAAATACCAAAATGCAGAAATTGTGTGATAAAATCTCTTAGGTGTAACTACCGACCAAGTCAACCACAAAAACTGCCACCTTTTCCTATTCAATTAGAAAAGGAAGGGTAAGAAAAATAGAAAAAAAGATAAATGGGAAAACAAAAACCTCACGATGAATGTAGCAATAGAAAGTCAACCAAGGATAGCGCTGGACTTTAGCTGCTTTTGTTTGGTGACGCTGCATAGGATAATTCCAAAAGTATATTCAAATTCCCTGCGGCCATGCTAACCTTAGCCTAGCCTTCACACTACTCTTGTGCAAGGCCACAGCATCCGGTTTTAGGCTCAGAAAACATTTTGCCTCCTCGAGTTAAATAAATAGCCGAGGCCTCGGGTGGAGATTGGGGGAAAAACATCTGCGATCGGGTTGAGCTCCTTTAGGGGTTTACGGTAAGATGAGGCACTTCTTTTTTCTTGAGGCAGTCTCTGCCTCCAGGGTTCCAGACTTGTATGCACCGGTAAGCTATTAGTAATTGCCTTCCTGGTCTTTGTGCTGCAGAGCACTCCCATCAGTCCTGGTCTAGAACTGCAGCTTGCAGTGGCACCGCAAACAAATGGCTCCATCAGCAGTCTTCGCTGAGAAACAAACTTTTAAGATCTGTGCCGTTCATCGAAGCATAAAATCTCTGGTAAAAACCAACAAAGTCACTTCAAATATTTTAAGTCGAGCAGCTTCCAGCCCCGGGGTTATCAATATGCCTGAAAATGCAGCTAGCCTGATCCTTCCGAACTAAATCAGGAGGCCCTGGAAGGTACCTCTGAATTGAAACATCACCTCCAACATAGGCAGATAAAGATTTTTGGTATCTAAACCTGGTAAAAATGAGCCATGGACACTTTTTCTGAAGGGCTAATGAATGGTGCATTCCAGACAGTGCACAACCCGGTCGCATATCTCCATGCATCCTAAGAGAATGCAAGCTACCATTAAGCTTCAGCACCATATCAACCCGACAGTACAATACCTTGATCTTAGCAACGAGGCCAATGATGAACCTTAAATAGACTACACTCTTCCAGAAGAAGTGATGTTCAATGCTGTCCAATGCCTTTTCTTGATCTAATATACGGTAAAGCCAATGTTTGAACACAGTGAATGGGAGTCTTCCAAATCATCACAATGTTTTTTTTAGACATTATCTACCATCGAGAGCCTGCTGGCTTCCGATAGTTGACCTAAGCCAGATGGAAAAAAGTTTGCACGGGATGTTCTGGACGGTGTGGAGGAGAGAAACGGAAGTTAGCCTTTCTTTTTGGCAAGCGGGCAATGATGGCAGTGGTAGTGAACCAGTGGCCAGACTATCATCATATCAGCTAAAATATCCCAACCAGCTTTATGAATTTGGACGGTGAGATCATTTCCAGGAGCCTCGCTGCTCTGCCTGCTCTGGAGGGCAGCATACAAGTCGTATGAGCCCAGGCGGGGCGATAACATTGGAATTGATTTCATCAGAGACCTGAGGTAGTTCACCACAGAATTTGTCAAATAGCTCTTGATCCTCAGCACATTCACTCTTATACAAGGAGGAATAAAACCCAACTGCCCTCTTCCTTATCTAGCCTGGTTCACTTAGCTCCTGCCCTGTGTCTGACAGCAGAGAGTGAATAGTCTTTCTGTTTTTATTTCCTCTCCAAACCAAAGGAGAAGCTAAAAGGGAGATCCATCAACATAATGTCTTGTATTCTGGACCCGACCAAGCGCACCCAGCGCTTTGGTGTCAAATGCCAAAGCCGTTCTTTTAGTTTCGAGGGTCTCAGTGAACTCTTTTGTTTTGGTTCTGCTGGATCTGCCAGATTCTTGGCCAAAGTCCGATATGATAATCTGAATTATACCTTTCCAAGGCCCCATCACCTTTCTTTTGGCTAAAACCAGTGGAAAAAATGATCAAGTGCTTCCCTAAAATGTGATTGGGAGTTGGAACAAAACGGAAATGCCAGAGGGTTAGATTGAGTTTTTACTGCTAGAAACTTAGCTGATTGTTGGTCGGTAAAAACTGCTGGTAAAATCTTGCAGGGTTGTAAGATGTTAAATTGATGCTTGAAAACATTTTAAAAAGTCAGGACGGGCTAAAGAGATGATGTCATCAACTTGTGAGTGTCCTAGCTTTATAATTGAAAAATAAAATGGTCAATTAAATTACTCAGTCCAATTAAAAACATCCCCCAAGAAAACAGAATCAGATGACCCGCAGGCTTTTCAGTTTTCCATCATTTCAATCAAGAATATATGTTGTGCTGCACCTTTTATTTGGGGCATAAACACAAAAAAATAAGACAAATGATCAAAAGTATCTTTAGCTAAAAGACACCTCGCCTGAATAACACGCTCCCCTTAAATGGGGGTTGAAGTAAAAGTCCTTGTTGAGCCGAATTTTGTAATAACAGTGCATTTTGTAATAAACGTCCAAAATGTAATAACTTTTTCATTTCATTTTGTAATAAAACCACTTTTTTTTTTTTTATTACAAAATGCACCGTTATTACAAAATGCGGCTCAACAGTCCCTGAGTGCAAGAAGTCAACTCCTGTACAAGTTGAAGTTAAAATCACTTTCCCTTTCCACTCGAGACACCACCCCGCTTTGCTATTTTAAGATAAAATCAACTTTATTGATCCCCATAGGGGAAATTCCTTTGTCACAGCAGCAAAAGTTTTGTCAAAAAATAAAAAAAGTAAAATATTATAAAGCGAGAGACAGGAAAGCAAGACATCCATGACTGACTGGAAAGCAAATTTTCATCACTGTGATTCTTTTTTTTTTTTTTTTTTTTTTAGAATATGTTTCATTCATGTTCTTTGCCTCTCCGGCCCCATCCAAGTTTTAAGCGTCAATTTAAAAAAAAATTCTGTGCAGCCAGGTGAAAATGACACAAAAAAAAAACAAAAAAAAAAACGTGGGGTTCCATTCTGTAAGACGTAAACATCTCTTTATATTCTGGATATTTATTATTGATACATCTATGAGACCGTGCGCTTCCAGGTCAGAAAAAAAAGCTAAAAAAAAGGTGAAAATCACCTTCTTGTGTCGGGGAAAGCTCTGCACAGAAACTCACGGCTTGTAAATCGAACCACACCGGCGATGACGGTGATCTTCGTCGCTGCTCGAGTCAGTGACAAAACCCGTATGAACACACGATTTCCCACCAGCATGTGAACGTGCTCCACAAACACAACCACGGCTCGGTGCATCTGCAGATCCACGGCCGATCGAGCCGCCCACATCCGAAGCCACCACCTCGACACTTCAGAGAGAGCGATTAGGATATCGGCATTGGAGAACCCTCTGCAGACAACAGCGGCTGGCGAAACAAAAACAGATACAAAGAGAGTCGAACCCTCAAACCGCCGACCGGCTCGCAATGCAAAAATGAGACCAAAAAAGAAAAGGTAGAAACAAAAAGGTTCACCCAAGACGACGTTCTTTCATTCCTCTGCTGGTTCATCCTTTCAGAAGAAGAAAAGCATCCCACACAAGCCGTACCTTGGATGTTCATTTGAGTTTTGATGGGATTTAATTTCAAAATGTATTGCTTTATATGTTTTAATTGTATTTGTCTCCTTCATATTTACTGGGTTTTTATCCCCGTACATGTTGAAATATGGTTTCTTTATAATAAACAAAGCCAAGTTAAATACCTCAACACAAATAAAAATATTCAGACGTGAAAATAAAAACGATGCACTTAATATCACCTACTCCAGTTCCAAATTATAGTATTAATAAAAGAACAGTCATTCAAGAAAACGCCACCCTCAAACTAACCAATCCTACGCAATGTATTTGAAAATAAACGGTCTTGAATGTGTGTTGTGCCTCCCAGTTGAGGTTTTTGGAGAATAGTGAGAATATAAGCACAAAAAAAAAGGGAGGCAGTTCTTGATCTAACTGGCATGTCGATAACCAAACAATCCAACCGTTGATCTAACCAACAAATCAAAAAGAAGCAAAAATAACAGGTGGAAAATGATATATATCGCATATTTGGGAAGGATTGGGCAATTTATTGCAACAACCGATAACAGCTACGTTACCAAAATAAACTGAGCAGTTGTAAAAAGTATAATATGAATTAATGCTGATTTTCTTATTTTGTTTTAAGCACTTCTTTAATTCTGACTATGATATTGTTTTGCACCTTCGTGTTGAGGAGTGAATTCATTTTTATCGGTGGCGTTGAAACTATCTTCGGTAAGTCGTAGTACAAATATTGGAGTTTATTTGAATGTATATTTTGAGTTTGAATGGATTGCAAAGTCATGTGAGTCGCTTAAATGTATCACAATACACAGGAAAACATCTCCAACCAATGCGGAAAGCTTTATATTCCTTTTTTTTCTTATCCAGGAAGTAAATGGATCGAATTGTTATTTCTGTGCGTTGCTTTACAATCTATTGGACCATCATTTAAACGTGGTAAAAACTTTTCCACTGACAACCTGTGGCCGCACACGTTTCTTACCTTTGCGGCTTCGCAGGATTTTTGCTGTGGTATAATTTCTTACGGAGGTGTTTCACTTTTCGTGACGTTCCTTGTCGTCGTCGGAAAAAGGAAAAATCAAGGAAAAAGAACCATTTATTGTCTTCAGGCCTTAACTGGGCCGGTCCAACGTGTTGCGCATCACGGGGGTGACGGGAACGGCCCCGATCAAGCCGGCCCGTTCGATCCCTTTATACATCTCTGAAATATGTTACATTTTAATATTCTCGCTTCTGTTTAAGTATTATTGAATTGTCCATTTAATATTTCTTAGGCTTTTATGTGGTCGTTTGCGTTTGTGGATTACGTGTTCCCCCTCTCATGAGGTAATGGTGCTGACCACCTCCTATATATATAGGTCTGTCTAGCAGGTTGGTTTGATTTGAGATGAGAACAACTTTATTTATGCCGAAGGAAATGGTTGTGCCAGAGTTTCAAGCAAAAACATAACAATAATAGATAATAGTAGTTTAATAGTAATTTGGTCATGTAGGTGTGCTCGCTTTTGTTAAGTTATTTTGCTGCCTCTGTTAATATTGGAGACCTGGCAAGTTTTGTTTTGGGGATGTGGTGACAGTTTGTTCGGGGTTTTTCTGGTAATAAAACATTTTGCCGGAATCTCGCCTCTGCATTTTCGGCCTGATCCGCCACTGACCAGCGGCGTCCGCTCAAACATCCCCTCACATTGACGTTACCTACTTTTAATTTTCTCCCAGGGAACCTTCAGCCACAAATATGCCAAAATGCTACCGCTCTGTCGAGAAGTCGCGATCAAAAAGACTCAGCGCTACTCGCAAGTCAGCACTGCTGCGTATAAGAAGTGGACAACGGATGGATACTGTATCTAAATAGATCATTTATGTACTAATTAATGTATCAGCTAGACTGCTGTTCCTGCAGACAGTGTCACAGCAGGGCTGAGCCTGGACCTGCCAACTCTTAGTCCCAGGGCCACATAGAGTAAATAGAAAAACAACCATTCTCTCTCATTTGGGAAATTCAGAGTCTCCAATTAACCAGTTGGTCCGACCCCCACCCATCTGAATCAAAAATTTTTGGATATAGTTGTTTTTTTTTTCCAGACGATGCAATAGTTGAGCAAAGTTATTTTAAAATAATGTACATTTTGTACATCTAGTCGTCTTTGGAGTTGCCAAAAGCAAAAATCACATTTTTCTCAAACTACCAACGCATCTAGCTTATGTTATACATACAAAAAAAAAAAAAAAGGCAGTAATGAGGCCAATCGGAGGACACGAAATATGCTATATCCTCGCCCAAACTGGACAAAAATCTGAAGTTTCATGTCCGTCTTTCCACCACACAACTCACTCCTGATCCTGGGAGCTTGGAGAGAATCCAGCCTGAGCTCTGCCAGAAAAACCACTGGTAAAATGTGACTGATCCAAGTTCTCCCCTTGTGCCAGATGAGCTTCTCAGTGATGTGTCTCCACTAATCAGGTGAAGGTAAATAGTGCCGTGCTTGGCTCAGCAGTTGCTGTATCTGCGCCGTCGAACAACACTTTGTCGAACAGCTATTTCGATTCAATAGCACAACCCAAAGCACGAGCTAATCATTAATAAACCTTCTGGCTTTTGAAATGTCTCTTGCTTTTCTGCATGTAAGAGATAGAAAGGAGAGTGTTACATTTTGAAGAAGCTCGGAATCGAGCCTTTGTACCCGGAGACGCTTGCGTGCCGAGCAAAAGTTACTGACTGAGATATTATTGAGGAGTCCGGAACCTACATTTTGTGCAAAGTCCATACAGAATAAGAAGAATTTTGAGAGAATAAACAAATCAAAGAGACATGAATGTGCATTTGGTTCTCTGAGGTTCTCTTAGTTAATCATTGTCATGGAACATCTTTCTTTTCTCAACTATTTCTTGTGCCAACTGCTGACATAATATTCTTCTTTTCTTTTATATAAATATTAATCAATGATCAAGCTAGTCTTTAAACATTAACCTTGTTGGGCCTGAACATGCTGTACCTGAAGTTGTTGCTTAATGAAAGCAACGTGCATTGCTTTCTGCATCTCAAAACACAGAAAGTAAGAGACAAAGTCATAAAGTAGAGTATTTCTCTACCTTGAGACGCTTCCAATTCTTCTGTGGGTCACATCCATCAGAAAGCAGATTTATTTAGATGTAGAGACAAAAAAAAGAATATTAAAATATCTGGTCAAATTCAAAAACCAAAAGCAACAGATGCCCTCATATCACATTTGCATCATTGCAATAACCTCTACACTCATGCCAAGCATGCGCAGGCAAGTAAACTTTGTCAAGAATCAGGAAGTTCATGTTCAAAACTTAAAAAAAAATTGAACTAAACTGCACAAACCTTGACCGCAGAGCGCAGTCCCATTATTTTGTCATTAGCAACCTTAGTTACATATACCAACAAAAATAAAACGGATAAGCATACAAAGCCTGCACCCCTTGTGGAGGCCGCCACCATATCCTGGTGCATGGGTTTGCATGGGTTTGCACGGGTTTGCACGGGTTTTCACCAGTCATGGTCAGATGAAGCTTCTTAAGGCCACGAAGCCTCCAAGCCGAGTTGTTCGGCAAAAGGTTCGTTTCTCGAGGCTTCACGTGCAACCAAAAATCACGTACCGGTCAAAGAGTGCGACATCAGTATTCAATGCTTATAACGAGAATTACGTTCATCATCATTACATTTATGGTTCATGTATGGATCCGAATAAGTCGTATTTGCGTGCAACCATAAAAAACTATCTTTAGCCTAAAAAGAAAAAAAAAAACTGCAATATTTCATTTCACTGTGCAATATTCAGAAACTGTGCAATAGTTCATCTCATCTCATAACAGCTACACTACAATTTTCCCTTCTATCATACTATTGTGCACTCCTTACCTCACTTGTTACTAAGACACTTATAGTTTTATCACTGTTTACTAAGACACTTTATAGTTTCACTGAGACACTTTATAGTTTATAGTTTATTTTTATTTCTAATTCTGCCTTTTCTTTTATTATTTATTACTGTTATATTTTCTGTAACTCTGGCACAGCAATTTCCTTCGGGATTAATAAAGTTGTTCTTATTCTTATTCTTATTCTTATTTCTATTTCCAAGTGTACTAGTGGCATTAAGACAGTTAAATTACTGCAACACTTTTTTTTTCAATATGAAATTTTCGTCAATGAGAGAATGAGAACAACTTTATTTATCCCGAGGGAAAATGTTGTGCCAGAGTTTCAAGCAAAAACATAACAATAATAGATAATAGTAGGAAGGAGGAAGAATAAGAAATACAATGAAATATAAATTGTCTTAACTGTTTTCAGGTCTTAAGGTCAATTTCCGATAAGATGTCGGGATAATAGTAGTTTTAAACAGTTTGACAAGTAAGGACTTTGAAGGGGGGGGGTTATTATTGTGGGTGTTTTTATTGATTTTTATTCAAGAAGAGTTTGTCCAACTGTCTCACCATCACGCAGACAGAAGGCTCAACAGCGGCTGAACTTCCTGAGGAGGTGTTTTTTGAGAGCTGCAGCACCACCGCTCTGGACCGCAGACGCCTGCAGCGAGCGGTAAAAACTGCAGAGTCACCAGAACCCCGCTGCCTTCCCTGCAGAGCATCTTCCACCGCAGCATCTTCAACCCCAACATGGACTCTTCACACTCCTACCCTCCGGCCGGAGGTGCAGGAGTGTGAAATGTAGAACGACGCGATTGAAGAACTCATTCTACCCGCCATCGGATGCTATTCTTGCACATGTAAAGTCCGCTGCCCTCTTGAACGGCGCCTGCACTTTGTGAGTTGCACACCAAGCTACGCTCTTATTGCACCGCCACTGTTCTATTGTTGAGTAGTAGTTGAATTAATCAGCTTGCAGTCGATTTCAAATTTCACAGAATTATGTTTCGAGCGACTTTTCAAACTAGTTGTAAGCGTCGCTGTGTAATACCAGAAGTTCATCATGGAATTTTAAATTCAGCGTGATCATGTCAGCAAATGATTACACTTTAATGTCTGTCAATTTTACTTGTTCAATTATTCGCTGCTTTTATGATCGCGATGCCGCGCTCAAGTTTCATTTCTGCAGATGGAATTACCAGGATGCAGTAACCTTTATGCGAGTGTTCGTGGAGTTCGGTTACAACGCAAACCCTTCCACCTCAGGCGGCTCACAAGTTAAACTAAATACCTCCCCCTGTTATTATCTAGGACTTGGCAAGTCAGTAGGTATGTGATAAAATAAAGAGTATATATCCAAAAAGTCTCACCTTGAGATGAAAATCCCTGCCTCAACCCTTTTACCTCCATTATTCAAATGCAACCCCCATCATCACCTGTTATTATTCTTGTTCCCCAATGAATCATCGGCCCTGTTCCGCATCCATCTGCTTTATTTACGATGTCAACGCTGGCATCCAGCTTCTGGAGTTTCCATCCGCTGTACTCTTATATTAAGATGATTAAATTGTCTATTTAACAATGTTTTTGAAGATGCTTTCTGGTTTAAAATAAAATAAATTCCTGCCGGGCGTCTCTCCCTGTCACATCCAGTGCCCGTGTGTTAGATGATATAAAATATTGCTGTTATTTCTATATTACACAAGTATTGAACAAAAATTTAATATCTCAGCTTCATCTCTCCCCAGGGATGTCTTCTCAAATTACCGGATAAAAATATGAAGATTTGTTAAAATAATTCTACAGTTCAGTATACCACTACCACTACCACTACTACTAATAATAATAAGAAGAAGATAAGATAAGAACAACTTTATACATCCTCCAGGAAATTGTTGTGCAAGAGTTTCAAGCAAAACATAACAATAATAGATAATAGTGGGAAGGAGGGAGAATAAGAAATACAATAAAATATAAAGTGTTAAAGCTATCAAGTGTTTTAAGTTCTTAAAAAAGAAGAAAGATTTGAATATTCCCTTCGGCTGAAGGAAGAGGAATTAAAAAGTCTGATAGCCTCAGGTAGGAAAGACCTCCAATAATAATAATAGTAATGCACCTTTGTGCGTGCTTCGAAACATCCGAAAACATTATAACTTGCGTAAACTCTCCTTTACAATAATATTATTTTAATTTGGTATTTATCTTTTTTTTATCCATTCGGATAAATCGGTTTAATGTGAATTTGCTGTTGGATAAATCAATTACAAAAGCATTATTACATGTCATACTTCTTTTCTTGGCCCCATGACAGGGATATTGCAGTTTTACAGAACCTAAACTGGATAAGCAAGAAAAGCTAGATACAACAAACAAAATAGAACAATAGTAAGTTAAAAAGGCAGTATGATGTGCCGGAAAAATAAATAGACAAAAATGTAAGTGGCGTAAAGTTTGGTATTTTGGTTTGAAATGCTTGAATTAAAGTGAAACTCAAAGCTGCATTGCTTTGTTTCACTCTTACAACTTCCAATATGTCCGGTTACCTTTGACACTAAAAATGCCATATTTTATCTATGGATATATTTATCAGGCACATCTTCTGAACGGGGTCTGGAATATTCCACAAGCTAGTTTCGTTCATGATTTCGAAACAGTAACAGAAACGCTTGATTGTCGATGTAAAGCACGATACAACGAAATGAAATTAAAGCAGCAAAGGTGTTGCAAAGCAGAGCTGCAAGATACATGAAGGAGAATAAATACAAGGTCATCTTTTCGATGTTTGTTGTTTTTGTAGTGGAACACTTTGCCACTTCTATGCTGTCATAAGCTAATCATTGTAGGCATTAAAAAAAAAAGACTGCGTTTGAGTAGTTCTCGCACACATATGGCTCTGCAAAATGGCATAAAAAAGTAAATAAAATGGTAAAACAGATGAAATGGAGCACCTCAAAGAATGCCGAATACAAGCGGCGGTGAAGCCATGCCAATTGATATTAGCTCTGTGGAGCATTTAAACAAAAATAAAAAGCAGCCCTTAATCCAGTAACTCAGTGCAACACATGGTGGTACATCTCAACATCTCAACGCCAGTGTGCACGTCAGCTTAGAGCAGGTTCTTTGGGAAATGAGGCCATTTTGCCGTGCATTAGATGGAGGAAGAGCAGTACATATTTGTTCTGCTTTGCATCTGATGCCACGGACCGTTGGGAAACCCAAGTTTGAAGCTTAATAGCGGAGCAAATGTCAAAGGCTGTTTTTGAATCGATGTTCTTAACAACCTAGTCAGCTTCCATTAATGGTAAACTTGGTGAGGCTCAGTGTGATCAACTTATATTCAATATGACTACATTTCTTAATATCCATGTATCAGCACGTCAGCCATTGGATGACATACTGCTTATAAAAAAGGGTATTCTTTGACTGTAGCGCCTCCTCCTTTTTTCTCCTGATTTTTCTTGGGTAGTTTTACTCAAGAGCAGAAAGTATGATGTTTTGTAAAGATTGTTCTCTGCGTTTTAGAGAACTGGGTTTTCGCTGCTGGCAAGGCAAGGCAGAGTGCCGTATTTTGAGGGCTTGCAAATGCAGCCAAAGTGAGGAGCGAGGACAAACATTTGGAGGGTCTGCATCGTTAAAAACACCCCAAGCCGTCATGATTGGAAGGGCAGATGTTGTAGCCCCTGGCATGGTCATCATGTTTCGACAGAGGACCCTCAAGACAGACTGGTCTGCACTGTGAAGAAGTCTTGGTAGGTTAAAACAGTTGTTTGTAGGCCTCAGGCTTTTCTCCTTAAAAATCCAAGAGTAGACTTGCAGAACAATTATTTTGATAGTCACAGAAAAAAAAGAGAGAAAACTGAGAGACTTCTTCTTCTTTTCCTTTGAGCTTTTCCCTTCAGGAGTTGCCACAGCGAATCTCCATGTAACCCTATTCTCTGAATCCTCCTCTGTCACACCAATTACCTTCATATCCTCTCACTACGTCCATCCGTCATCTCCTTGGTCTTCCTCTAGACCTCCAATTCCAGCATCCGTCTAGGATATATCAACTATCCCTCCTCTGTCCACGACCCAACCATCTCAGACCTTCTCTCCAAAACATCTACCATGTGCCGTCCCTCTGATGGACTCATTCCTGATCCTCTCCATCCGAGTCACTCCCAAAGAGAAGCTCAACATCTTCATCTCAGCCACTTCTAGCAACCTTTCCTTCTCCTTCTGCTCTGCCTCCTGTCTTTTTGTCATTGATACTTTTCTGCACCCATTCCAACCTGCTTGAACCCGTTTCTTCACCTCCCTGAAAACATACAACGCTTCTCCCTTTTCAGCTTCCAAACACTTTGTCCTCTTGATCTTCCTTGTCACCAGAGTCATCCTACAAACCACCCTCCTATGCAGTCTGGCTACACTCTCTCCTACAACTACTTTGCAGTTACTGATCTCTTTCAGGTTACCTCGTCTACACAAGATGTAGTCTACCTTTGTGCTCCCACCTCAGCTCTTAAGTTACCCTGAGACAGACATTTCCATTTTTAGTCTACCACTATCTGCCCTTCTACGTACCTGTCCTGGATACCAAACCTGCCCATCACTCCTTCCTGCACAAACATGTCATTGGTGCAAACTTTTTGGACCACTCTGTCACCTCTGGGGATATTTTGCATCATCTAAATCAATCCAGATCATCTCCTTCTCCTCTAACTCATATCCCATCTGTGGAGCATAGCTACTAACAACATTAAACATCACACCTTCCATTTCCAGCTTCAGACTCATAAGTCTATGGGACCTTCTTTTCTCACATTCCTCAAGATAATTCCTCCTCCATTTCTCAGTACCATGATAGTACAACTTAAAACCCGTTCCCAAGCTTGTAGCCTCACTACCTTTCCACCTGGTCTCCAGGACACACAGTATATCCACCTCCCTTCTCTGCATCATGGCGACCGACTCTCTAGCTTCTCCTGTCACAGTCCTGACATTCAAAGTCCTACTCAGTCCCAGACTCTCGCCTTTCCTCTTCTATTTCTGCTTCCGAACTCTCCTACCTCCTTTTCTTCGACCCACGGTTGCCCGGTTTCCATTGGCTCCCTGCAGGCTATCGGCACCAATGGCGGCCGTTGTTACCGGGGGGCCTCGACCCATCCGGTACGACATTCTTAGCTTTGATTCGTATATTTGGCACAACTTTTACGTCGAATCCCCTTCCTGACGCGACCCTCGGCATTCATCCGGACTTGGACCGGCTCAAGGAGATACTGTCCTGGACCCCAGAGGCTACATTTTGATACCGAGACTTAATAATCATGTCTTTATAAACTATGATACAATTTTAGACCGCAGATATTTCAGGAGTTCTGTTTTCCGTATCGGTCTTTTATAATTTTTTTTTTACTGACAAAGCCAATACACAACTGTTTTTACCCCAATGTTGTCGATCTTTGGTCTAGTATCGCATCAGCTTTTGTTCATTTCCATTGCATAATTTCTGTCATCAGAGAGAGAAATCTTGGTGTGCCACATTAAGGACCCAGCTGGATGAGGACAAGACCGGAAAAAAAAGCATTATAAATATTTTAAGGCTTTTCAGTAAGATGTAGAATTGACTAAACAGGTGTGAACTTCGCTGTGGAGACTCTGAGTCATCCAGGTCATGGTGAGTTCTTGTCAAAATCTTATTCTTGTCGCAACTAGACTCGATTTTCTTCCCTTGAAGACGTTTCACCTCCCATCCGATTCAGTTCCGAAAGAAGCCAAAGCTGTCAGCTTGTGCATCTTAATTCGACTTGATATAAATTTTTCTCTGGAGATGGAGGGACAAATGATGTGGGAATCTGTAGTTTATGCACAACTTGTCCAAAGTAGATAATGGAAATATAATACTTGTTAAAACAGGAACAACAGACACACCCTCAAGCTCATCTGTGACATCAGGAACTGTTTAAAAGCACCAATATATGGAAAATCTGACACAAAGCAACTGAAACCTTACATTAAAGTTGCTGCAAAAGACTTTGGTTACATTTTTAAAAAAAGAGCCATTGGTGAAAAGCACTGCAGCAGATTGCTGACACAGATGAGGCTTCCAAAAAGGTTTGCATGTAAATGTTGCTTTGTGTTTATTTTGAATGACACTAAAATAAATGAAATTTCAGTAAAAGGCTTGATTGAAAAACACGTGTCTTAAAGAAAACTGCGTGTCGTATAAGGATGTTTTTTCGGAATAGACTTTCAGCAAAAGAGGCAGAGTAATCCTTTTAAAGTCAGATGGAGAGGGAGTTTGGTTTAATGGTGGATCAAAATATATTATTGATTGATTGTCAAAAAAACAGGGACACAAAATTCATTTTCTAATGGATTTTTAATGTATTTACTTGTTTGTTTTGTTGTTCACTTGATATTAACATTCTTTAATTTTTTGTTAAGGGCCCGGCTAATGCACAGGTATTTAGGCAAAACTTATTTTAACAGACCTTAATATTTAACCTAGATTTGATTGTTTTATTTTACACGTATTGTTATTCTGTTGCAGAACGTGAGTTGATTCTTTCTTCTAGTCTAAAACATCTCACATTGTTGATTGTGTTAAACTGCATAGGACTAATAAATAATCTGAATCGAGGGTAAACAATAAAAGGTGGCAGTAAGTGACACAAACACTTTGCAGAGATTTCTCAACACTGCAATGCACTTTATTGATAAAGTTATTTCTCTTGCAGATTATTTTTGTCTTGAAATATCAACACATAGTTTCCATCAATGCTGGGAGAAATATCTCATATAATCTTATATAATTATCCTGCATGATGAGCATTTTGAAGAACTTTGAACTGGAGAACTAATTGGTTAAACACCCTGTAATTTATGATTAGACCTTTCTTTACAATTTTACGGCTGCATCGTTTCAAGCTAGGAAAGCAGGAATGCAGAAATTGATCGATTCAAACATGCATCGAGATTCTTAATTGGACAATTCGCAATCACTGAAGTGAAGTCACATAAATGCTTTTTAAATTCAAAATGAAACAAGTTTGACGGTTTCCGTTTTCTACCCGTACGATAAAGATTTAAAGCGTCGCTGGTATTCAACAAATACGATACAGGTACATTTTAAACCCCACAACACCCTGAAACAAATACCGGCGCACCCCAAAGAATAAAACATATCTATATATATATATTAATTCTATCTGCCGGATTCATCATGTCTAATAAATCAGTGCCTTTATATTTGCTGCTGTACGCATTGATCTGAAAATGGACTGCAGATTATTTCTTAAAACAAGTTCAGAGTGCATCAAATGCATCCTTTACATGTCAATAAAATGTTAAAGGTGTGATGTTGTAAATTCAATTACACCTTCTGTACGCTTTGCTAAGCATCATATTTCCATCAATTCACTCCAGTTTAACGGAATGGGAAAGCTGTCAAAAGCCCACTGTGTGATTATTGGCATATAGATATTATGTCCAAGGACTAATACATAGAAAAGATGGCTCTAGCTTGCACAAAGAGGCTGAGGCTATTTGCGTTCCGCTCCAGAGTTGGACTCCAATCATTATCGTGTATCAAATGTCTTGCGTGATTGCAGAGTCCACTTTAAGCCCCCCGCTTGCAAAACTTCAAGGTCTTTGTAAATGAGATTCAATTTTCTTCTCCCTACAAGTAAAAAATATCACTCTCGTTTCTTTCAACTTTACCGTACGCCTTTCTTTTCGGTCCTTCCACATCATTGCAAAGCGGTTATTCCGATGCCAGAGGTGGTCTTCTCCAGAATTAAAATGATTTCTCCCCGAGACACAGCACTCAGGTGCATGCTGGATCTGCAAATTCCCTTTTTCGTCCTTCAGAACTCTGATTTCGCCGGATCAAAGATGTGTTTGAATACTCATTATGAAACGGCAGCGAGATGCCTAGCCGTTAAAGGACGCGGAAGAAGACGACCTTCCCATTTGTTTTTCCAGTGTTTTTCCAAAAGCATATTCGAGGGGCACCCATGAATTTGTGCAAATCTTTCAGGCGACTCCAATAAACCAAGTGGTCGGCACAGTGGTTCGCATTGTACTATGAAAATAAGGTTGTGGAAAAGTGATAAGTGATAAAAGCAACGTTCCGGCGTCAGAGGCTTAAGGATGGAAACTGCATGGAACGCATAACAGCAAACTTACGACTTCAGACAGACCTATATCTTGACAAATGGGCACCCATTAAAAAATATTTGGAGAGTTGAAGATATTATCTCTATTTGACTGAGCTAGATGCTTTTCTTTGTGTTTTTTTTTTTTGTTTTTGTTTTTTTTTTAGTTTTATTTTATTTTTCACTTGCTATTGAGGAAATAAGTGACCTATAAAGATTATTGTATAATGTATATCTTGTTATGAGGTTTTGTAAGAATGTGTAAAACTCTGTTAAGGAACCTGCTCTAATAAATGTTCAAAAAAAAAAAAAAAAGAAACAACGTTCCCAGCAGTTTGGAAACCCAAAATTTTTCAAAATCGGGCCATCGATTTAGCTTATTGTTCTCCTGCAGCTGCTTGTAACTTTTCATTTCCGCTACAGGAACAGAGATGTTGCATCATCAATGGAAAGAGTTAATGCGATTGCCCGCCGCACCTCCTAAGTCTCAGTCATCCTCTTAATTAGCATTTCAATTACACCAATTTTGGTATCACACCCCATCTGTCCACGCGCTTGATCGTTCACTTGATAACTGGCTTTGTGTGACGGCGAGTCGCTGGAAACCATTACTTTATTAAGGCCTGGATCCCGGTCAATCTTCTTTGGGCGTCTCTGTCAGCCTGAGCCTCGGCCACTTCACGCTAACAAAGGAGGTAATTCAGGCAAAGCAGCCACTCGGCGGTGTAATTGGTGGCTGGAGGGCAACATTTAAGAGCAGTGTCCTTTAACTAATTGGTCTCTGTCATTCTGTTTCCAGCGCATTTGATCAGCCATGAGGATGGATGGCGCGCTTGCCGGGTATTAAATGCCAAGTTTCTGATGAGTCCGAAGCCCGGGAAATCAAAGGATCGTGTCTTTGTTATGCTGATAGGACCGAGTGTGTTTGATAAAAATACACGCTGAGACAATACATGAATGGAGGCGGCATCTGTTTCGACGGCTTTGAGTCTTTTGAACAGCTTTAGAAGACTGATACTGACAAGATGTTCGGAGAAGCAGATGGAGTGATTGGTAAAGAGAAACCGCTGTCAATATTTTTCAAAAGGTCAATGAAATGGAAAAAAAAAAAAAAAAGTAGTTCTTTGGAGTTCAACTTTCATATCACGTTGTCTGATATTATTTTGTTTCTCATCTGGGCCCGATATGTAAAAAGATAATTTTATTTAAGTTAATTTAACAGCTAAATTCTTCTTCTCATCTGTTGTGGGGTTGTTCCCATACATCAGCCTGGAACACAAGTTTATTTTACATCCAAAAAACTGTTTGTTTTGGGAAAAGCAAATGGCTATGAATTTAGATTAACCTCCTGCGTATCCTTTTATAAAAGTGGTGGGCCGTCAGGGCCTGCAAGGCCTTCTCTGCTGGCCTAAAAAATATCTGAATCACAGATGTTAATATTTTGTCCATGAATACTTATCAAATAATTCCAAATAGTCCGTTCACTTCCTTTCATAGCTTTTCCCCTGGCTGTGCCGCTCTCCCAGGCATGTATTTTCATATTAAAGCTTTTAACCAATCACATTTTAGCCATCATCTGTTGCCGGGCGGGGTCAAAGTCAAAGAACTCTGCCTTGGGGGGGGGGGGGCTGCACAATCGGTTCTGCAAGTCCTTTACGCAAAAAATAAGTGTTGATGACATTGCTTCAACCAATCAGATTTTGAGTTGGTGACATCAAAGCCTTCATGCAGGCTTCAGCAACGTCAGCGTATGCGCATGTGATTGCATAGTCAGAGTGGACAAGTGTATTAGCGAGGAGAAGCTTACTAGCGAGCTGCAAACAGAAATATAGCTGTGTTTGTTTAATATCGGTTTTGTCAACCCACAATGGCTGCAGGAGAAGAAACGGATTTAGTTGCTTAATATATTGTTAAAGCCATTTTCTAGATGGAGTTTTGAAGAAAAGCTGGACATAGTAAAGAACGGTAGGGCAACTCCTAAGCTAGCGAACCTTACACAACCAGGAAAAGGATTTGTCTGACATTTCCAAGCCACGAACTACGAGTTGATTTGGGTTGACTCGAACCACTACTTAAGGCCTCGGTGTAAAATGCACGGCCCGCCACTGATTTATAATAATAATAACAAGAATACATTTTATATGATATATTATATGCGTTACTAAACACTAAGGGACACCTTACAGACATATATATATATATATACACAAAATATAGATTCAAAGATAAACAGAATGTATGGTACATCTGCATCGCATAAGAGCAGAATTGCATGCATAATGTCGCCAACTGCACAGGCCTTGGCAGAGGTTTGAGCTCCTCAAGTGAATTTATAGTTAAATTACTAAATTAAAGGTGGGGACATTAATCAACTGCTGCCTAAACTGATGACAATTTATGGACTAACTAAATCTTTAGCTGGGTTCAGCCCTGTGCATAATCACAATTAATTATATTACTTAAATCTCTATTGGCCAACAAGGGGAAAGCTATACCCATTTTTATGCATTAACAGACTGTCTGACTCCGACTCTGGGGAAACATATCATCCCCATGGGTCCTGCACCAGGATAATTGTGTTTATAACTTCTATGTTTCTAGCGCAGACACTCATTTGAATATGAAAGTTCACGTAAAGCGAGATCACGCGAAACATGAAGCCGTAACATTAATGCGTGTTAATGTTCATTACATTTTGGCTGTAACGAGCGTCGATGTAAGACTTGATGTCAACAAATGTAATGTTTACTAATGAATTTAACATTATGATGAATGGGATCTTGACGGGAAACGGGTTTGGTTTCAACGCGTATTCACGAAGGTCACCATGAATGAAGTAAGACTTAAAAAACACAATTGTCTTTGCGGAGGTGGAGGGAATGAAGATGGACCGGCTCCCGGAGGGCGCCCTTCTTTCTACTCTGAAAAGTTTGTCAGCTGTGGAATCCTTGATGTTATCAACATTGTCCTTCCTCCACTCAACCTTCATATTTCATTAAAGGGAAATTCAGTGTGTTTTGCAAATCACTATCTCTTCTGCAGGCTAATTAGCCACCACTGCTGACTACTGTCTTTACCTGACCCACTCCAGTCGGTCCAGATTAACATCAAGTTCTTCCGTGTCCACAAAAAAAAATGAGCCCCGCCATCAGATGGTGCAAAAAAAAAACAAAAAAAAAAAAACAGTCTGCTCGAAAAATAACAAGCAATCGCGGCGATTATACTGGCATCAAAGCATAACGTGCGAACTGGGGAGTAATATAGTTGGACTATAATTATTTTCGACAAAGTGGAAAGTGTTAAAGCACAGTGCTTGTCATCCTCTGTGAATGTTACATGTGTGAATTTGTAGAGTATGCCAATTAGCTAAAGTGGTGACAACTGAAAACATAAAGCCAAAGCACTTTTGCGGACAGCTGCATTATTTCCGCGTCGCTCTGTTGCAATCTTCATAAAGGTGAGTACACTGACCACGCGTTGGAGCCTTTGGAATACATTCATAACACTATTCTAATTTCAAATTGTGTATTTCTTCGTTAATACATATCCAATAATTGTTAATTTTTTTGAGATACTGTTTAATCTCGCTTCTCAATAAATGCACATCTTGGCAACAGGACAGTAGAGGATGATGCTGTTTTGCTATTAAGGTTTATTTTGCCACTTGTTGGAAATTGTACCCTGACTATCTTGTGCTTTTAATTTCTGACTGATCCAAAGTTCATGGCGGGTCGATTTCCGTGGCGACCAAGAGTGAAGAAACAGCGTTGGAAAAAATAGAAAGCCAAATTGTAACCGAAAGGAGTATTGGTAAGAGGAGGTGTTTGAGATAATTCAAATAGGCCGTGGATACCAACAACTATCTCCTCCAGGCTTCCAGGATGTCTTCCCTCTTCTGCCAGATCCAAACAGCCTCTCGGTCCAACCTTTGTCACTGGATACCAAACAGATTGGGCTGGGAATCCTCAACTCCCCACTTCTGTTGTCCTCAGCCATGTTGTCCAACCCTTATCCTTACAGACTTGAACAAGTTGCTGGTATTTGGCTATTTTCTTCTTCTCTGCAGATTCTTTGCAGCATGCTCAATTCCACAAGCATGATCTTCTTCCCTGCTGGAGACCACAAGATGATGGCTGGTCTTAGGGTACCGAACAGCACCGCTAGGAATGGGAAGTCAATCTCCTCCCAAGGTCAGTGTCCATTGACTGCAGGTCTTTAGCTCTCTTTCACCAAAGTGATTGTCCTCAGCAGTGGTCTTACTTTGGCTGGTTGGTTCTTTCTCTTCTCGTGCTCCACGATGTTTGTGAGCACTTCCAACACCTTGTTATGGCACCACCTGTATCTTCCCCGTGTCAAAGGGGTCTTGCACCCCGACAAATTGTGTGCCAACGTTCCCTAGCCGCCATGCATCCTCCACCTATGCAAACGGATTTGGGTTCAGAAAGGTGTCAGACACTGCTCACTGCAGAAAGGATTCCCACTTCAGGTCATGTGATGGATCTTTTGGGTACGTTCAACCTTGTCCGAGCTCCTGGAGTCACAAGCTTGATGGAGTCACTCCTCCAACACTGATGACAGGGGACCGACCTCATGTAGAGCCCCAAGTATGGAAAGCTCAGGGGGCATTCCCAGGCATTTATGGTGGTGCCTTCCATGCCTTCCACCGCGGGCGTTTCATACAAGGTGAGAAAGCTGTACCCACTGCGCCGCCATGTAGCCTGGTGGCAGATCCATTACCTGTGTTTTCCAGACGCTGTTCTTAATAAACTAATTGAAAAAAAAAAAAAAAAAGGCAAAAAAAAGTACATTACTACCATGACTGCTAATGTTAGTACTATCAACTTGCGACCCTCCTGTATGTGAATATTCTGGGTCAGGGGTCGGCAACCCGCATGCGGCTCTTTCATATTTACACTGCGGCTCCAAGTGTCTTGGGATAATAAGTTATAAATGTTTAATTGAAGTGTATTTCCTTTGTGTTAATTCCTTTTTTTAATTTTTAGTTCTAAGTTGGAAGATTATTGTGATCTTGAAATCTTTAATAAAATTAGATTTATTATTTTTCGACGCTCAAAATAACGTCACACTTACGGAAGCCGGTATACCCGCCAGCCGGTAAAGTCCCGATTTGCAAATGCTGTGCGCTGAAGTTCAGGAGCAGAAGTCCCATAAACCAGGTAAAATAAATATTTATGACGATATTTTGCAAATGTTCTTTTTTTTTTTGTTACTGACACAGTGATTTTTTTCCCCGACTTATTTTTGAAATTCAACTCAAGGCTCCGCTACACGCTCTGAAAGCCCAAAGCTCAAAATGAGTTCATTACATAAATAAAATTTAATTTTCTCCGTAATATTTTGTGAATATCAGAAGCAACACACTACACACTTGTTTATACAAAGTGTAAAGGTAATAAAAAGCAATATATACAGTGGTACCTTTATTTTAGACGTCAAAAAGTAATTGCGGCTCCCAGTGTTTTCTTTTCCGAGGAAACAGGGTCCAAATGGCTCTTAAAACGACTACTTAAAACGACTTACACTATCTGGATAGATTTTGTTGAAAACTCTTGTACAGACAATATCGTCTTACTTTTGCTCAGCTTAAAATGTATTAATACTCTGCTGTGGTCCAACCCTCACTACCCCGTAAGCAAGAATTCTGTTTAATCACCAAATGTGTTCTTGTGTGATGCAGTAGAGCATCTAATTAGATAGCCACCAATAATTAGCAAAAGAAGAGCATAATGTCCTCTGGCAGCACCACGGCCTGACTCAATCCGAAGTTTGCTAATCCATGTATGAGCTCCAGGGCACAAAAGAAAATCCTTGCCATGTATGTCCACATATCAGTTCGTCTCTCTGTTCTGTTTACTTTGACTTCAATGCTCAGAACTCAGCATATGTATCATTTAGCGTTCTGTGACTTCTCTGCGGTTCTACTAAATCACAAACCAAACCCACTTATTCTGCACTCTTTCTGTTTTGTAGTATCTGTCCAACATTTTACTTTAAAGGGTAAATCGAGATTAAATAAAAATCAAAATGCACCTTAACGGGTAGGCATCCAGGAGGCATCCTGAGCAGATACTCGATCCACCTCTTCTGGCACTCCAAGTGGAGGTGCAGGTAACCAACTCTGAGCCCCTCCTGGATGGCTGAACTCCTCCCCTCATCTCTGAGGGACGGTCCAGAAAGCTCATAACAAGAAAGCTCATTCCAGCCGCCTGAATCCACGACCTTGTACTTTCGTACACAACTCGCTGCTCGTGACCATGGGTGAGGCTTGGAACGCAGATCAACCAGTAAATTGAGAGCTTCGCCTTTTGGCTCGGCTAGTTCTTCACCAAGACAAAAGAAAAAGTCTGAGATGCCACTGGACCAATCCGTCTTTCGATATCCTGCTCCATCCTTCCCTCACTTGTGAACAAGGCCCTAAGATACTTGAACTTCGCCACTTGAGTTGAGAACCAGATGAGAACCATGACAACAGGCTGCCCCGGCGGAGTCCAACCCTCCCTGGAAACGAAATTCGACATACATCAGCAATGCAGACGATGCTCTTTCACCTAACATACAAGGGCCGAACAACCCGTCTTACAAGGACACGGTCGAATGCCTTTTTCAGGTCCGCAAAAACCATGTAGACTAGTTGGACAAGCTCCCATGCGCCCTCAAGGACCCTGCCAAAGAGTGTAGATTTGGTCCGCTGGTTTGGTCCACAGCCAGGACGAAAATCACCTCGCTCCTCCTGGATCAGAGGTTCATCGACCCTTCGGACCCTCCCGTCCAGCACCCGAGTAGACTTTTCAAGGTAGCCTAAGAAGTGTGATCCCCTGTAGTTGGAGTACAACCTCCGATCCACCTTTATAAAAAGAGGGGATTCGCCACCCGTGTCCGCCAATCCAGCGGCATTGCCCCTCGCCTTCCACTCCATGCTGATGAAACTTGTCAGCCAGGACAGCCCGACAACATCCAGACCCTTAAGGAACCCAGAATGGAACCCAGCAAGGATTTTTTTTTACTCCGAGTCCACCAAAAAGTCCCCCAAGTCTTTGAGTTTGAAGAGGGCTCGTAAGTATTCCAACCATATTACTTCAACTGCCCGGACCTGCAGATTTGTGCTGTACAACATTCAGAAAATCAGACCCTACCTGACCCAACAGTCGGCACAGCTATTGGTTCAGGCCATGTTCATCTCCCGCCTGGACTACTGCAATTCCCTCCTAGCTGGACGACCTGCTTGTGCAATAAAACCACTGCAGATGGTCCAGAATGCTGCAGCACGGCTGGTATTCACTCAACCCAAAAGGGCTCATGTTACACCTCTGTTCATCCAGTTGCACCGGCTACCAGTAGCTGCCAGGATCAAGCACAAGGCCCTGACCCTGGCATTCAAAACCACCTCAGGAACAGGTCCAGCATATCTGAACCAAATGATAAGACCTTATGTTCCCGGCAGAGAGCTGCGTTCCTCTAATACAAACCTACTAGCAGTACCTTTTGCTCGCTCTAAGCGATCTCAGGCAAAACTGTTCTCAGTTCTACTACCTCAGTGGTGGAACAAACTTCCAGAAGCAACCAAACTAGCATCATCTCTCTCAACCTTCAAGCAACAGGTAAAAACGTTTCTCTTCCAGGACTTTTTACTGCGCTGATGCCCCAGATCAGGTTGGCAGCAAGTTAGGCTATGCAGTGTGTGTGTGTGTGTGTGTGTACGTTTGTGTGTCTCTGTCAAAAAAAAAAAAAAAAACCCTCACTAACCCCAGCTTACTGTTCTGTATATTTCCTGTGCATCGCGTATTTGCAAGTATATTTGCAGTTCCTATGTCCTCTATTGTAAGTTGCTTTGGGTAAAAGCGTCTGCCAAATGCAATGTAATGTAATATAATGTAAGGTAATGTATTCCTTCCACAGATCCACAACGTCCCAAGTGGAGGTCAGCAGGCCACCAACTCCCCTGCACACAGTATTGACGGTGAACTGCTTCCACCTTCCACACGGCCAGTTAGTTGAATTGACTAGTATCTAGTCAATTCTACTAAACGGCCATGTCTATCCAGACTACAGCCTATTTCGCTGTACAAACGTTTACAGAGATTCAGTAGATATTTAACTGCAAAAGTTAATCAATTCATACAGTGCAGTTAAAATGCAATTGTGGTAATTTCTATTTACACTGGCATTTAGATAAAGGCACTCCATTGTTTTCTAATTTGAGAATGCCATCTTCCAGCATCTCTGATTACATTTGTAATCAGAAATGCATATTTCCAAGATGGTGAACAAATGTTAAGAATACGGAGCTGCTGCCAGCAGGCGTATCGTCGTCGGATTTAATCGAGTGCATAGAAAACACTGCAGCCGAAATAGACACACACACACACACACACACACCATTCAAAAAGGTTGTAATATATAAATATCCTGCATCATACAGATGGGTAATGCTACATGTCTATGGTGCTACAATGTATCATATTAGTGTTTTTAGCCACACAAGGATGGGATTTTTATAAATAAACTATAAATAATGTTTATTTATAAATAAACAGAGATTAGATACTGATATACGTATGATGAATACAAATCTTAGCAATGAAACATTGCATATGGCGTGCAATAATTTATGCAAAGGTCACAAAGTAATGTTGTCCCGGGTTAATCAGTAATTGAAAATTCTGCAAGCATGAAGGGTATAATATGTAGATCTAAAATAAATTTTGACCTCATATTGTGACTTTATTTTAATGCTGTTCTTAAAAACAGCCTCAACAACATGTTGCTGTGTGAGAGAAAGTTCCTCCAAATGATTGTTGAAAAGAAAGGGAACCATAAAATCCCAATCCCCTCACTTCGCCATAAATCTATTGCAATCACATCCAGAACAATTTGATGAATTATAGAGACACAAACAAGCAGTTTGTCTGCACCAGAATTTCAACATGACACTCGTGAAGAAGCAGCCGAGTGTTGAAATGAGATGATAAACAGAAAATACAGAAAGACAAAAAGAGATACCGAAACTCAGAGAACATAGAAAGACATAAAAAAAACGATTCAATGAGCATGAAACACTCAATTTAGCAAATATTGATATAATTCAAACTTGTGTTTGCAAGAAAAAAAAAATAGACAATTCAATTATTGCCAGCACAAAAAGATTTAATAGACACAACTGCAGCGCCCGACACGTGCGCAGAACCATTGTTTGCAGAAAATAATCATTCAGGGGTTTGAGATCTCACGTTCTTATCATTTGACTCTTTATCAGGCAGAAGCGAAAGACACCCAAAAAAAAAATACAATGTTTAGATCAAATCAAAGATTTTCCCTAAAGAATCTTCAGAATTAAATGAAGAACAGCGATGAAAGTTTAAGAATTGGGTTTGTCTAGCAGACCCTGGATGCAGAACGCCACACGCCATCTTGTCTTTTTAGCGGACGGCCTAATCGATATTAACCGACAAGCGATATTGAATTTTGGAGGCGGCATGTTTTCGCACCTCCTGAGTTTCCCTGGATTCTTTATCTGGGTCACTGCGTCTGACTACATATTGGAGGCTGAGGTTTGGGGAAAATGCAGTTTGATTTTTTTTTACGGTGAAAAATGACATGTTCGTTCTGTAGCCTTTTATGGAAAACTGTATGCGCAACGTTACATTTCAGGATGTTCCTTATGTTAATTTTAGCTTTATAGTTGGGTTCTATTTATTTCGGGGGCACCTTTTGTGTAATCGTACACATTTTAGCAACAGCTTCCATGTTATTTTTTTCTTTTCATACGATTAGAAGCAATCATCAGAAGGCCATACTTTTTCGTTATTCATTCCTCTGCTGTTATGTTATTACAGTATTGATTTTCTTTTCCCCCCTTTCTTGTCAATTCTAATTGATGCATTCACAGAATGACACCAGACATTTTTTCCTATTTCAAGACTGAATGTCAGACATTCTTTAATTTTTTTATTTTGTGATATTCATGTTTTTTTCCCCATCCTTGTCAATTCTAATCGATGCAGTCACTGAATGACACCAGACAATTTATCCTATTTTAAGAATGAATGTCAGACATTCTCTTTTAAATAATTTATTTATCTTTGTGATATTCATATTTTTTTCCCCAATTCTTGTCGATTCTAATCAATGCAGTCACTGAATGACACCAGACAGTTTTTCCTATTTTAAGACTGAATGTCAGACACTCTTTTTTAATTTATTTTTTTTTCAAATGTATTTTTTTGTGATATTCATATTTTTTTTCCATCCTTGTCAGTTCTAATCAATGCATTCGCTGAATGACACAACACATTTTTTCCTATTTTAAGACTGAATGTCAGACATTCTTTATTTTTTTTTTTATTTATTTTTTTGTGATATTCATATTTTTTCCCCCATCCTTGTCAATTCTAATCGATGCGTTCACTGAATAACACCAGACATTTTTTCCTATTTTAAGACTGAATGTCAGACACTTTTTTAATTTAATTTTTTTTCAAATGTATTTTTTTGTGATATTCATATTTTTTTTCCATCCTTGTCAGTTCTAATCAATGCATTCGCTGAATGACACAACACATTTTTTCCCATTTTAAGAATGAATGTCAGACATTCTTTTTTAATTTAACTTTCTGTTATTTTGTGATATTCATGTATTTTTTTCCCCCCATTCTTGTCAAATCTAATCAATGCAGTTGCTGAATGACACCAGACAGTTTTTCCTATTTTAAGACTGAATGTCAGACATTCTTTTTTAAATTCAATTTTTGAATTCTTATTTTGTGATAATCATATTTTTTTCCCCCTTTCTTGTCAACTCTAATCGTTGCATTCGCTGAGCGACACCAGACATTTTTTTCCTATTTTAAGAATGAATGTCAGACATTCTTTTTTTAATGAAATTTTTTCATTTTTTTTATTTTGTGATATTCATATTTTTAAGAAGAAAGCATTTCATTGATTGGCGGCTCCTTCAGTTAAACTGTACATCATCATCCTGGACGGCACAAAACTCTGAGCGACCCGAGGTGCATCTGTGCTGCTCAACTCTGCTGTCTTTCTTATCCTTGTTGTTCCAGCATGAACACGTGCCTGTTTTTGTTTATTTATGTTATTCGTTGCTATTGTCACTATTTATATTGTCATTTAAAATCTGCTTGTGTATTTTTCACTCATGTCGTTGTAGTTGTTGCTGCTGTCTATTTTTTCATGGATGCCTTGCTATCTTCTGTCACTCTATATTTATTTTCCTTTTTTTGTATTTTTTTTTTTGACATTATCACCGTTACGCTGCAGTGACAAAGGAATTTAAATCTTATCGTCATTGTCACATTCAGCTCTACATACAGCACAACATTCCTGACCTTCAACCACTGCATTGAACCCATCATGGATGAAATATGAGCAGAAGCAGCTCCAGGGGAGCAGATATCGAACCAGAAATGTTGGAAAACAGGGGTCCTCAAACTTTTCCCTTCTCTGACCGGGAGAAGGGTTTGTAATAAAAAGGTGTGACGATCGCAGAGGTGTCTAAACGTAAACATGTTTTCCGGAAAGCCACACATAACTAAAAATTACCCCTTTCTGGGATCTTGACAGAAAAAAAAAAAAAGCAGAAGATAGATAATATTATTAATGAAATAAATAACACCATTTATGAAAGAAATAATAAGCTCTAATATCAAATTCACTGTGAAAACCAGAAAGCAAGCAGGCTATGAAAACCAACTGATCCCAACACAACACATTTCACTACCATTATCGTTGTAGAACGGGTTTTATCCCAGTAGATTTCATTAGGATTATATTTGTATTATTATTTGCGTAATGATTATAAAATCATATTGCATCTCTTGTATTGTTCGGGGGCCGGGCAAAATGTGGAGGCGGGTCGTATCCGGCCCCCGGACCGTGGTTTGGGAACCACTGGTGTAGCAGATTACAAACTCTTCATTCCTTTCAAAGCTTTAGCAAGGTTATAAACATGCTAAAAATGCAATATAATGAATAAAGGTTATTGAAATTGTTTGCTGCAGTCCCTCCCTCCTCAGGAGGATTAGGAGATCTTGGAAAGAAGGTGGATTATGGAATGTGATTTGCAGCAAAAATCCAGAATATTCTGAGACATTTAGGTGTCTATGATAAATAGAACGCTAATCAGTGCAAATAAAAGTACAAATATAATCCTAATGAAATCTACTGGGGTAAAATCCGTTTTACAACCATACTGGTAGTGAAATGTGTTGTGTTGGTATCAGTTCGGTTTAATGGCCTGCTTGGTTTATGATTTTCACAGTGAATTTGATTTTGGAGCTTATTACTTATTTCATAAATTGTGTTATTTCATTAATAATATTATTTATATTCTGCTTTTTTTTTTTTTTTTTTTTCCCCTGTGCAAGACACACTAATCGGTGCACAAAAAGTGCAACTTAAAAATATTTGCATTCTATTAGTGGGTACATTTTCCCACAATAGAAGGAAATCATGCAGATTTTGTTTTAATTTTGCCCCAAAAGATATGCATCATTTTTTTCAGTTTGACCTAGCTTAGCACAAGTCAAAACAACTTGATTTTTTTTTTGTTTGTGAATGACATCGATTCATAAAACTTTTACCATCCATAGAATTCCCGACAACAAAACAACTTTTTTTTTGGTGAAGGATCTCTTTATAGCGACATCACTCAGCATTTCACAAACCGGTACATCGAAACTGCACATTTGCTTTCTTGCAATACATTATTGGTTTACGGATCAAACTAATAACCCCTGCGCTATTAAAAATCCTCGCCCTCTTGCAATCTGCCTCTGGTGACCGTGTCTGTTGCATTGTCTTCCACTGATTTGTGACTCTCCCCAGCATCTATATTCCCAAAATGAAAGCTACTTGAGTCACAACAGGGCTGTTTTTGAGCGAGCGATGCCACTTGCGCTTTGTGCACGCCTGCAATGTTATCGTCATCCTTTTAAGGGACTGGGAGTAAGCGAGGGATCCCAAAAACAGCCAGGTTATTGTTTCCACATGCCGTCCCCTTTTTCCCTCTGACAATAAATGACGACATTAGCATAAACAGCACTTTGGTAAAGTTAGACAGCGGGGAGACGACACCCAATGGTGATAAACTGTCTTTGCTAGATTAACTCCGCACTCATTTCCCAGTGGAACTCTTCAAAAAGATGATCATTAAAAGAGCCGGCAACAGAGGCAGACTGCTCTTCAATCTTGAATTACAATTTGGAAATTACTTTTATTAAAATTACCTCAGCAAAAAAACCTGTCAGTTTTTTTGTTCACTATACGGTACAGCAATTCATGTCTATGTATCGACTTATTTATGTAAATATATGAGTGTATGTGTAGGTCTCTGTATACACACACACGTATATTTACACACACGTGTGTGAGTGTACTATAATCTTTAGTATGGAGCATTCAGCGATACATTTTTTTTTTTAAAACTGGATGATCTTTTGTCAATATCTCTTGTCTAAAGTAATCATTGAAATGTTAACCGTTTCCATTAAAAAAGATCTGCTGTCTTTCTTAAATGTCCTTTTTTTAAACTCTACCTCTCAATGTTTAATAAATAGTTATCTATCATGTGCTACATTCCAAATGTTGCATTCAAATATTTTTGTTGTATCATTCAAATAGATTAGTGTAGTGTCCAAATCATAAAAAGACCTTTATTTGGACAGCTTTCACATGTAGTGTTATTTTTATCACCCATTTTGTATTAAGAGATGTATCTGGGTTGTGCAATGGGTCATTTGAGAATATTGGCTGTTTATAGGTTATAAAATATCCGCAAAAAAAAAAACAAATCTACACAAAAAGCTGTTTTTTTTTTTGTTTTTCGCTTTTCACAATTTTTAAAAATGACCAACCGTTCATTCTTTTGTTAGGTTTCCAGATTTATTATTTACATCATGAGAATCTCCAAATTTCATGGCGGTGCTTATCAGGAAATTACTTGATTAAAAGTTTCCCAAATCAAATCACAGAATTTGGTTTCCAAAAAGTCCAAAGTCGGTCTAAAAGAGCAACTTTGAGTTTGAAAAAAAGGTCAAAGCAGACTGAAACCCCTTGCTCAACTAATCTTTGGCTTCAATATTACATCTTAGCATTATTTGCAACTACACAACCTCCCATAGATACAACAGGCTGGAGATTTGAGGCAGAAAATCCTGCACGCTTTTGCAGCTTCCACTAATTTTGTTTCAGCTTCGAGTTTAGCAATGTTTTTTTTTTTTTGTAATTTGAGCTTTGCAGATTGAGTTCCCTGTTTCAGCAACACAACTATCCCAGCTGTCATTGGCAGGATAAACCCTGGACTGGCTGACAATTGATCATAAAACCACTCTGTCATTCACACATTTGGGCAATTCAGGGTCTCTTGATCACCTGCTGCATATTTTTGGATTTTGGGGATGAAAGTTGAGAACGTGGTGGGGATCGCACAAAGTCCACACAGGAAAAGGTCCCGTCAGAATCGAACTGGTGCGAACAAATGTGCAACTGTGTTTTTGTTTTTTGTGCATTGCTTTGCAGAAGAAAAAAAAAAAAACAATGCTAAATATTTGACATGACAATCTCTGCTGTATTCACTGTTACAGTTCCAAAAACAGTCATAAAAATTGATATGTAATAAACAAAAAATGAAACAGCATGAAAATATAATATACAGACAGCTGGTTGCATTTTTGGCAAAAAGAACCCACTGAGAGATCGAAATGAAAAAAAAAAAAAAAAAAGTTAAATAATACCTTCAACACTCTATCAAACATGTGTAGTCTTTCTATTTCTAGATCTATTTCTTCTTCTTTTGTCTTTGACAAACTTTTACCGCCTCTCCTGCGACACAGTCTTATCGCACCGTGTGTGCAACTTCCCTCAGATGACAAATTTATTACATTTATTTTAAATGTATGAATTGATAGATTTTATAATGTCAATCGCCAACATTGTTGGAGGTCATTGCTGACACGCACTGAATGGACAAAAGTATTTACTCACCGACCTGGATTCGAATCCCATTCCTAATCCATGGGGTTCAACAGGATGTTGGTCCACCCTTTGCAGCTGGAACAGCTTCAGCTCTTCTGGGAAGGTCGTCTACAAGGTTCAGGAGTGTGCTGAAGGCAACTTTTGATCTTCCAGAGGTCACACACTGGCGTTGGACGAGAAATCCTGGCTCTCGGTCTCCATTTTCATTCATCCCGAAGGTGTCGGTCGAGTTCATCCGCGTCTTTATGGATCTTGCTTTGAGCACTGATGCACAGTCATGTTGGAAAAGGAAGGTCCAGCTGCAAACTGTTCCCACAAAGTTGGAGGTATGGAATTGTCCAAAATGTCTCGGGTTGCCGAAGCTGCCAGAGTTCCTTTCATTGAATCGAAGAGTCCAAGCCCGGCTCCTGAAACTTCACACTTGGTACAATGCAGTCAGATAAGTAGCGTCCTCCTGGCGACCGCCAAACCCAGACTCGTCCATCAGATCGCTGGATGGAGAAGCAGGATTGGTCACTCCAGGGAAGGCATCTCCACTTTTCTTGAGTCCTCCACACCACTGCATCCCACGCTTTGCATCGCTCTTAGTGTTGGATGCAGATGCTCGGCCACGGAAACCCATTCTCTGAAGCTCACCTGAAGGCCACGTGAAGTTTGGAGGTCAGTAGTGATGGACTCTGCACAAATTTGGTGACCTCTTCACCTCTGCGCTTGCTTACGTGGCCTGGTTGCTGTCGTTCCCAGATACTTCCGTGTTCTTCTGATACAGCTGACGGTTGACTGTGGAATATTTAGGAGCGAGGAAATTTCCCGACAGGATTTGTTGCACAGGTGGCATCCTATCACTGAGCTCCTGTGAGAGCAACCCATTCTTTCACAAGAAAAATAAATAAAAGTCAGTCTGCATGCCCAGGTGCTTGATTTTATGCACCTGTGACCATGGAAGTGATTGGAACACCTGATTCCTATTATTTGGATGGGTAAGCCAATACTTTTGGGCACATAGTCTACTTCTATTACCTAACGTCAGGTAAACAAATCCACTGGAGGTTTGAGTTCACTTCCAACTTCTGAGTTGTGTTTCGGACGACAGAAAGTGGCCCAAAAAGAGTAACCATCCGGTTATGCCGATGCGATCTTGTTCGTTGTTCGTTTTGCTGGTCATTTGGCTGGTTAGCGAACTGCGTAGCATAGCATTGCCCCCCGCAATGTCAGGTGGTTGCTTGCTGGATTTGCAAGCTCCAAGAAAAAAATAGGGCATGATGCACGAAATGAAGGACGAACAGAAGACTCCATCTGTGTGCTTATTTAACATCGAGCGTAAATGAGCCCTGAGATTGTCCAAACAGCCATTGCGACGCTGTGTGCAGCATAAGTGGGATAGGTAATGAATTCATCAAGTTATACTTTTAATGCTGTATAATAGATGAAATGAATTCAGCAAGGGTGAAGATGTTCCAATAAAACACTCATCCCATCACCAAGCTCTTCCTTCATAGGAATATGGAATAAAAACTTGCTAAAAATTCTGAAATATTAGGGTTATTTTTGTAATATCAGTTGAAAAGTTTTTTGTAAATGAAAGGCTTGTCAAAATAAAATTGAAAAATACGGATGATTTCAAAATATATTTCGGAAGAAGGACTCTTGACTGTTATTTGCAGAGGCACTGAAAATTCTTAAATACATTCAATCATTTTCCATGATTTTACTCGCGATAATAAAACACTCAAAAAAAATAATAAAGCAGTGTTGCATGCAGAGTTTAACAACCAACTTACAAGTTGACGTGGTTTTGCCCGAAGCAAATGTCACAGCTCCCGATGACAAACGCCCAGAAAGAAAAGAAGGATTGGGAGTGAAATGAATTTTTTACATTTTTTTTTTATTTTATTTATCTATTTTAATTTTGTTTTATTTTTATATTTCAAGCAACTTTGCAGAACTATTTTTTTTTCTTTTTTTCATTTCAGCTATTCCCCTCTGTCACAACAAAAAGAACACAATGGTGAGGAAAAGTTTAATTAATTTGTAGTGTCTAACCTTTTTTACAGCATGACTGACGAGGGTCACCGATTATAATTTTGCTATATGATAAAAAAAAAAAAAACACATGCAACATCTCCATATCTGAAAGGTTATTCTCCTGCATCTCCAATTTAATTACCTTTTTTTTTTTTTTTTTTGAGAGCTAAATTCATTTTAGCCTGTCTCACTCATCATTCTTCACCCTTTGCACTCAGAAAACAATCATTCTGCTCTTGTAATTACTAATTACTGACCTTTGCACTAAACTGCACAAAAAAAAAATATCTGCTGTTACTCTCTCATGCCATCAAATATCATTCTGTGTCTCCGTGCATTTTATATTTCCTACCTCATAGTTTAATGTTTACTGTTTAATATAACAGTGCACTTTACTGTTAATTTGCACTGTATTATTATTATTTATTTTGATTATTAATTTTATGCCACTGTGAGATTGTGAGAAACGTCTTCTTGATGTTTGTCCAGTACATGCGGAGAAAATTGACAATAAAACTGATTTTGACTGATCAGGATTGAGAATTCAGACTGCAGGGCCAATAATGAGGATTTGAAGTCATGGTTCAATTGCTGTAGCTGGAATGCCGTGAATGATAATATTTATGATAATAATTATAATAGTAATAATAATAATACCAAGCAATACTAATACTACTACTAATAATAATAATGATAATGATAATAACAATATTAATAGCAACAACAACAACACAACAATAATAATTATAATAATAATAATAATGACAATAATAAAAATAATAAAAATAATAGTAATAATCATAATAATAATAAGCAATACTACTACTACTACAACTACTACTACTACTGCTAATAATAATGATAATAATAATAATAATACTGAGCAATACTACTACTACTACTACTACTACTACCACTACCACTACTACTAATACTAATAATAATAATAATAATAAGCAATAGTACTTCTACTACTACTACTACTACTACTAATAATAATAATAATAATACTGAGCAATACTACTACTAATAATAATAATAACAATGATAAGCAATAGTACTTCTACTACTACTACTACTTATAATAATAATGATAATAATAATAATAATAATAAGCAATAGTACTACTACTACTAATAATAATGATAATAATAATAATAATAACAATAAGCAATAGTACTACTATGTCTAATAATAACAATAATAATAATAGCAATAATAATAATGATAGCAACAACAACAGCAACGATAATAATAATAATAAGAAGAAGAATGAAAATAATAATAATAATGATATTGAGCAATACTAATACTACTACTAATAATAATAATGATAAAAATAATAATAGTAATAACAATAGCAATAATAATCATAATAATAATGACAATAACAATACTAATTATAATAGTATATTTTATATAACATATTAAAAGGTGGTTGTGACAGAGATGTTTTTTTAGCATTCCTATTGTGCTGCACGACCATATTTAAGAACATTCATGTTTCAAGTCTTGGATGAATCAGTGACTGTGCTTCTTCTGAGATTCTCACAGGATCAGTAAAGTTAAATGTGTTTTCCTGAAATCCCCGCCTGACAACAGGAGGTACATCTCCATTCACACTTTCATTAACGGCTCCCGTAAACTTCATTCCCCTCTTTATTTATGCTGTACATTACCGTAAGTGTTTTATCGTCTTTTTACCACTCTTCAAGTGGAGACGGTCATTTCAAAACTATATGCTATGAAACATTAAACACCCGTTTCCTCCACTTACCGGAGGATTGAGTGCTTGGAAGCAACATCGGCGATGGAGGAATCTGCCTGGCAGAGCAGCTGCCGTCTCATGGCCTCACTTGCAGGAAGCGACGCGTCCTTAAAAATACTCTTTTATTGTGATGCCAGCAACCCTTTTTCTTCTCTGACATCTTTCTAGCTTTTATTCGTGCTTTGAGATGAATATCAACTGATAGTCTTTTAATGCTCTTTTTCAGTGGTGACACATGTGTCAAAGACCGTTCATCAAAAATAGCCACCGTGTCTTGGAAGAGAAAGAAGCTGATTTATCTTTAAAAATTAATCTTAAACAGATGATGGCAAATCATGTGAAATGGAATATATGTATGTTTTTAGATAGATAGATAGATAGATAGATAGATAGATAGATAGATAGATAGATAGATAGATAGATAGATAGATAGATAGATAGATAGATAGATAGATAGATAGATAGATAGATAGATAGATAGATAGATAGATAGATAGATAGATAGATAGATAGATAGATAGATAGATAGATAGATAGATAGATAGATAGATAGATAGATAGATAGATAGATAGAAACCCAGTCCCAGTTACTGGTTTCTTTGGTATTGAGTGATTCTCTGGTAGTGTTGAGTTTCAGGAATATACATATATATATATATATATATATTTATTTTTTTTTAAATCCGGTACACATCAAATAGAATTCCACTACATTTAGTATTCTGTGAGGAGAGACGCTTCTCCTTTCCAATGGATGAGCTGTGAAATGCCACTTCACATTTTTCAGCTTTTTAATTATGCACATGCAGCACCGAGCGGTTTCTTATAAAGGATCCAGAGAACGCAGTTTGATGCCAGACAGTGTGGGAGAGATGATCAAAAAATCAGATCGGTGTCAGTTATATAAGATTGAATTTGCATGGGAGCAGTTATTTTACTGATGTTATTCATCTTAATCATATTCCATCTCATTGCCAGAGATTAGTAGAACAACCACACCTGTTTATATGATAATCCCACCTGATCCTGTCCACCCTTTTGTGTATACAGGACTGTCTCAGAAAATGAGAATATTGTGATAAAGTTCTTTATCTTCCGCAATGCAATTACGAAAACAAAAATCTCATATATTCTGGATTCATCACAAATCACCCTAAATATTGCAAGCCTTTTTATTATTTTAATATTGCTGATTATGGCTTACATCTTGGGAAAACTCAAAAATTCTATCTCAAAATATTAGAATATCATGAAAAAGTAATTTTTGTTTTTTTAATTGCTTTACAGAAGATAAAGAACTTTATCACAATATTTTAATTTTCTGAGACAGTCCTGTATTTCAATCCTAGTTAAAGTGCAATTAGCTTTGCCTATTTTCTCCACTTTTTCTTCAGTAATAAGTCTTTCATTGTCACACACACACACACACACACACACACACACACACACACAAACACACACACATTGACAGTTGTGGGTCCACAGTTGTGGGTATGTCACTTATTCAATTTTAATAAAAATAAGTCAAAATGTGTGCTTGCTTTGTTTCATGTAACCAAAATATATATAACAGGGTTCACTTTGAACCTATAACTGTATTTTTCAGGGGAAAATTTGAATAATATTGATATGATATATTGAAATACGTATATGTTGTTGCAATCAGCAGGACACTAATGTGTTGAATAATTATCAGTTTTTTAGAGATACTTGTATCATCGCAATTTTATATAGCGATGACTGAATACAGGGCGATTTGTGAGGCTTTTTAATATTTTCTAATCCATAAACCCACTTTTCCCCAAATAACCTGAAAGCAGTCAAAAAGCAGATTCCAAGTTATTGAAAACCTAACGCAAAAACAAAAAATAATAAAGCAAAATAAATTTAAGAACCGTATCTTGACCTTGACATTTATTTAACTTTTTTTTTTTTTTAATGTCTGAGCTCCCTGTAGCAGAATAAAGTTACCTTCTACTGTTTGAATACAATAATTATGTCAAAATTTCTCAATTATTTTTCTTTCATTTCGAGACACAACACATTTATCGTTAATGAATCCATTGACACAAAACGTGAACGGTTGATATCAAATTCTCATATGATTCTGATTGAATTATGGATGCAAAATCACGACGACCTTCAGACATAAACTTGAGAAGATACTGAGCAACAATATTTCATTTATGACTTTCTATTTACAATTTTAATTTCTTGTTATTCACCTTACTTTGCAAATGCTTGTGGGTCTTTTAATTATTTTCAGTAGAACACGTGCATGAATAACATCTAACTAACAATACAGCTTTTTCTTAACCTTTGTTTTGAATTATAATTATTAAATAAGAAACTTTCATGACACACACACACACACACACACACAAATGAACAGTCCGGTTTCATCTTCACAAAAAAATGAAGGAAGAAAAAGCACAGCTTGTTTTTTAGCTGGACGACCGCTTAAGATAGCTTTCTCTGGCTCTGTTACAGGAAAAAGCACAAAAACAAACAATAATGTTTTTTTTTAAAGATTAATTTAGTTAGGCAGTGAGTTTTGGCTCAGGAGATATGCAAATTGTAAGTGAATTAAGTGTATGACTTCCCAGTGCAAAACAACCCGCTAAAGTACCTTTATAGCAGTTTTTATACAACACTGATTAGGCTGGAACTGTCCGCACTGTTGTTTTTTTTTGGACTTATGGATCATCGCCTTTATCTCTCAGGAGAGGTGATGCTGAATATAAGTATATGTAGCTGCTGTAACCATTTTAATTTGCTCTATTGCAGCATTCCAACTCCAGACAAGAATCATTTGATATACTCACTTGTTGAGTGATGAAACTCACACTTGCATATTTTCAGGGTTGCTGTATTCTTCCAAATATATTTCCAACGCCACCTACGTATGTTGAAAGAGTTCAATATACATATATATATGATTTTATTTTTATTTTATTAAATTCTTTTTTATTATTTTGTTATTCATTTTTTGCCCTCAAATTATTTTTTTCACTCATTTTTTTGGAACTTTTTTGTACTTTAAATAATATATATATAATTATATTTCATTTTAATTTAATTTATTTTAATTTATTTTATTTTACTTTATTATTTTTTGTTGTTTTATTGTTTTAGGTTTTTTTTGCCTTCAAATTTATTTTTTCGCCTGCTATTATCATGCTGCTATTGTATGATATTCCTTACTGTACAGAAACCTTTATGTTCAAATTACATTTACATTTCAGTTTTTATGCTGTTAACTCTCTGTCATCCTTTCACTTCATTACCAGTAGATTGTATTTGCATGCACTTTGTACTTCATAGGTTATTGTTTAACGTTTATTAAGATCAACTTGATTGATCCCCAGGGGGGATATTCTTAATGATTGTGCACTTCACTGTTCATGTGCACATTATTATTGTTTTTTTGTTAATTTCGTGTCACCGTGGGATAGTGAGAAACGTCTTTTCGATTCTTCTATGTCTAGCACGTGTGGAGAATTTAAATCTGACTTTGACTGAAGAGAAGACGCACAAAACCAAAATGAGTGTTCAGCTGAAGCAGAGAGAGCAGGTTTAAGCGCCAATGTCAGTTTTGGGCAAGAACTTTCCTCCATTCAAATATTATCTATCATTTTTAGGGCAACTTTACAATTTTTCTGCATGTTTTTGGACTGAAACCGGAGAACCCGGAGGAAACCCACGCCAACTGTAACCAAGAACTTTCCTTGGATAACGAGTCAAAATGTTGCAGTGCTGCTCATGTTAGATCTTGTGCATGTACCATTTAGTATATAGTTATGAATTTCTTGCCAGATTTATTGATTGTTAACTAAACCAAACGGATACATGTCTTTCAACATGCTTGATTAACATTCCTGAATTTCAGTTTGCGGATCTCACTCACTACAAATATGATGGCAAAAAATGAGATGTCATGGAGGGAAAACATGCTAAACAAAAAAAAAAAAAAAAAAAAAAAGCTGAAGGCTTTTGGAAGAATTCAAAATCTCTTGAATTTAATGGAAAATGGATAATTTCCCTCCATACTGGAGCTCCTCAGGTGGACACTGGAGCAAGAAAGAGGCTTTTTGAGTGTGAGTTGGGCAGGTTGTTATTTCAATAATATTTTGGTCCTTTTAACATACCAAGTTATTTACTACATATATTAATAAAACATCTCTCTCATGATTTTAGGTACTGGCTAATGATTTAATAAAATCGACGCGTATCATTTGTCTCTATTAACACTTTCCAACTGGCTCTCTTGGATTGATTTAAAAACTCAACTATAAACTGTTACAGTTCCTTTAAACGTTTGTTGACCGAAGCTGCGTCCTTCACAAAGGGGGATAATAATTACCCAGAATTGGAAGTAAAAATTCTAATTCCCACATGTTTTTTTTCGTCCGGCAAAATCATCCGAGTGAAGCACAGCAATTCCGTCGCTGCAAAAAAAAAAAAAAAAGGCCGTTTCAATGAAGGTCACGCTCACTTTCAGAGAGAAAAAAAAAAATCCCCGGACGCTGAACAATTCAGGTGGGGCGTCTGAGTCTGTAAATGAACTTGCACAACAAATACAGTGGAACTGCAAAAAGAAATGAACTGCGGGGTTGATTTCATGGATACTGAGCCGGGGAATTAATTCACCTAAATTCCTCTTAATATTTCATGTCCTCGAGAAAAATAACCATCAGGGTTGCTTGTTATTCTGTTGCATCTGCCCACAAATGTGACTCACTGCCTTCCCCCTACTCACCTGCTGCTATCTTCTGCTGTCTGGATCACACTTTACAGCATTTATCTGGTATGTTATCTAATGCAAACTCTGGAATATAATATATAAAGATATTCCATGCCTCTTGTTCTGATATGATTAAGCTGTAAAATGCTGGTTTCAGAAAGCACGTCTGTCCTTCTTTCTTTGCTTGTATTGTTTTTTTTTTTCTGATTTTTTTATTTATAATACTCAAGACATGATGAAAAGCTATAATTTATTATTGTTTCTTGAAATTTACTAGCTTGTGTTTTGTTACAAGTTTCCCATCTGTTTGGGGAAGAACTGGAAACTCATGGATAATAAATTATAATAATACACCTACACCCATCCAATTTAGAGACTATTTCACAAATATTGCGGTCTGAAATATATAATGAGTATATTTCTAAATGTTCTGTGTTTATTTTTACATTTATTTGTAAAATAAAATTCTATTTGTAGAAGCAAAAGCAAAACTTTGGTCTTTGAAAGCCTCGACACGTGCAGTTTTGCTCTGCATTAGTTTTCTGTGATCCGTGGTCACGTAGAAGACGAAATAACTGCGTCACAACCAAACACCCGACACTAACTCTTGCCTCTAACCAAAAAAATAACTATAATAAGTAATATCCTGTGTATCCTGCACAATGAGCTGGTGTTTTGTGCGTTCGGATAAAGTCGCCGCTCACCGTTTGTTCATTCCCGAATCCAATGCTTAGCAGAGCTGCACGACCGGAGACGGGGTTCATGTGACCGACTGGCTGAATAATAACGTAAATAGAGAATATTAGCAAGTAATAGCGAATAATAGTGATGGCAAATATCATGTAGATAGCAAGTAGCTCATAAAACATGTAAAAAAATTAAAAAAAAAAAAAACACTGAAACAAGAGGCGTGATGAGCCGCTGCATTATTATCACTGTGTGACACTATTTTGCAAAAAATATTCCCCCTTTTAAAGAGATGTAACTACTTTGAAAGAGGGGACTTCTTTTTTTTTATCGAAGCAGAATGATGGGTTGATGCAGAAATGATACAGAGCGCTTTCAGTGCAAAAATAGAATGTTTGGTCTACAGAATTGCCTGAAATTATAGTTAAAGCTTGTATTTTTTGTAACTGAAGCTTCAATATTCTTCAAACAGCTTGTTTTTGACAGGAAATTAGCATCCATCAAGTTTTTGTTTTTTTGAAATAAAACATGGAGGAATGCATGATAAGCTATACATTTTGTTGATAAACGCAACATATGGTAGCACAGATAACTAATCCTTTTCCCAAATCTAAAAACATGACGTAAGTAACTGGACTTAATTTATTTTTTGAGAGTAAAAAGTGCTATTAAACAAAAGAGGAGTGGAATAAGAGTGTTTTTGTTTTCTTTAGTTTTTTTAAATAAAGTTCACACTGTATTTTACAGCAGCATAAACCTTCTCAGCCATGATTGGAGCAAAAAAATGCTAAAAAAATAAAAATCATTCAAGTAGGCAGTGGATTTGCAATGAACAGCATAAAAAGCATAACTTTGATTTTAACAAGAACAAAATAATTTTTTTTTTTTTTTTAAGTCAAAAATAAGTTTTAATAGAAGCAGTCTGCTGCACTATTTAATTAACATTTTAACAATGTGTGGATTTGTTCAGTCTTTACACCTTAGAGGACATTAATGACTATTGAGATGACATCTTGCACAAAAATCAAAGTTACGGATTTGCTTTAGCGACAATAAATGAATCTAACAGGTCAACACCCTCTGCAAGCCGGCAAATATTTGCCCTTTGGATTGAAAGAAAAGGTACTGCTTAAAGAAACACGTTAAACTTTTGAAAGGAAGTAATACAACCATGTATCACTCCTGTTTTTTCATCCGCCCTGTCAATCATATCCAGGTTTTTTTCTCTGGAGCTTCTCTTTCTCCCGCTCTTTCCTTAGAATGGACTCATTAAAAATCAATGGTGGAATAGACAGAAACAAGAAGCCACTAATCTCCGATATCCGTTGAAGGAAAAAGTGCTCTTTTTACGAGAGAAACAGTTCAGCAGGACGAGGTTGGCTGGGGATTATGGTGTGATGGACCCTGTGACCTCAGCCACGAAGCCACCACGAGTGCAGGTGTAGCCATCAGGCATCAGCCAATGCCGTATTTTGATCCCAGCTTAAAAAAACAAAAGATTGTCTGCGCATCGTATGAGTAATGAAAGCGGATTCTGTCTTTTGTCTGGTAAATGTATGAACACTGACCAGAGGCGCAGAGAGTTAACATGTTCCACACTCTCAACAATGAACTTTCTGCATACCGGCAAGAAAAATGGTGGCTGAAATTTAATCACACCCTTGGTGATACTGAAGATGGAAGAGGTTGGGAGACCCTTCCAACTACATCCTGGCATGACTTGCTGGATAAAATACCAACATACCGTATTTTCACGACCACAAGACGCACCGTACTAAAAGGCGCAGTCTCTGTATTTAACACACATATAAGGCGCACCTGATTATAAGGCGCGGGTTTTATATACAATCCACGCCCACACTTTAACGTTCTCATGGTGTCCTCTAGTTTTGTTACAAGCATACAAGTGTGCGAGATCAGCGATGATGTATGGACTAGAAACTGTTCCAATGACCAAAAGACAGCAGGCAGAACTAGAGGTTGCAGAGATGAAGATGTTGAGGTTCTCTTTGGGAGTGACCAGGATGGAGAGGATCAGGAATGAGTCTATCAGAGGGACGGCGCATGTTCGATGTTTTGGAGAGAAGGTCAGAGAAGCCAGACTGAGATGGTTCGGTCATGTACAGAGAAGAGATAGTGAATATATTGGTAGACGGATGCTGGAATTGGAGCTGCCAGGCAAGAGGTCTGGAGGAAGACCAAAGAGAAGATTTATGGACGTAGTGAGAGAGGATATGAAGGTAGTTGGTGTGAGAGAGGAAGATACAGAGAATAGGGTTAGATGGAGAAAGTTGACTCGCTGTGGCGACCCCTTACAGGAAAAGCCGAAAGAAGAAGAATACAAGTGTGCGTATTTAAAAACAGAGCGGGAGCTAAACTGAGTTTGTTATTAACATTTTTTTAGTGGTTAATCGTCATCAATCGAACCCATGGAAGTCCTCATCCTCTGTTTCTGATTTGAACATCTGCACCAAATCTCCATCCAACATGCCAGGTTCACTTTTTTCACTATCAGAGTGGCTTTCCGTGCTGTGCAGTTCCTCAGAAATGATGCCGGCTTTTGCGAAAGCTGGAACAACAGTGCCGGCGGACACGTTAGCCCGAGCATCTACAATCCATTCGCAAATTGTGGTGTAACTGGCCCGGCGCTGCCTTCCACTCTTGGTGAAACTGTGGAAACCAAGAGGACTTTTTGTACCTCGTTGTGCGAATCACTCCACAGTGTGAATCACCGGGATGTCGAAAGTGAGCGGCACCTCGTCCATGTCGGTGATGTGTCTGGGCTGGATGTGTTTGTCGGCCATGTTTTCAGGGTCGTTAAAACAACGATGTTCTGCATAACCCACATACCAGTTCTTTTATATACAATCAACGCCCACACTTCCCCCTTCAACGTTCTCATGGTGTTCTCTACTACGTCCGCCTTACAACAACAACAACACCACACACAGGGCGCAGTGCACTATAGGGCGCACCGCACATTTTGAAGAAAATTTAAGACTTTTATGTGCGCCTTATAGTCAGGAAAATAGGGTCATTTGCTGCAACAGAGCCTAACTGTCTGGAGCTCCCCAATGTCCAGCATCTCAGCAGGACAGTTTCCAACTATTTCCTAACAGAATCATGTTTCCTGTCTGATCCAGAGGGCAGAAATGGGCTTCCAATCCTGTCTCAGAGTCTCATCTTTCTTCTGGCAAGGGAGACGTCAATATAACTCCGACAAGAGGATATATGATTACTGCAAAGGCGGATTTGTGTTTGGGGACTGCAGCTGGTAAGGAACTAGTTACTGCAGAAGTGATGCAATTATTTTTTTTCTTTTAATTTCATTGATTTATTTTATTTGAGTTGTTCACTAAAGTTCTTATGTGATTAAAACAGCAGCAGTTGTATTTGTGGATCCACGATTATTGTTACACTTCTTACAATCAATGCCCCATATTTGATTGTATTTCTTATTCTCCCTCCTTCCTACTATTATCTATTATTGTTATGTTTTTGCTTGAAACTCTGGCACAATTTCCTTCGGGATAAATAAAGTTGTTTTTATCTTATCTTATCTTATCTGCAGTGTTATCAGGTCAAATTTTATGTTCATCTCCAAAAATTGGAGTCTTGTTGGTGGATGATTTACTTGTTACCAGGTGGCAGAAAATCCAAATATATCCATCGGTAGTTTGGAATACACAACTTTGTAAGCACCTCTTATGTCCAGCTTTTAATCTCCTCTCTTCAGCAGTCGACATGCAGATGAGAAGACGCTCTGTCCCTTTGGGATAAGATAACCACGGTGAATCATCTTCCTCCATCTTACCTTCGTAAGTCTTCGTCGGTCTTCCTCCAGGCCTCCTGCCCAGCAGTTCCAACTTCAGATAAACAGACAAAAAAAAAAAAAAAAACAAATACGTTGTCGCCAGAAGAATTGCCCATAATATCTTGGATAGTGATTTCTTGTCAGGGATTGATTTCATTATTTGTTGCAGGTTTTTATAAGGCAGCGAAAAGCCGACATATTTACTTTCAACATCTCATGAAATACCTCCATAGGGCTTTGGAAAGTAAACATTGTTAATAAACACAATTCAAAGGGAGTAAAAGAAACTGTTTAGGAGAGATGTAACTAAGGGGTTTTATTTTGTGGGCTTTTTGAACATTTAGAGATAAAGATGGAAAAAAAAAAGCGTGTTCTTTCCATCTTTTTTTACTTTAGGCACACTTCTTCACTTCAAAGTTTAAACACAAACCGTTGATGTGAGTGTGTTAAGTTCTAGTGTGCATTCTTAATGCCATCTGTTTAAAGCAAACTGCAGAACTCTTGTTTGTTTTCTCATATATCTACGATTTTCAAATTGCATATCTTCAGAGAAATCAATGACTTTGAAACTAATGAACACATAGGTAGTTAAAAAAAAAGGGAGAAAAAAAGGGGATCGTGCAACTGTCTAAAGTGAATAAAGGTCTTTCTGGCTTCTATAAAGCATGACTAAAGTGAATAAAGGTCTTTCTGGCTTCTATAAAGCACGTTGACTCTTTGAAGAAAGAAACGTCTTCAAACAACTTTGCTGCACCATTGAAGTTTTCAAATTAACATTACAAAAGAAGGGCGAAGCAAGCGCAGAGGTATCCAAGCTAGCCTAGCGGCTAGCTCTACCCGGCCAGCCATACAATCCATCCTTCTTGCAAACGTACGATTCCCGGGCAATAAACTGGATCGAATAAGGCTTCTGAGGACAGACAATCAAAATGTGAGTAACTGCCGTTTGCTTGTCTTCACAGAAACTCGGCTCAACAACAACATCCTGGACTCTGTTGTCCAACCAGAACGGCTAACATGCTACCGAGCGGACGGAGCCCTCGTACACAGAGGAAAGACCCGTGGAGGTGAAGGGTGTGTTTACATCCGTGATGCTGCGGTGGTATGCACTTTTAATAATAATAATTATTATAATTTATCCTTTATTGAACCCCCTGAGGAAATTTGTTCTCTGCAATGAACCCATCATGGATGAACCTTGAGCAATTGGCTGCTGTACACAAGAGCAGTTAGGGGTTCAGTGTCTTGCTCAACAACACTTCGACACATTTGGAGGAGCCGGGAATCTAACCAGGAAAGTTCGGTTCCAAAGACGATCGCCCTTCCTCCTGTGCCACACTGCCCCCCGAGGTGCCCTCCAGGTACCCTCCTTTCTATCTGCGATTTTGCTCGTTGCTGTTTACATCCCTCTCACCTCCAACAAGAATCAGACTCAAGGTGAACTGTTCCAGGCCATCAGAGAGCAATAAACATCACACCCAGTCGGATTCATCATCCTTGAGGGGAGATTTTAATCACGCTGACCTCCAGGCTTTCCTCCCAAAACTCCCCCAGCATGGTGAATTCCCAACAAGAGGGGACGGCACCTTTGACTCGGTACACAACGCCCACAAAGGAGCATACAAGGCATCTCCCCCCTCCCCCATCTTGGACTCTCTGACCGCACCGCTGTTATGCTAACCCGACTTATAGACCCAGGGTGAAGGTATCATGCTCACGCCCTCAGGGCTGCACGCTCAGTTTCTTGCACTTCACTCTGCCGACTTAGGACTGCACAACAAATTACAGCACTCAACCACATGGTGAAGTTTTCAGACGACACAACTCTGGTGGGTCTCATCACCAAGGACAAAGAGACCCACTACAGGAAGGAGGTCGACCTTCTAGCCACATGGTGCAGAGACAACAACCTCCTGCCGAACAAGACTAAGAAGATTGCCGTCGACTTCTGGAGAGGCCACACCGAGAACCTCCGTCTGACCATCAACGGTGCTGCTGTAGAGAGAGTGAGCAGCAGCTTATTCCTGGGGGTGCACATCAGTGAAGACCTCTTCTGGAACACCAACACCATATCACCGGCACAGAAGCGGCGCATTTACTTCCTCCGCAAACCCAAGTACCAAAATGTACACTATCCACCACGATCAACTCATGTACACTAGCCACCCGGGCTGGAAGGATCATTGGTGTCCCTCTTCCCTCCCTGAAAGGCATTCAGGTCTTCAGGTCACCTGCAAAACCTCCTCCATTGTGAGCAACGCCAGCCACCCTGCAAACCCTGGGAGAAGGTACCGGAGCCTCCATGCTCGGTACCTTCGGACTCCACCGGCTTCATACAACAAACACTGGACTCTGTCAACAAATTGCCCTATTTTGTACTTGACACTATTGCCAGTTTTGCATAGTTACAGAAAAATCCATCATGCTGCTACTGTAACATAAACTATGAACTGACTTTTTAATGCCTTTAAATCCACTTCATTCCTCACCTGGTATTGTGTGGTTTAAAAAAAATTATTGTTTTTTGCTCTGAACTGTGCGGATAACTCTGTCGCTACTCTCTACAGTACAATTGGAAATATTTCTACATTTCATACTGTTAAATCTTGATTGTATCTGCATGCACTTGAAACCCCATGTTTATTTTTGTGTTTGTTTATTGTGCACTTTACTGCGAATGTGGACCATATCATTATTTTGTTTATCGAATGTCTCTGTGGGAAAGTGAGAAACATCTCCGATTTCTAGTACATGTGGAGAAATTGACAATGAAGCTAACTTTGACACACAGATTTTAAAAGAGCATTGTTGCTCTAAAAAGCTGTTTAATCAGGTTGATATAAAAACAGCAGCATGTTGAATTTTCTCTTAACTTGTGTACGTTGAAGTAAAATGCCAATTTTCTCCTTGCTCATTCTCTTTCTTTGAATATATACATATTTGCTAACTGGATTTTAATGCTTTTTGCTTGACTTAGCAAAATGAACACATTGCACAGCCAGCATCTGTTTTTGACGACCATCAGTCTAACTTTTTGCCTTCGCTGACGTATAGCTTGTAAACGGTGTTGAAAATAAGTCTCTTTTGGGGTTGCTAAGCTTTTGAGCTTGCAGAGGCCTCTGCATGCAGATACTGGTAATCTCACGGTTTCATTTCATTGAAGACACAGTACAGGATGAGGTCTAAAAAAAAAATTAAAAAAAAAAAGTAATTTCACAGAAAGCACACACTAGGAATCTAAGAATCAAGAATAATTACTTTAGCAGAATATGCTGGTAAGCAGATGACAGAGGATCTCACAAAGATCAAATGTCTGCAAGAAATTAAATGCAATCTCATCCGTGTACATCATAGAAGACGGACGTCGGAAAGCACAAAACACAGGGAGGGCTGACAAATGAAACATTTTTTCGGAGGCGAGCTTCATTAAGATGGGGAAGGCATTAACTCATGAGGGAAGGTCAAACAGAGACAGGAAGCAACAACACACAGTCATGCTTCCATAAATAATTCACATCTCTAATTCATATGCACGGTACAAGAAAAGGTTGATACAGACTTTTTTTTTTTTTTTAAAGTTACATTTTTCTCTCATTTTGCAAGAATGTTTGGATACGGTTGTGACAAGCAGGGGTCCCTCACAGGAAATATCATCTTAGCAGTATAAATTGATGAAAGTGGCTTGAAAATGTTAGAGATAGGTTTTGTTTAACGGTACTACCATCTATTGTTTGCTGTTACAAGCAACTAATTCAGAAATCTGTTGTTTACTATGAATGAACTAATCACAAATATTGCCCATCTTGCCATTGCATTGATTATTTGGTAACATCTCCCCAATTCTGGGCGCTCCCTCCTTTTCAAAGGAGGATACATAAGGTGTGTTTTCCCATCCATCTTGAAAAAAAACTTTATGGCTTTACGGCCGGTGGTTATTATTGAGAACGTCAATCCAACCTACCAATCTTGTAACACTTTGTTGACAAAACAGTGTCTGACCTCGGTCCATGTTTCATAACTGAAGTCTAAACCAGTGTTTCCCAAAACATTAGTGCGCCGTGAGAGATCATCAGGTGCGCCGTGGAAAAATGCCCACTTTCACCCGATTGGTCCGAAAATTATTTATCCAACGCAAATAATGTGTCTTCCTATGTCTATGTGGGCAGCGTGTCCATTCCATGGCGACGGGTAGTGAATTAACCTGTGCGTCTGTGTATCGGAGTGATCAGTGACGCTTTGCGTGAGACATTTTTAAAATGAAAAGTACTTGTATCTGCGTAAACAAACAGGCAGCTTTGTTGAAAACTACCAAGACGAGTGAGAAAGCGGTGAAAGCTGCTATAAAGTTGCTGAACTCGTCTCGCACATCGTAGCAAAACATTAATACTACCTGCCGGCAAAATCATTGTAGAGGAAATGCTCGGCTCTGGCGTTGATAAAGAAATAGCCAGTTCTCTCAAATAATATCATTTTCAGACATATTAATGACATGTTTTCAGACATTGAAAAAAAGTGTTCTGGAAAAGTTGCATCGCAACTTGACGAATCTACAGATATTAGATTTCACACTAAGTAAATTGAGACTACGGTTTCGTTCTAATTCATTAAAAAATGTTTTTGACATATTTATTTGGTGGTGTGCCGTGTGATTTTTCTGATACAAATTTTTTTTTTTATCATACTATTGTGCACTCCTTACCTCACTTGTTACTAAGACACTTATAGTTTTATCACTTGTTTACTAAGACACTTTATAGTTTCACTGAGACACTTGATAGTTTATTCTTATTTCTAATCCTGCCTTTTTCTTTTTATTATTTATTACTGTTATATTTTCTGTAACTCTGGCACAACAATTTCCTTCGGGATTAATAAAGTTGTTCTTATCTTAAATGTGCCCCCTTCTGTTCTACCTCTATCATAACTTTGAAATCTTTAATACAAATATCCACCACATCCAATTCATCAGTTGGGTGTGTGAATTCTAAATCCATAAACATGTAAACCTTTTTTTTTTTTTTTTTTTTTTTTTCCTGCACCTTATTCACCATTATTCTGCCTCACTTATCAACAATCACACGTCACATTTCCATCACGGGATCACTGAGGTGTGTCTTCCTAATGTGCTTCCGCTAAGCCATGTTTAGCTGCAGTGGCAAAAGGCAAAAGGAAAGGTTAGAGCTTTTAAGCATCCCTTCCCTCCCACTCGCTGACCTGAAAACCACTTAAGCATTTGTGGCCATCTTTAATTCATGCCTCTGTTCATCAGTATTAAAGCCTATTGCTCTTGTTGCTATTGTCCTCTGCTGCCAAAGGTGTTTAATATTGGAAAAAGTCTCATTATTCCGTTGCAGAACATTGAGCAATTACAAATAAAATGTGCTTACTCCCGGTCTGCACCCCCTGCTCCCTTCCCTTCCCCGTCACCAACCAATTACCTTTTATTATGGTGCCAGGATTATTTTTTTTTTTAAATCAGAAACACACTCAGCAGACATGGCCTCGAGTGTATGTTGTGTATACGTGTACTTTTGTTGGTGGAGGGTTTCATAGCCAGAGGCCTCCTCTATTCAGTTTGAAGAATGAAGAGCAGAGCAAACTGCTTTTCCATTTGATTGATTTGGCAGGTGTAAGATGGTGGAATGATACACGCCGAATACACACCGCATAAATCCACATTTCCTGTCACACACAAGCGTGCGCCGTCAGGTTTTGGTTACATTGACTTACATGGTGACCTTTAACCTTTCTTATATTAACCTTAATTCAGCGTTGTGAAAATTGCATCAAGGGGATTCCTATTTTTTTCTGAAAAAAAAAAAAAAAAAAGGATAGGTCACAATATTATTGTGCAAACATTATGGTGTAATATTTATGCATCCAAAATAGAAGAATTACACACAAGTTTTCCTATTTACACTTATGAATAATATATAGGAGATTGAGAGCAACTGAAGTCTTTACCGCCGGCATTTTGTCCATCTCTGCTTCATCTTGTTGTGTTCACATAAGGAGGCTTTCTGAATAATAAATATATGTATAACCCAGCAATATGAATCTCATAACACAAACTTTGAGCAATAATGCCTGACAAGAGGCAAAGAATTGATAAGTGACAAAGAGGCGTAGCCTTGTAACAACTGGTAGCGATTAGCTTCACACAGTGAATCAGTAAGAGAAAAGGGACAGGTTGATGAAAAAGCTGTAATTACTGCAGGTCCATTTATGTTGTTCACTCGGACATTTTTTCGTAATTCAGATAGTCAGACTTTTTCGGTTTAATAAGCTTGAGCTTGCAATTACTGTAACTGAAAAATGATCACTTGTTGAACACGTGTTGAGTGTCTCTTCTTGATAAAATCCAGTTACTGCCACCTCCCAGTGGGGTGTTTCTTGCAGCAGAAGCCGCATTTTATAAAAATACTTCGATAAATCCTATTTCCTCTGCACAGTGCAGAGGTCCGATGATGCCCGAGACAAATCTAGATTTTTTTTTTTTTCCCCCCAAAGACTCAAGTATAAAGGGAAAACATTTAGAATACGTAAACGCAAATGAATCATGAACTAAACACATCATTTGATGTGGATATAAATCATATCCTGTAAATTCTTCGCTCCAAATGATACGTCCTGTAATATGAAAACAAACAAAACTTGAGCTACTCATCCTTTTTTTCAGTGCTTCTTGAAGTTTAATTTCCATTTTGAAAATGACTTTTCAAAGCAGTCAGAAACATCCTATGTAAATAATTCATACACCTATAAAAAGTAGTTTTACCATTCTAGAGTAGTCGAGATGCACAAAAAGATGAGTTATGAACATAACGTGCATGTGTTTGGATGGAAGGGAGAAGCACTGCCTCTGCAGAGCAGTGAGCCTCCAAAAAATGATTTATTACTTTTGAAATATTTAAATTACTCTCATTTCCGTCACTGATTGAAAGCCCCCAACCAATTTATTTTGTCTCGCAAACATTCTTGGCTTCCGGGCATTTCTTTTTTTTTTTGCCTTTGGGATGTTATGTAATATTTGGCAAATCTATCAAACCTTATTAAGCAACAAAAAAACAATATTTCTCTCAGAAATATTGTTCTTCAGTTATTTGTTTTTATATTATTTCATTCTAGAAAGTGCATTTAATCGTCTAACGATAGGAAATTTCAATTCACAAAAAAAGTGGACAGTGGTAGTTAGAGGTAAGTTAAAACAGGGTACAGAAATATTCAAATTCTTTTTCAGAACCATGTTTACAAGACATTTATATAATATTTTGGCAAATCAGATTGCTAGAAAATGTCATCTTTGTTTAGACTCACGTGACCATGCAAGTAAATGGAATGGACGTCCTCCGTCGGGGAGGCAATAGCCGATAAACACTGGATATCAAGTTGGACACTTGGGTTCTAAAGTGGGGCAAAAAAGTATTCAGTCAGCCACCAATTGTGCAAGTTTTCCCACTTTAAAAGATGAGGCCTGTAATTTTCATCATTTCATCACAAAAAAAAAAAAAAAAAAATCACATTGTCTCATTTTTAAAGACTTCATTTGCAACTGTTTGTGGAAAATAAGTATTTGGTCAATAACAAACACTTATTTCAATGATTTGTTATATACCCTTGTTGGCAATGACAGCTGTCATATGTTTTCTGTATTTTGTCCCATTCCTCCCTGCAGATCTCAACTAGAGCGCTGATGTTTTAGCGCTGTCGCTGGGCTACACGGAGTTTCAACTCCCTCCAAAGATTTTCTTCGGGGTTGAGATCTGGAGACCGGCTCGGCCACTCCAGGACCTTGAAACGCTTCTTATGAAGCCGTTCCTTTGTTGCCCGGCTGGTGTGTTTGGGATCATTGTCATGCTGAAAGACCCGGCCACGATTCATCTTCAATGCCTTTGCAGACGGAAGGAGGTTTTCACACAAAATGTCACGATACACGACCCTGTTCGTTCTTTCCTTGACACGGATCAGTCGTCCCGGTGCCTTTGCAGAAAAACAAACCCGAAGCGTGATGTTTCCACCCAAATGCTTCATTCTTTCTCCTAAAACGCGCCAAGTTGAGTTTTTACCAAAAATCTCTTTTAATTGCTTAATAATTGCTCCTACAGTTGATTTCTTCACACCAAGCTGCTTACCTTTTGCAGATTCAGTCTTCCCAGCTGGTGCAGGTCTACAGTTTTGACCGCTCTTTGGTTTTGGCCATAGTGGAGTTTGGAGAGTGACTTTTTGGAGTTTTGGACAGGTGTCTTTTATTCTGATAACCGGTTCAAACAGGTGCCGTTAATCCAGGTAACGTATGGAGGACAGAGGAGCCTCTTCAAGAAGAAGCTACAAGTCTGGGACAGACAGAAATCTTGCTTGTTTGTAGGTGATCAAATACTTATTTTTCCGAGGAATTTACCAATTAATTCATCAAAAATCCTACAATGTGTTTACTGGATTCTTTCCCCCCTTAATAATTTGTTATTGACCATAGAATTATTTTTCTGAGGAATTTACCAATTAATTCATCAAAAATCCTACAATGTGTTTACTGCATTCTTTCCCCCCTTAATATTTTGTTATTGACCATAGAATTACTTTTCTGAGGAATTTACCAATGAATTCATTAAAAATCCTACAATGTGATTCCTGGATTCTTTCCCCCCTTGATAACTTGTTATTGACCAAATACTTATTTTCCACCATGATCTGCAAACATATTATTTAAAAATCAGACAATGTGATTTATTGCTTGTTTGTTTTTTTTTCTCTCAAAGTTGAAATGGACCTACGATGAAAATGACAGGCTTCTCTCATGTTTTTAAGCGAGACAACTTGCACAATTATTGGCCGACGAAATACTTTTTCGCCCCAACTGTATGTTACAATTTGTCACGGAGAGTAAATAATAACTTAAATACATATATTATGAAAGCAAACAGTTTTATTTTTACAGCATCACAATTTGATCGTGTTTATGTTACATCTTTTAGTAGGTTTTCTCATTTCCTCTTTTTTTTTTTTTTCTTCTTTCTCTGACCCTCAGCAGCCCCCTGTTCTGTCTCTGATCAAACTGCATAATTTATGAGATGCTCCACATGCAGTGTGCTGCATGAAGGCCAGAGAGCTGCTGCTGGAAGGATCTCACACACACACACACACACACACGGACACACACGGACACATGAACACACGAACATACCTGTGCAGAGTTGCTGTGTGAAGTTAAGTTGACTGTAATAATGATTGATAGACCTGCGGAGAGAAAGCTGGGCAAAATGTCGTATTCTGTTCTATCCACCACTATTTAGAGTCGAATTTGCTCTTTTTGCACAATATTTCCTTTATTTGCTTTACTTTGGTGTCTAAATTTTCATTTTCAGTGTCATCTGGTAAATCAGGCTGAAATCCCATGAGATCTGAGCCTGATATGCTGTATAGTACATAAACACATAACAGAATAACATGTATTTGCATAACCAATTATTTGAAACAAGTTTGCAAATCCAAGGATGAGAAATGTCGGATTAGTAAATACTTTACCGTCAGTAATGTTTTGATTTTGACTGTTCTGGGTATTTGAAGCAAATAAGGTTCAGTGAAATGTAAAAACAATGTTGGGATGGTTAATGTAATAATGTCACGTATTTATCAGTGTATATAAAATGCTTGCTTCTGCTTGCAGAGAAAGCTCTGGATGACCAGAGGCACTCACTAAATTTTCGCAGACAGAAAAAAAAACAGCAAAATAAAAGACAAAAAAAAAAAAAAAGGGTATAATAAAAACTGATGTTCAAATTGCAAATTTTTTTAATATTCATTTATCTATTTGGCTGGTTGGTTTCTTGTTTGTTTATTTATGAATAGCCAAGGTATTAGCTGGATTTTAAAATATATTTAGTATTTATATTTCGTATTTACGCTATATTTCTCAGGGACTAAAAACATAAATCTGCTGCGCGACTAGAATTTCTTTACATCCTCCTAATATCCCTCATCATCGAGCATTTAAGATATTTGAAGGACATAAAATTTTGGAAAAGCTGACTTAACCGGCCGTGAAGGAAAGACAATGACTCAGTGGAAGAACGTGCATTTTGCACAAGATGTCACAAGTACTATAAAGAAAAAAAGATGAAATTTTAACAATTCATAACTGAAATGTTATTGAATAATTAAATGAACTCGGGCACACTGATGACACAGATGACATTCTAGGGAGGTTATAACTTCAGGATATGCAGACTCCATTTTTACCTTTGCCCTTTAATAGTGCACGGATGTGACAAAGCTGCAACTATTTCCAATCCTCAAAAGGAAAAACTTGTACGCATGCATTTGTAAAGATGTATAGACAAATATCGTCTCCTCCTGGGAGGCCCTTTAAGCTTATAATAAGAATCCAACTTGCATATCTTTCAAACATTTTCACCCAAAATTAACCACGATGGCATTTCCCAGGCTCGAAATTCTTATTTTTTTTCCTTCATAGCAATGGAAACTAAAGAATAATCATCCACATCCATTTAATGGAGTGACCTTTGACCTCTTGTTAAGCTCTGCTATGCTTCAAGGAATTTTATAGGACTGTCTGTTGTGATCTGAATTTATAAAATTGACAGATGCAACTGATATGATCTTGATTTTTTTTTTTAACTACCTTTAGAAAATATGAAATGTAGTGAAATATAAAAACAGAATTGAAATATAAAAAAAATGAATCATTATTTCAACCGGTCAATTCGACCAAATCAGTATTAACCAATTGAAAATATTAGCAGGCACCCCTTTAATAATACATAAATAAATTCATTATGAACAAGAGGTACAAGCCATATTACTATTATTAAAAACTCAATTGTCAGTTTAGCTGAATCCCGAGCCAGCTACTTTATGTAGCTTTTTTTCCTTTTGGTATACCAAAGAATTTTCAAATTTAATTTGTTTTAGTTATTTCTTTATAAGAAATATCGACATCATTCAGTCACCCTGAAGAAAGGACATGCTGGCACTGGGGTTGGCAATTCAGCTTCACAGCAAGAATGTTCCTGGCTTGATTTGGACACAAGGCCTTTCTTTTTTCGTGTTCAGATGTTTGACCCACGTCAGTGAGGGTTTCCTCTGGAGGCTCCAATTTCCCCTGTTGTCCAAAAACATGGAGTGGGTTAAATGGAAGCTTCAAACCAATCTCTCTCTTCAAGATAAGCAGAATAAATGCATTGAATATGCATCTTTGTTCATTCGAGGGCAACTCATGACGCTTCTCACTTGTACACTTTGGAACGTGCTTTATATGTATATGTATATGTATATGTATATGTATATGTATATGTATATGTATATGTATATGTATATACATATATGTGCGTGCATATGTATATGGAAATGAATATGTATATGTATATGGAAATGCATATATATGTATTTGTATATGTATATGTACAGGCATATGTACATGAATATGTATATGGAAATGTATATGTATATGTGTGAGTGTATATGTATATATGTATATGTACATGCATATGTATATGTACATACATATGTATATGGAAATGCATGTGCATGTGTATATGTATATGTGTATGTATATGCACATGTATATGTGTATGTTTATGTATATGAATATGCATATGTATATGCCGATGTATATGTATATATGTACATGCATATGTATATGGAAATGAATATGTATGTGTATATGGAAATGCATATGTATATGGAAATTTATATGTATATAGTACATGCATATATATATGGAAATGTATATGTATATGTGTGAGTGTATATATATATATATGTACATGCATGTGTATATGGAAATGCATATGCATATTTATATGTATATGTATATCCACATGTATATGTATATCCACATGTCTATGTATATGTATATGTATATGTATATGTATATGTATATTGTTCTTGCCTCTGCAACCTGTGTCCAAGCAAAAATTTAAGATAAACACTCACTGAAAGCTCTTTATCATATCAAACCATAGTCGTGCCCTCAAGAGTGCACATTCAACTATGAGAGTAGAAAACAATGACAAAAATAAAAAGTGAGCAACAAATGATACATAGACAGTGTAGTAAGTGGTAAATAGGAAAAGAGTTACGAATATAACAACAAAATATAATTAATGTTAGGTAAAGACATAAAAAACTATTGTGAGTAAACAGCCCAATTCTGAAAATGCAAATCACGCCCTACATATCCTGTGCTCAACAGTGAGATAATCACTTGATCTTAAACTCACACTAATAAGCGCAAAATTTAGAAAGTCAACAAGAGCACATAATTCAGTGTTTATCACATTGAACTCACCTCCTTAAACTAAACTATGTTTACGAGGTACAGCTACAAGGAATAAAAACAGGCCAACTAGTTCTGGCACTTAGCAGCAGAGCCATAAATTTCCATAAACTGGAATATAGAATCCAAAAATGTGTGTGATGTTACGAACAAGGGAGAAATCAAATAAATAATTCATGTTATGTATTTACTGTACATATGGAGACAGAAAATGTAAAATAGTGTTTGCATGTGTGTGTGTGTGTGTGTGTGTGTGTGTGTGTGTGCTTGAACATATAAATTGACTTGCTTTTTTGGTAACTCGCTCAAAAAGTGAGTTTGCTTAATGCTAATTTCCAAACCGTGGGATGACGTTTAAATTCTAGTTCAGGTAAAGTAGTAGGTTTTGGGTTAACAAGTTAGTCAGTATCTTTTCCAGATACGATTGAAAATGTGACCAAAAAGACAAACAGACTTATAGTTACATAGATTTATGGGATGTTTGTTTATTGTGTCTCTACCATCTCACCCCTACCTAATCAATCCCCCTGGTTACTATTCCGCGTGTTGTCTTACGGTCACAATATGTAAGGTTATATTTATTTATACATACTGAAGATACGCCGTTCCATTATTACTTGAACAAAAGTATCCGAATCCCTACTCAAAAAAAAAATCCTCGGGTATATTATAATATTTTAGGCTCCAGTTGTGACTAAGTAACAAAAGTAAGTTTCTGGCTGAATCCTGGGAGACATGTTTTTTTTTTTATTTTTTATTTTTTTCAGGATCTAGAACTGAGCCCATGTTTTTTACAACGTTAATATCAAAATCTTTTACCGAGAGGAAGTGGCTCATTCCTGAAATACAAGCCATACAATCAGAGCCAGATAGACATAGTAGTGATGATTGTATGTATTTTTTTTTTTGCTGTTGTTTTGTATTGTGCATAGTATATATTGTATATTATATATACATAAAAGGTATATTGGTGCTCTCGGACGCGCTCAGTGGCAATCTAGTTCTGCGTGTGTTCTGTATTTCTGTCGGCAGATGAAGGCGCAAACCAGTGAAGGCAGGTCCGCACATTCCTGTACACTAACGTTCATTAGTATTCATGAATTTCAATATGCAGAATATAAAAGTGAGAAACTCCATCCATCCACACGCTGAGCAGCGGTAGACTCTCTGACACATTGTGCTGTCTGAAACACACACACACACACACACACACACAGCTTTGACACACTCAATATAAGGTCAGAATATAACATTGCAGCCCAGAGAGAGATGAAATGCGCTTGATTTAGGGTTACTTTCTTGCTCTTTTTTTCCTGCCTTCTGCCATTTGTAAAATCCCTGTCAGCCGCGACATGATGTAAAATTATGGAATGCAGATAAAATGGCATTTTTATACTATTCTTATATTCATTTACAATTTTCTTGTTATTAAAAGGGACTTGAATTTGACAATTTGGGTCATAGAATAATATCTGCGTGGATGCAAATGGGATTTGATTTGCCAGCCTATACACTGTATGATGCAATATGATTTTAAGAAGAAATTAATATTGAGAACATTGAAGTTGTAAAGAGAGGTATTTTTCCTCTGTCCTACAAACGCTACCTGATGAGTCATCCCTGCTGCAGGAAGCTCAGACATTCATCTGCAAGATATTTCAGTCCTCAGGTTTTTCTCTGAAGACTTCTGACCTCCCTGTTAGCTCGCTGCTATATAATCACAGATATAATCTCAAACAGAAAGTAGAAAATGAAAAAAACGTAAGTACTACAAACCCGCCTTTAAGGATAAAATGAATACATATATTCAGACTTGAATATTTGCCAATTGATACTGCCAAATGTTATATTAGTTTTATCAAATTCCTTCTTGCATTCATTTTTGAGGGGATATTCAATGTTGAATGACAACTTTCATTGTTATTTAATATTGAGAAGGTTTTCCCTGACAGCTTAATGTCAGTAAACTCAGTGCATTATGTGATATGAGGCATTCGATGAAATTTCAAAACAAGATTAAACTTCTTTATGAAAGAAAGGAACATCTTGCATGTCTCCTTTCCGGCTCCAAAGTGCATACATGTCACGAAATGGTCCAATGAGTTGGAGCACCAATGAAATTGGTCCATTGGCAACTTACCTGGTGGTGCAATGAATAAGGCATCTGACTGCGGATCAGAAGACTCTAGGTTGGACTCGGAGCTAGCTTGAGCAAAGTATGTTATTGTCCTTGTTTGCACAAATCTGTTGTCAGGTGACTTCTTCTACTTCGTACCTCAGTGATTCCTCAAAACGCTCAGCTTCCAGACTTCCTTCTTTTTAGTCAATTTGCTCTGTTTGCATTTATATGAAACACTTCAAACCCAAGGAATCCATCAGTAGGAACCAAGAGGTCAAAGCAACAAGTTGGATCACCCGTTAAAATTCCTTGGTGTTTTCAAAAATAGTGCATGTTTTCAAGACCTTTGCATGGCCCTCCATGTGCTGCACAAGAAATGCGAGTACTCTGGAAATGGACTTCATTCCTTGATACAACACAAACATGGGGACATGGGATGGTTTTCCTTAATGTGTTCCTTCAAAAAAGCCCTTCCTGTCTTTGGGTGCCATAAAGTACCACTTTACTCAAATTTCATTATTATTCATTGTGGTTTTTGTTATGTTTATTTTTTTTTTTGACCATTCAAAGCAGCTGTTCCCAGCAGGGCTAGTGGCGCAATGGATAACGCGTCTGACTACGGATCAGAAGATTCTAGGTTCGACTCCTGGCTAGCTCGAGCGAAACATCCTTTTGTCCCAGTTTACTCAGATCCTCCAGCAGCTTCTTGTACTTCATAAGTTTCACGTTTGACTTTTATCCCAATTTGTGCAAATCTGTAATCCAGTGGCTTCTTCTACTTCATACCTCAATGGTTCCTCAAAATAAGCAGGCCAATGCAACATCATTCCTATGATTAATTGATTAATTTTCATTTTATCACATTTACATTACTAATCAGTTGTTGACACAATCCAAGTGATGTTTGCTGCTACGTCAGCCATGATCGTATAGTGGTTAGTACTCTGCGTTGTGGCCGCAGCAACCCCGGTTCGAATCCGGGTCATGGCACTCCTGCTTCAGGAAAAAGATACTGGAAAAACAAGCTGCCTGTGAACCTTTCCTGATGTTTAATTTGATCAATATTCAAATTTGATTCAGGATTCCTCCCTCCGTATTGTTCGTTCACATCCACAACTTTTAAGTGTAAAATTGGGGTCACTCATTTGTATCCTCTCAGAAAAATGATTAAACTTTAAAGAGAACTAAGAAAGAAAGCTCTACAACATCAGACGTCGGAGTGGACTACCCTGACTCTTAAACCATGAGATAATGAGAATAACTTCATGGAGTAGATTTTATGTTCGTGTTTTCAAGAGACAGCACTGAGCCCTGTTTGATGCAAATTTTCCATGCATAGCAGGGCTAGTGGCGCAATGGATAACGCGTCTGACTACGGATCAGAAGATTCTAGGTTCGACTCCTGGCTAGCTCGAGTGAAATATGCTTTTGTCCAGATTTGCGCAAATCTGTCGTCCAGGTGCTTCTTTTACTTCATATCTCAGTGGTTCCTCAACACATGTAGGAGCTTTAAGACTTCCTTCTTTGTAGTTGAATTGGTCACTTTGGATAATTTTGGAACATTTCACATCACCCAGGTTTAAAAGCCAAATACTGCATCAGTACGAAAGAAGTTATGTTTGCTGCAACATCAGCCATGATCGTATAGTGGTTAGTACTCTGCGTTGTGGCCGCAGCAACCCCGGTTCGAATCCGGGTCATGGCACTCCTGCTTCAAGACAGAGAATCTGAAAAACGTTATAGAGACTCCTGCTCACTGCTGTCATATCAGCATTCCTCTCAGTGTATGTCCTTTTCATGTCCATGACTTCAAAGTGGTGTCACTCAATTTTTCCTTTCAGAAAAATGATTTTAACTTCAATGAATACATAGAAAGAAAGCTCTACAACATGAGAAGTCACACTTGACTACCCTGCCTCTTTAACCATAAGAGTAGATGTCATGTTAGTAGATTTCAAGAGTAGATGTCATGAGTGTCAGCAAATTAGGTCAACCAGACCTTCTTTTTCAAATTACTGCACTGACTTAGGTACATCCAAATAGCATATTGTCAGCAGGGCTAGTGGCGCAATGGATAACGTGTCTGACTACGGGTCAGAAGATTTTAGGTTCAACTCCTGGCTAGCTCGAGTGAAGCAAGCTTTTGTCTGGGTTTAAAACCATGGCTTTCCTTGGATTGCACAACAAATGCAAGTACTTGAAAACCTAAAGACTGCATCAGTATGAAAGAAAATGTCAAAGCAACAAGTTGGACCACACATGAAACTGTTCTTGGTCTTTTCAGAAATAGCATGTTTTCAAAAACCTTTCCATGGCCATCCTTGTACTGCACTAGAAATGCAAGAACCCTGGAAATGGACATTGTTCCTTGATATGATACCAGTATGGGTACTTGGGATTTGGATTTTCTTTCATTTGGTTTTCCTTCAAGTGGTCCTTCAGAACAGCCTAACTTGTATGTCAGTGACATACATTACCTCTTTATTTTTGTTCTTTTTAATTTGCTTATTCAGCATTTTGAGCTCATCAGCTGTTGACACAATCCAAGTCATTTCAGATGCTACATCAGCCATGATCGTATAGTGGTTAGTACTCTGCGTTGTGGCCGCAGCAACCCCGGTTCGAATCCGGGTCATGGCACTCCTGCTTCTGGGAAAGGATGCTTATAAAGCGAGTTGCGTGAGAACCTTTCCCTTGTTTAATTTGATTCAGGATTCCACTCACCGTATTTTTTGTTCACATCCACAACTTGTTAGTGTTATAGTGGTGTCACTCATTTTTACAACATTAGATGTCGGACTGGACTACCCTGACTCTTAAACCATGAGATAATGAGAATAACTTCATGGAGTAGATTTTATGTTTGCGTTTTCAAAAGACAGCACTGACTTCACTTCGATGCATTTTGTCTGCAGTCAGCAGGGCTAGTGGCGCAATGGATAACGCGTCTGACTACGGATCAGAAGATTCTAGGTTCGACTCCTGCCTAGCTCGAGTGAAATATCCTTTTGTCCCAGTTTACTCAGATCCTCCAGCAGCTTCTTGTCCTTCATAAGTTTCATGTTTGACCTACATCCCAATTTGCGCAAATCTGTCATCCGGCGGCCTCTTCTACTTCATACCTCAATGGTTCCTCAAAATAAGCAAGAGAATGCAAGAACTCTGGAAATGGACATCATTCCTTGATACATACTCTTAAAAACAAAAGGTTGGAGGCAAATCATTTCAGTAGTTCCCTTTTTTCAATTTCCAAATTAGAATCAGCATTCACTCATCGTATTCCTGTTCACATCTTCCAATTCGCAGGGCTAGTGGCGCAATGGAAAACGCGTCTGACTTCGGATCAGAAGATTCTAGGTTCGACTCCTGGCTAGCTCAATCTAAACATGCTTTGCTTTGCTCATATCTGTTGTCCACTGGTTTCTGCAACTTTATAGGTTTCATGTTTATAGTTTGACACCATCAGTATGATAGATGAGGACAACACAGCAAGTTGTACCAGCCATCAAATTGTCCTTTGCATTTTCAGAAATAGCACATGTTTTCAAGACCTTTGCATGGCCCTCTATGTGTCGCACAAGAAATGCAAGTACTCTGCAAATGGACTTGGTTCCTTGATACAATACAAACATGGGTACATGGGATGGTTTTCCTTTATGTGTTCCCTCAAAACAGCCCTACCTGTCTATAGGTGCCATAAAGTACCACTTTACTCAAATGTTATTATCATTCATTGCTTTTTTTTTTTGTTGGATCATTTTTTTAAACCATTCAAGTGTATGACATCTGCAGGGCTAGTGGCGCAAGTGAGGCTCGAGTGAAGCATGCTTTTGTCCCAGTTTACTCAGATCCTCCAGCAGCTTCTCCTACTTCATTGGTTTCATGTTTGACTTTTGGCCCAATTTTCAGCAAATCTGTATTCCAGGGGCTTCTTCTACTTCATACCTCAGTTGCTCCTCAAAATAAGCAGGCCAATGCAAGAACTCGAGATGGACATCATTCCTTGATATGATATCAATATTGGTACATGGTACCAAATATTACCGCTTTACTCAACTGCCCTGGTCATTCTTTATCTATTCATTTTTATTTTAAAACATTTTTAACATTTTGAGCTTATCAGTTGTTGAGACAATCCAAGTCATGTCTGCTGCTACATCAGCCGTGATCGTATAGTGGTTAGTACTCTGCGTTGTGGCCGCAGCAACCCCGGTTCAAATCCGGGTCATGGCACTCCTGCTTCAGGAAAAGTCCTTTGAAAAACAAAAGGTTGGAGGCAAATCATTTAAGTTGTCCCCTTTTTTCAATATCCAAATTAGAATCACAATTCAGCTGATCATTTTCCTGTTCCCATCTACAAAGTTGCAGGGCTAGTGGCGCAATGGACAACGCGTCTGACCTTTGGGTCAGAAGTTTTTAGGTTCGACTCCTGGCTAGTTCAAGCTAACCATGCTTTGTCTCAGTTTGCTCATATCTGTTGGCCACTGGTTTCTTGTACTTCATAGGTTTCGTTTGCATAGTTTGAGAAAATAAGGGAAATCAGACTTGCTTTTACAAATGAGGTAAACCACACTTGTACATAGGATAACTTATAAGAGTGGAACCTCAGTGGTTCCTCGAAATATGCAGGGCATCACCCATGTTTAAAAACTAAAGACACTGTCAGCAGGAAAGAAGAGGCCAACACAGCAATGCTGGAAATGCACTACGTTCCTTGATACAATACAAAAATGGATACATGGCATGGTTTTCCTTTATGTGTTCCCTCAAAACAGCCCTACTTGTCTGTAGGTGCCATAAAGTACCACTTTACTCAAATATCAATGATGGGATCCAACCCATCATTTCCCCGTTCACAAGATGGTCAGGGAGAGCTTCCAGATGACGAGACGACTGCAGCTCATGTGATCAGGCACAAATCTGTTGTCAGGTGACTTCTTCTGCTTCATACGTCAGTGATTCCTCAAAACGCTCAGCTTACAGACTTCCTTCTTTTTAGTCAATTTGCTCTGTTTGCATTTATATGAAACACTTCAAACCCAAGGAATCCATCAGTAGGAACCAAGAGGTCAAAGCAACAAGTTGGATCACCCGTTAAAATTCCTTGGTGTTTTCAAAAATAGTGCATGTTTTCAAGACCTTTGCATGGCCCTCCATGTGTTGCACAAGAAATGCGAGTACTCTGGAAATGGACTTGGTTCCTTGATACAACACAAACATGGGGACATGGGATGGTTTTTCTTTATCTGTTCCCTCAAAACAGCCCTACCTGTCTTTAGGTACCACTTTACTCAAATATTATTATTATTCATTGTGGTTTTTGTTATGTTTATTTTTTTTTTGACCATTCAAAGCAGCTGTTCCCAGCAGGGCTAGTGGCGCAATGGATAACGCGTCTGACTACGGATCAGAAGATTCTAGGTTCGACTCCTGGCTAGCTCGAGTGAAACACACTCTCTTTGCAGTTTAATCAGATCCTCCAGCAGCTTCTTCTACTTCATAAGTTTCATGTTTGACCTTCAACCCAATTTGTGCAAATCTGTCCTCCAGTGGCTTCTCATACCTCAATGGTTCCTCAAAATAAGCAGGCCAATGCAACAAGTCAGGAAATGGACATCATTCCTTTGTATGATATCAATATGGGTACAGGGGATTTGGAATTTTAGTCATTTGGTTTCCCTTTATGTGTTCCCTCACAACAGTCCTAACAGCCATACAATGAAGCTTTACTTGAATGTTCTTCCCATTCATTGTTATTATCATTATTTTTTTATAGTCATCATTTTGGGCTTATGAGCTGTTGACACAATCCAAGTAACATGTGATGCTGCATCAGCCATGATCGTATAGTGGTTAGTACTCTGCGTTGTGGCCGCAGCAACCCCGGTTCGAATCCGGGTCATGGCACTTCTCCTTCAGGAAAAAGATTCTGAAAAACAGAAGAGTGAGTCATGCTGACTTGGATTTTAAGTAATTTGGTTTACCATTATGATTTCCGTCACAACAGTCCTACCTGTCTGTAGGTGTTGCACATTACTCCTTTACTCAAGTGCTGCTTTCATTCATTCATTTTTTTTCTTCTTTTCTTTTTTTATGCGTGTTTGGAGCTCATCAGCATTTGATGACACAATCCAATATCAATATGGGTACATGAGAGTTGGATTATCAGTAATTCTGGTTTCCCTTTATGGTATCCCTCACAACAGTCCTAACAGCCATACAATAAAGTTTTACTTGAATGTTCTTCCCATTCATTATTATTACCATTATTTTTTTAGTCATCATTTTGAGCTTATGAGCTGTTGACACGATCCAAGTAACGCGTGGTGCTACATCAGCCATGATCGTATAGTGGTTAGTACTCTGTGTTGTGGCCGCAGCAACCCCGGTTCGAATCCGGGTCATGGCACTCCTGCCTCAAGAAAGGTTTTTCAGAACACAAGAAAATGACTCCAAGTCACTCCTGTTATTCAGTCGTATGAGAATCCAAATTTAAATCAGGGTTTCGCTCAGCGTATTTATGTTATTATAGTAGGTTTCATGTGTATAGTTTGATGCTTCCTCTTGATGCCGGATGCTTCTTCTACTTCATATCTCAGTGGTTCCTCAACATATGTAGGAGCTTCAAGACTTCCTTCTTTGTAGTTGAATTGGTCATTTTCTATCATTTTGGAGCATTTCACATTACTCAGGTTTAAAACCCAAAGACCGTATCAGTATGAAAGAAAATGTCAAAGCAACAAGTTGGACCACACATCAAACTGTCCTTGGTGTTTTCAGAAATAGCACGTTTTCAAAAAACCTTTGCATGGCCATCCTTGTACTGCACTAGAAATGCAAGAACCCTGGAAATGGACATCGTTCCTTGATATGATACCAATATGGGTACTTGGGATTTTGATTTTCTTTCATTTGGTTTTCCTTCATGTGTTGCTTCACAACAGCCTAACTTGTATGTCAGTGATATTAATTACCACTTTATTCGACTGTTCTTGTCATTCATTCATTTTGGTCTTTTTAATATATTTATTCATCATTTTGAGCCTATCAGCTGTTGACACAATCCAAGTGATGTTTGCTGCTACATCAGCCATGATCGTATAGTGGTTAGTACTCTGCGTTGTGGCCGCAGCAACCCCGGTTCGAATCCGGGTCATGGCACTCCTGCTTCTGGGAAAGTTTCTGGAGGCAAATCATTTAAGTTGTCCCCTTTTTTCCAATATCCAAAGTTGAATCAGGATTCAACTCATTTCCCTGTTCACAAGAGCAAAATTAAAGGGGTAGTGATGCATTGGGAAACGCGTCTGACTTCAGATCAGAAGATTCTAGGTTCGACTCCTGGCCAGCTTGAACTAAGGGTGCTTTTGTCTGACTTTCCTCATATCTGTCATCCACATGTTTCTTGTACTTGCATTTACAAATGAGGTAAACCACACTTGTACATACGGTAACTTATAAGAGTGGTTCCTCAATCTATGCAGGACATCACCCAGGTTTAAAACCTGAAGACACCATTGGTAGGAAAGAAGAGGCCAACACAGCAAGTTGGACCACCCATCAAATTGTCCTTTGCATTTTCAAAAATAGTGCATGTTTTCAAGACCTTTGCATGGCCCTCCATGTGTTGCACAAGAAATGCAAGTACTCTGAAAAATGGACTTCGTTCTTTGATACAATACAAACCTGGTTTTCCTTTATGTGTTCCCTCAAAACAGCCCTACTTGTCCGTAGGTGCCATAAAGTACCACTTTACTCAAATGTTATTATTATTCATTGCTTTCTTTTTTTTTGTTGTATCATTTTTTTTAACCATTCAAAGTGTGTGACATCAGCAGGGCTAGTGGCGCAATGGATAACGCGTCTGACTACGGATCAGAAGATTCTAGGTTCGACTCCTGGCTAGCTCGAGTGAAACATCCTTTTGTCCCAGTTTACTCAGATCCTCCAGCAGCTTCTTGTCCTTCATAAGTTTCATGTTTGACCTACATCCCAATTTGCGCAAATCTGTCATCCAGTGGCTTTTTCCACTTCATACCTCAATGGTTCCTCAAAATAAACAGGCCAAGGCAACAAGTCTGGAAATGGACATCATTCCTTGATATGATATCAATATGGGTACATGGTGCTAAACATTTCTGCTTTACTCGACTGTTCTTATCATTCATTATTATTATTTTATCACATTTACAACATTATGCTAATCAGCTGTTGACACAATCCAAGTGATGTTTGCTGCTACGTCAGCCATGATCGTATAGTGGTTAGTACTCTGCGTTGTGGCCGCAGCAACCCCGGTTCGAATCCGGGTCATGGCACTCCTGCTTCAGGAAAAAGATACTGGAAAAACAAGCTCCTTTCCTGATGTTTAATTTGATCAATATTCAAATTTGATTCAGGATTCCTCCCTCTGTATTGTTTGTTCACATCCACAACTTTTAAGTGTAAAATTGGGGTCACTCATTTTTATCCTCTCAGAAAAATGATTGAACTTTAATGTGAACTTAGAAGGAAAGCTCTACAACATCAGACGTCGGACTGGACTACCCTGACTCTTAAACCATGAGATAATGAGAATAACTTCATGGAGTAGATTTTATGTTCGTGTTTTCAAGAGACAGCACTGAGCTGTCTTTGATGCAAATTTTCCATGCATAGCAGGGCTAGTGGCGCAATGGATAACGCGTCTGACTACGGATCAGAAGATTCTAGGTTCGACTCCTGGCTAGCTCGAGTGAAATATGCTTTTTGCGCAACTCTGTCGTCCAGGTGCTTCTTTTACCTCAACATATGTAGGAGCTTTAAGACTTCCTTCTCTGTAGTTGAATTGGTCAATTTGGACAATTTCCAGGTTTAAAAGCCATATACAGCATCAGTACGAAAGAAGTCATGTCTGCTGCTACATCAGCCATGATCATATAGTGGTTAGTACTCTGCGTTGTGGCTGCAGCAACTCCGGTTTGAATCCGGGTCATGGCACTCCTGCTTCAGGGAAAGGTTTTGAGAACACAAGAGAATGACTCCAACTCACTCCTGTTATTCAGTCGTATGAGAATCCAAATTTAAATCAGGATTTCGCTCAGCGTATTTATGTTATTATAGTAGGTTTCATGCGTATCGTTTGAAAAATGAGGTAAAACTCACTTTCTGTTTCAAATGACAGCACTGACTTGAGATGGTTGCATCCAGAGATTTGCTGTCTGCAGGGCTAGTGGCGCAATGGATAACGCGTCTGACTACGGATCAGAAGATTCTAGGTTGGACTCCTGGCTAGCTCGAGTGAAGGACGCTGTTGTCCCAATTTGGACGAATCAGTTGTCCAGTGGCTTCTTCTACTTTATACCTCTGTAATATGCATGATGTCATTCAGTTTTAAAACCTAAAGACACCAACAGCAGGAAAGAAGAGGTCGAAGCAACAAGTTGGACCACCCATGAAATTGTCCCAGGTGTTCCTCAGCCATGATTGTATGGAGGTTAGTACTCTGCAGCTGCTTCAGTGACAGTAGCGTTACCGTGCTTGATTGGCCAGCAAACTCGCCTGAACCTAATTTAGAAATGATAGGGTTCTATGAAGATTAAGATGATAGATACCAGACCCAACAATGCAGAAGACCTGAAAGCTGCTGTCAAAGCAACCTTGAGCAGCGTCACTAGATGATCATCTCCATTCCAATTCATGTAAAAGGAGTCCCAAAAAAGTATTGAGCGCAAAGAAATTTTAATATTTTTCAGAAACAAGACATTTGTCTTCAAAATATTGTTGTTTATATCAATAGTTTGTAATTTTCTGAGACACAAAATGTTCGTTTTCATAAGCCACAATCATCGAAATGTCAATAAATACAGACTTAAAAAATGTCAATAAGCGTTTCACTTTCCAAAATGAGTGCCAAAAAACATTGAATTTTTATCATGATATTTTAATTTTTTTTCGATGAACCATGTTAGTATCTGGGTGGGTGCAAACTATCTGCACTCTCCACTTTCAACTGTCAGCCTGAAGAGGCTCTCATAAAGTTATCACTAGAAAAAAGGGGGCTCTTGCCTCACATCGTCAAATAGAACTGGCAGCCTAAATTGGTATGTTTTCCGTTGATTTCCCATCTCAGGGAGAAATACTGCTTGACAGAAATAACTGGTCCAAGAACCACTCATATTAGCAAGCTGCACAAAACACCCGTTTCTTCACGCCAATAGCCGTAATTACTGCTTTTCTGTTTTGTTTGTTTTTGGGTGGGAGTTCCTTTTTGAATCAAATAAACTGCGGTTGTTATTTATTCTAACTGTAAGCAGCCCAGCGACTCAATACTCCCAGACATTCTTGTTCCTCTATATCTATCTGTCTTATTGTCAAATCAGAATCCAGATAAGAAAACAAGATTCATACTGATACATATATGCTCATATTTTTTGAAGCCATTAAAAATGAAAATGAACAGAGCAGAGCCCTGGGTTACTGCGTCTCTATTATTTTCAGTCTCCCTGATAAATCCTTCCATAAACTCCAGCTTGTACAGAATTCTCCTTCAGATAACGTCTGTACAAGATGTATCCTACCTGTGGACTTGTACCTCCGCTTTCTGTCCCCGCCTTTTCTGGAAAGATGTATTCATTACAGACATTTTCATCCTTTTAGCAAAGCGATACCGAATGGATACCAAACCTTCCCATCACTTCTTCAAAACCTCGATTTCCTCTACTATCTCATTCCAGAAATTCTCCTTTGGGGCATAGGCACTAACAACAATGAGCATCACACAGTCTACAGTTTCAGACTCATAAATCTTTCCGCCACTCTTTTCACCTGCAGAACATTCCTAACAAATTTCTCCTTCATGACTGCGACTCCATTTCTCTTCCTGGCAGTACAACTTAAAACCTGCTCCTCAGCTTCTAGCCTTGCTTCCTGTCCACCTGGTCTCCCGGACACAGAGTACATCTACCTTCCTTCTTTGCCGACCAACTCTAGCTTTTCCCGTTCTCATCCCAGTATTCAAAGTCCTTCCTCTCGGTCCCAGACTCTTGCCTTTCCTCTTCCGTCTCTACTACTGAACATGCCGTCCTCCTCTCAATCTTGGACCCACAGTACCCCAAATATTTACTCCTGAGGTTAAAGGTACCAGTGGTGGTCGCCGTTAACCCGGCCCTGGACCGATCTGGTGTCGGTTTGAGTTGCACATTCGGTTTCTGCACAAGTTTTTTGCCGGATGCCCTTCCTGACTCAACCCTCTGCACTGGTTCGACTTTGGAACTGGTTCAGACATCAACTAAAATGAAGGAACATGAATGTTCATGTCTATGGAGGTTCTCAGTCATCCAGGTCACTGTTTTTCCTTGTCAAAATCTTTTGGTGGCGACATGACAAGAATTTGGTCCCTTGAAGGAAATTTAATATCTATTCCAGGAGGCTTCTTCGTATCTACTGAACTGTGGGTAGTTTTCTGTAAATAACCGTCAGGGTTGGGGGGGGTTTAAGTTGCAATGGCTTGTTATGTTAATGTAAGTTGTTTTGCAGAAACTAGGTTAACCGGGGTTGTTGTGCTAATGGGAGTGTCGTCAGGGGCAACAAAGGTAAAACTTGCGTTGCTGGGGTTGGAACTGCCTGGCTGGAGGCCAAAAGGAAGACCAAAGAGAAGATTTATGGATTAAAATTATTTGAAATAATGAATATATAGCTCTAACAGATCTACTGTGCTATAAGCCTGGGCAGCTAGTCCTCAACTGGGTGTTAGCTTAGCATCCAGGATCAATTTGCAGCGCTCTTATAGAGCAGTATGAATCATTTACAGCCGATATATTGCGGCCCATATTTAGTGGCTGACCTACTAGGCTTCGAACAGGCACAAGATCTATAGAAAAGGATTAATTATGCTTTTTTTTCTTCAATGGGCTTGCAAAGTAATAATCATTATCCTAAATATCAGAAGAAACCATAGATGTCTCGATGTCCCCTACATAACGAAGCAATGGTGTGAAAAGTGCACTGTTTAAAACAGAAAAAAAAAATATCTATATAAATAAACAAATCAAAAATTGAATTTATGTGAGATTTAAATATCACCTTAATCCTTTCAGGGGAATTCTGTGACCTCCACTTCTGTGCTTCGATGTAAATTCGTCAACCACATTCTCCATTAGTGAGTAGCATGTCAGCGTCAGATAATTAGCTTATTCACTGGATGAAAGGCTTTCAGTTTGTGATTAAATATTCCCTCCCAGCAGGTGTCCGTATAGTTAAGTGAGTGCAGTCAAAAGTACAGAATACTTCAGGGAAAACAGACATTGCTGAAAATGGTGCTTTTATTTTGCCTGTTCACCCACCTGGTGAAATAAAGTATTGAAACCTGGCCACGTAATTATACTGGATAAAGTGTTAGAAAGTGTTAGAAGTGATGAACCTTTTTTTTTGTTTGTTTTGACAACATGAGGGGGGGCGGTCAAACTCTGGTTTCTGTTGGTCAACATTTGAGAAAATAGGACAATTTTAGCAGTAATCCAACACAATAGCAGGTCGACTTTAAGATCATCCATTACCCTTTCAGAAGATCTGAATGGATCTAAGGGTTTTTCAGAATTGCTCCATCCGAAGTCTTACATTAGCCATTTCTTCTAAGAATGGTAACTGGGCATTTGTGTACCATTTTGAATTAAGGCTACATGCTATTTTTATAACCAACATTTCATTGCGTTTATGAGGCCGAGGGTCTGGGAATTATTAACTTATTAACACATTCATAACATCAAAAACACTGACATGATGGAACAGATCAATGTATTTTGGAAATCCTATGTTAAACATAATTAAGTGCTATAAAATGTTACTTTAAATTGTATACACAACAGGCTGATACTTAATGTTAATTACATTACATTAAAAGCATTAAAATGCGAGTTCATTGGTTTAAAAATGTGCTTCAAAATATCATATAGAAAACCACAAAATATGCCAACACACTGTAAAAAAAAGCAAAATATGGCAGTGACTAGTGGATTAACAACATTTCGACATATGTCGATTTTATCCCGGATTTTGTAGATCGCATGTTAATTCTCAACCTTGACGTTGTAACGAGGACACGGCAATATAGGGCATGGTCCCGATTCCTGGAGTGTATCTCCTGTATATAAATCAAACCCATCTATTTTAAACAACAGGTGCTGGAAGACCAACATCTCTCTCAAGCATCTTCATAGTTCACGCGAGAAAACAGGAAATAGATCCCACAGGCATCGAAGAGGAATAACAAGAGCGCCACCCAGCAAAGGAAAGCTTTGATAGTTAAGTGAGTTTAACTGCAATCATAATCCAAAAACAAAAAGAGACTGGTTAGTTTAGTTCAGGGTGTAATAGCAATATTCAAAGTATAATTGTTTGTAATCGTCTTGCAGCTGCACACCAATGACTTTAGATGATTGAACCAAAAAATTCTGTGTCGCACTGTTTTCATGACCGCTAAGTAGAAATGTCATCCGAATAAAAGTGATAAATATCGTCAACTATGATCGGAGGGACTTTTTGGGCGACCTTAGTGGAGGAAATGAGCGACGTGTGATGGAACGACGTAAAGATTACAAAATTTTCAATTATTGATGTTTTTAAAACTATCTCAAAGCTTTGAGGCCATCATATCCCTTCATATCCCCGGCCTTTTTTAAAGTAATTTCTTTCAATTCTCCCAGAGTGGAATGCCGATAAAACCCCTGGAATCCCTGAATCATTCATATATATGAAGTGTATTCTCATTTTCATTTGTTTGCAGCTTGCTTCCACATGTGAGCATGATCATAAAATGATATGTGTGAGCATACACTACCAGTACTTCACGCTGGAACCACGACAGAACGATAAAATAAGCCTCTGCCTCACATCCCGGTACCTTCACCCATTAATTGCTGAGACATTGATTATTTCCAGTTTGTGCCTGAGGTAATTGAATGAGACTGCCGTGAATTGGCAGTAAGTGTTGTAATTGCCGGCGAATGTGCCAGCTGGTGTACGGCGAAGGGGGGACTCTTCCTCATTTACAGCTAAGAATCTCATTACCGTCCTGCAGCCGCTGCTGATACAACAGTTTTGGTTATTAACTGTTTATCTACATTTGAAGATCTCGATAGATTTCATCTCGACGGATATGGCTAATTTGATATTTATATCTTCATAAACAGTTTCTCTTGTACAGTTGAATCACTTTTAATTGAACAACACGGTTGTTAAAAATATAGTATATCGCATCACATTTGCATTTAGCTTCTAGTATATAAATAAAATGCAACCTGTTTTTTTTCTCTCCATACGAGAGACAGATTGCCTCGAAAGTGGGTCGGCTGAGACTCGGACGCACACGTTCAAGTCTGATATTCATACGGTGACGATGAAGTCCTAAATTGACATGCTTGATTGTCAGTGTTCAGTTAATCTATGTTGCAAGGTAAAAAATAAAGATGTTAAATAAAGTCCCCGTGCATTTGCCGATGAATTTCGTAGCTTAAATAACTTTTCTGATCTTCCACAACCAAATTACAGCCTCCTCGTTCCTATCCTAAAAAAATGTTTATTTTTTCTTTCAGCATTGTTGCTAAATTTGAGCCAATTCCATCTTATAAAAAGTCATCCATCGTTCCTCCTAATATGTATGTCTTTCAACTATTCTGGTCTCAGATTTGATTCTGCTGATGGAGCATCGAGGAAATCTAAAGATAGAAGTGTGTTATGTTGAGCCGCAATTTGTAATAACAGTGCACTTTGTAATAAACGTCCAAAATGTAATCACTTTTTCATTTCATTTTATAATAAAGCCGCATTTTGTAATACATTTTGCCGCATTTTGTAATAAACTGCCCCAACGCATTTAGTAATCAATTTTGCCGCATTATGTAATAAGTTATTACATATTGAGAAGATTATTACAAAATGCAATTGCAACTTTTTTATTCTCTAGGAAATGTAATAACATGGTGCATTATGTAATAACAATTCTAAAGCATAGTTTATTTGTTTTTTAATTGCATTTTATTTTACTTTAAAGTATTTGCAAAAGCTAGGCCTATTATTAGCATCACTGTATTAGCCTAGTAGCAGTACTTAGCAATTACAATCAGTACACGATTCAAAGGTTGCATTAACAGAGAATATTCTATAAATTCCATATTATTACATTTCCTAGAGAATAAAAAAGTTGCAAGTGCATTTTGTAATAATCTTCTCAAAATGCAATAACTTATTACACAATGCAGTAAAATTTATACCAAAATGCGTTGGGGCAGTTTATTACAAAATGCGGCTTTATTACAAAATGCAGCTTTATTACAAAATGCCGCAGTTTATTACAAAATGCAGCTTTATTACAAGATGAAATGAAAAAGTGATTACATTTTGGACGTTTATTACAAAATGCAGCTAAACAAGGTAGACGCTGGAAAGGAGAGGAATAGCAGAATAAATGCGCATTATTAAGAGGAAGCCAATGGAACAGTGAGGTTACAAAGGTGCAGATAATCAAGATGGAGGATTTTAAGTACCCGGGGTAAATAGTCTGGAGCAAATGTGGAAGAGAAGGGAAGAAACATGTGAAAATCCGGTGGAGAAAAAGTGTCAGGTGTGAAACAAGAACATCAGCCAGGATGAAAGAAACAAAAATGTTATATTGCTTAGAGACGGACGCTCTGAGGAAAAAAGACAGGAGGCAGAGCTGCGGGTTGCAGAGATGAAAATGTCCGGGTTCTCGTTGGAAGTGACGAGGATAATTCCGTTAGCGGGCATTAAATTAGATGTATTGGAAGTAAAGTCAGAGGAGCCAAACTGAGATCATTTGGATCCGCACAGGGGAGGGATGGGAATATATTGGTCGAAGGATGCTGGGATTGGAATTGCCAGGCGGGAGGCTGGAGGGAGATCCCACAGAAAGAAGATTTATGAAGGCGGTGGAAGAAACTACGTCAGGTTGGTGGGTGTGAAGAAGATGCAGAAGGAGCAGGTCGGACGGAGACAAGTGATTCACTTTTCCAGGGGGAAAGAGTCGAAAAGGAAAAAGAGAAGCAGATCTGGTACGTGTTTGCAAGATCAGCGGGGTTTCATCTTTCTGAAGAATTTTATGCCAGAACAAGAGATGACTTTTTTGGTGTTTTCTGTCAAAAATCAATCTTTTTCGATTTGATGTCACATTACAGGACTGTCTGGGAAAATTAGAATATTGTGATAAAGTTCTTTATCTTCTGTAATGCATACATTCTGGATTCATTACAAATCAACTGAAATATTGCAAGCCTTTTACTATTTTAATATTTGGCTTTGTCAGCAAATTCAAACACTCTTACTTTAAACAAAAAAACAGGATCGAAAGGAAAAACAAATGTTTAGGTTACATTTTGAAAAGATAAGAAACTTTTAATTGTTGTAAAATGCTTTTTGGAGAAGAACTTGAGTGAAACCACCAAAATAATCAAATTAAACCTGAAACAGACCCATGTGAAAGAATTCTAATGTTCGTAATGAATCATATTTGCAAACTATATGGAGATGAATTGCAGTTGTGTTGGATTGTGTGATATTTTGATGCAAGGAACATCCACATTTACAGGACTGTCTCAGAAAATTAGAATAATGTGATAAAGTTCTTTATCTTCTGTAATGCACTTAAAAAACAAAAATGTCATACATTCTGGATTCATTACAAATCGACTGAAATATCGCAAGCCTTTTATATTTTAATATTGCTGATTATGGCTTACATCTTAAGAAACCTCAAAAATCCTATCTCAAAACATTAGAATATCATGAAAAAGTATTTTTTTGTTTTTGTAATTGCATCACAGAAGATAAAGAACTTTATCACAATATTAAAATTTTCCGAGACAGTCCTGTATACATTTTTCCAGCATGCATTTTTGTGCCAACTGTGTAAAAAAAAACAACAAGTCCATTAATTTTTCTCAAAAAGATACCAAACTGTTGATTTGATTTGATTAATTCCCATATCCACTCATAGGAATTGGTATAATTGCTATTCACAGAGCCTGTATAAAAGAAAAAAAAGATATGGAGGCAAACTGTGTTATTGTCAGAAACAAAGGGGGTTTGTTAAAATGGAGTCAAATCCCCCTGGTATGCACGATGCTCTTGCATTTATGTAAAACTATACATATATATATAAAAGCTAAATCGGTTAACCCTCTTTTCCAGAACGCCCGGCATCAACGGCGATGGGAAAACAGTCCAACGCGCAGAGGAGCGGCAAAAACAGCAGCAGCATTGCAACTTTCCTCCGGGGCCCAAGGGGAGATTTATTCATCTCACCAAGGATCCAGGGATGCAGCACAGTTGAATAAAATATCACATCAGTCCATTAAACATAACATTACCACTGTTTCACATCTCACAGCTTTTTTTTTTTTTGCTGAACAGAAGCACGTACTTTTAGATTATTTTTGTTCATTGCTCTCTCGAATCATAATCACCTTCGTGTTGTCTGTCGCGCGATTATTTCTCTTGTATTTTCATTTGTATAATTCTCAGTTTGACAGAGTTTTGGTTTCTTTGAGACAAGAATGATAATTTCCTTTTTTGAGAAAGGAATGCTGTTTAGTAAAGGTAAACCCTTGGATCTATAGAGAAACATTGAACAATATGAATTTTATTCAAAGAAAAGTATAATTCTGGTAATATACACTGCTCAAAAAAATAAAGGGAACACTTAAAAAACACATTTTTTGACAGGAATTGCAGAATAATGTTCTAGCGACAACAATGGATGGTACGAATGGAAACCATGTCAAATTACATCGCTGATGTATAAAGATTTTTAAAAGCGCTGCAGCAATAATTTGAAGGAAATAGCAAAACAAAGAATTCTGATTCTGTCATGTATTGGTCCAGTAATGGGTTTATTCTGTTCATGCAGATGCTGTGAATCCTGCAGAGGCTACATTCCACGACTGGCTTCTGTTTCTGACAAGGAGTCTATGCAAGAATAAAACATAGTTTAAAAAGCCCAAATATCTACCTCTCATGTTTTACAAAAGGTTGTGACTTCATCCAACTATTCATAAAGCTGTTATTTGTTCTTGCATCCAAGCTCTGCATGGAAAACTATGATTATCCTCGTCTGACTTTACCTTATGTCCAGACTTTGTCTTCGATAAATGTGTTCTGTGGAAAAAGTTGTGGTTTAATCCTTCGACCACATTCATTTTCTACAGGGAAGACCTAGAAGGACAAATTTAAATCTGCTTTATCTTTTATCCCCACTCGGAGGGCGAAAAATCTGACATTTGCATGTAGCTTATGCTTAGATGCATAGAACGGAATAGTAAAAGTTGCTCTCACCTCAGAAAACAATAATAATGATTTTAATATTTTGCAAGGGGGGTAACAACAGGCAGACCAAATTAAACTCGAACAACCTGCAACTCCAGAGGAGACAAACACTCAACAAACTCAGAACCCAGGCTACAGCCTGTTTACTCAAAATTCAACAGAAAAAGTTTGCAACGAAGCTCAGAGACGACATTCAAGATATTCCCTTAAAAATGCTATTCAGATGTGATCATTGTATTTTGCACTGAAAAATAAAACAATCTTCAAAAGTGTAAACACGTCAGTCTTACCAAGGCTCTATCCAGTTCTGAAACTGCTCTGTGAAAAGCTAAAATTACCGTCTCCAGGTCTGCAGCAGCACAATTTTACTGAAATGCATGTTGTTAAACTGTGTTTCGGTGAAAAGACAAATTTTCCAGATGGGTTTTGGGTGGTAAACCTTTTTTCCTGGCACGGATTTTACCTTATTTCATGTAGTTCAACGTCTTGTAATGCTTGACTCCTCCTCATTCCCGTTGTTTTGCAGGCAGCTGAGTTCCTGATGTAAATAGCAGCAATTGGTGCAACCATGGTGGCCAAAGGTTGTCTGCTTCACGATGCTTTCTTGAAAATTCAAAATAGATTTGCTCCCGGTTGTTATTGTTTTTTGTTTGTTTTTTTAGTAATTCTGCAAATACTAAAAGCAGAGTCATTGATTTGGAAGTCATTCTTGGCAAAGGGCAAACTATAGGACTTGTGTTGTCTGAAAATCTAATTCCAATTAAGATAAGATAAGATAAGATAAGATAAGATAAGATAAGATAAGATAAGATAAGATAAGATAAGATAAGATAAGATAAGATAAGATAAGATAAGATAAGATAAGATAAGATAAGATAAACTTTATTGATCCCCGTAGAGGAAATTCCTTTGTCACAGCAGCGTAACAAATTGTACGGGTAAAATAAATATGAATTTAAATGTAAATAGACACAAAAGAGAATTATGTATCTATCTATGTAGATAGATATATAGATAGATAGATAGATAGATAGATAGATAGATAGATAGATAGATAGATAGATAGATAGATAGATAGATAGATAGATAGATAGATAGATAGATAGATAGATAGATAGATAGATAGATAGATAGATAGATAGATAGATAGATTTTTTTCTCTCTTTTTCTCTTTTTCATTTTTTTGGATTTATGTTTTATTTTGTTTTATTTTATTTTATTTTATTTTATTTTATTTTATTTTATTTTATTTTATTTTTACTTTACTTTTGATGTTCATATGTTCACAACTTCCATGCTGCTTTCCCCCATGTGCCCCCCAATTACCCCTCAGGGACAAATAAAGTTTTTCTGATTCTGATTCGGACACATTGTGTTGAGCTCTGTTGGTCTATCAATCCTTGCAAACTCCGGAGAAAGTTGTATCTGTAAACGTCCACAGGATAAGCCCACAAAAGTAGGATGTGCTCTGTGAATGGTGAGAATGAAGGTAAACAAAATAACACACCTAACTCTAAAACAGGAGGGCCTGCAGTTTGAAGTCTACTCAAACATTATATTAATGAAAAAAAAAATATAAGAAATCCAGTTGATGCTTCAAGGTGAAATGAAATAAACAAAAATAAACCACTTCCTATGTAAACAAAAAAACATGCTAATAAATAAAACAAATAGATAAATAAATACAACATCACAAATATTAGCAAACCACAGTTTGGTTGTCTGTGTCTTTCTTTCTGAGACTGTTATTTAGTTTCATTGAGTGAAGTGAATTTGTCGGAGCGTCTCGTAGCATCAAAAACCATCGAGGACTATCTTATTATGAAATAATAAACAGGACGATTTGTCCGCTCAACCTCGGCAGAGTAAGGCAACGGTCAGGTTTTTTTCTGGCATGTTAGAATTGTATTTCCAGGATTGTGTGATGGCGGAAAGGTAGCTATAATTTGCATTATTTTTACTCTTAACCACGTCTTCCAGGCTCTGAGCATTGGGCTTGTGTAGACCTGAGTGACGTACATGTAGCTTTGCTTTGCAGGAGTGCCGGAGCACATTTCAACAAATAGGCTGGCTGTATCAGTATGAACTGAAACTGTTGTTTCCCATTGCAACATTTTTAGTTGTTAAGGGAAAAATAATCACCTCTTTCTCCTATTTTTCTTTATTCAATCAATACTTGTTAAGTTTTGTGTAATCAATTGTGCAATGATCACATATTAAGCCAAAAATGCTCCCGAGAGTGGGGTTTGGTAAACAAAGAGGCGCACAAGTAATCCAACAAATCTTTCCTGTATGAGCAAAAGTAAATTCCATGGTCAGAAATAAATCAACATGAGGCAGTCTCATGGTGTTCATAAGCTCTTCTTTGGGAAAAGAAATTCTGGTAAGACAGCAGCAGACAGTGTTTCAGAGTAAATCAGAAAATGCACCGACGACCAACAAGGTAATGTGTGTCAAACATTTTGAAAAAAAAGATATAATTGCTTTGATTTGTTAAATGAAATGTCCCTTTTATCAACATGATGGAGTGGGGAATTCAACTTAATCCGCAACCAGCCGTTAGAGAGCATTTGTTATTGATTCCATATGCTGTTTAGAATCGTACAAACATTTACAAAAGTGTGTTCGGCGGTGTGTTTTAGCCTCATCTAAGAAGTTTGTCCCGACTTTGATACACATCGTATTTCGTACGGAGCGAGAAATGATGGAGAAGATCTGAGCAGAAGAAAAAGGACATTTGTGGTAGCAACGCTCCAGTGAACTCCTTATCTGATAACAGACTGGGACACAGGTGCTCTAATAATGTACACTCAGATAGTGATTGGCTAAAGCTACATAAAATAATCTATGTGATACAAAACAAATTCCCTGCTATAAGTCCTTTTTTTTGTGAAAAGTTGGACTTCATGCATTATTAATGCAGCACATCTGTTTCTTTTGAGTTTCGGACTACAATAAGTAGCTTTATACTCTACAGTTACCCTGCTATCTGTTTTATTGTTTGCATTTGAACATCAGCTTTTGCAGGCATGTTTTGCATGTGAGTTCGCGTTCACTATAATAACTTGTCATAACAACTGGGCATTTCTGGGGGTTGTTGATTTATTTAATTTTATTTCTGTATGTAAGTAGGTATTTATGCACACACCTTAGTTTTTGCTGCTCCACTTTACATTCAAATTACATATATTTATACTTTTCAGCTTTTATGCCATCAAATCTCCATCATCCTTTCACCACAGCAACAGTAGATTGTTTCTTTGTGCACTTTATAGCTTAATGTTTATTGTGCACATTACTGTTTAATGTGTTATTCCAAATTTCATGTCACCGTGGGACATCAAGACACGTCTTCTCAGTTCCTCTGTAGGTCTACTGCATTTGGAGAAATCGACTAGAATGCTGACTTTGACTTTTGATGTGTGTATGTTTGATGATTAGATATATGTAAGTTTTATTTATTGAAAGATATTTTGTCTCTTCAGTGTTTCCATGTGAATGTGTGTTTGTTTGTACACATGTAAGGGAGTTGCTCTAAGGTGAACTCTCCACAAAGGGCTCTGAGATTGCAAGAATCACAATGATTTTTGTCCAAAATTACTTCTTTCTTAAATCCATATCAACTGTTTTGGTATTTTATTCACAGGAATGTTCCTCCTCTGCTGTAAATTTCCCCAGTAAATTTAAATGTACTGGGTTTTTAATGTACAGCTTCAACCAAACTGTAGTGGTTTTGTTTTGTATGTTGAAATAACCTTTCTGTTTCGTTTGTTTGTTTTTTGATAGAGATAAATATTTTAAATTACTCACACATTTTTAATCATTTACCAGATTTTTGCCAGTGGGATATTTGATGTGACCGAGCTACAAAGGTCGGGATCATTTCTGCTTCGTGAAACAGTAAAAATAGGCCTCCGAATGACCGTAAGTCTTGCAATTATACCAAAACTGTTTTATAGATTTTATAGAAAGGACTTCTGCTAATTTGATTCGGTCATTTGCAGATATCAGGTCTCTCGCTCTGAAACAAACACACAAACACACTCATCTGACCCATCGGATAAAGTCAAGTCAGCCCCGAGGGAAGTAGTTATTGCTAGAGCTAATTGCAAATGATAAGGTGATGAATCCCATATTAATTGGAGCTGATTATCTGACAGGCAGGGCGCCGCTCAGCCATTTAATAAAGCATTAATGACACAAACAGTACTGACACTGAACACTCGCAGCGCTCTGAACATATTTACACACAAAAAAAAACAAAAAAACAGAAGGATTAACATTAGAAATGCTGTCACTAATTGTCTTTCAGAAGGAAGGCAATCTGGACAAAATGTATATATGTATATTAGCTGAAGCTAATATATGCCAAATAATTAGCCAAATAAATGTCTGACTAAATTTATGGTAAAAATGAACTTCCGCTTCCTAAAATTGATGCAGACAAAAAAAAAAAAAAAAAATTAGCATGACACCAACCACCTCCAGGTGAAAGATCCTTAATATAACCGCCAGATATACCAGATGCTAACAGCAAACCCCTCAACCGCAGTGCTGTGAGGCTGCCAAAGCACAAAAGTGCCACGTGGGAGTGCTTTACCCCCGGCGGAAAGTTGTCGGTCCGCAACTCAATGAGCGAGCTGTCCCTTAAGTTCACCGGCCATTATTTTGGGATCCTGCACTGTCCTGCAGAAACTGTTCCATGTGGTCTACAAAGGGTGACTTCCAAAGAAACCTGGTCGTGTTTCTTCACATACTGGCTACCAGCCGGGATCCAACTGCTGCAAAAGCAGTCTGAGACATGACTGACAGGACTTTGGGATTGGATTTTTGTCCAATGTTTAGTTACTGTCGAAGCTCTGACGGAGGTAAGACTGAGGAGGTTCTCAGTCATCCAGGTCATGGTGGATTCTTGTTGAAATCTTCTTGTTTTGGCAACCGGACTTTCTTCACTTGAAGACGTCGCACCCCTAATCCGAGAGGCTTCTTCAGCTCTAATGATCTACGGGGAGTTTCTGAATGTAACCGCCAGGTTTTTGGGCGGGTCTAGTTTATGGTGGCTTGTTATCTAAGTGGAGAGTGGATGTGCAGAAACTAGTTTGTTATGCTAATGGAGGTGTTGTTCAATGGAACAAAAGAGCAACTTAGTGGGATTATAGTGTACCCTTGTTTTTCACGGGGGTTACATTCCAAAAAGAACCCGCGATAGGCAAAATCCGTGATGAAGAAACCTTTTTTTTTTTTTTTTACAATTATTATACAATTAAATACTCTACTATACATCGCTGCTGTCGTCCTTATGTTTTTTTCTTCCTTCTTAATGGAACAAACGGAAGATTCATTCATTCCGTAATGCTGAACTACAGCCGCATAGCTTTTACCTTCTCTTAGCATGTCCAGAAGTTTAACTTTATCTGTGATAGATAGCATCTTCCACTGCCTTTTGGGCCCTTTTGTCGGTCCAGAGCGTTTTGTCAACATTATGGGTTTTAGAGAAACTCCAAATTGCAAGAGAATTAGCACGTACGTCATGTAAATTTGGCAAGCTGTTTTACGTACATGTACATATTAAACTGCAACGTTATTGACGCACAGGTGGAGAAGAGGCGGAGTGACTTTTTAGCCAATCAGAATGCAAAACACAATGCACGATGCAAATCCGTGAAGTAGCGAAACCGTGAAAAGTAAACCGCGTTATAGCGAGGGATCACTGTACCTGGATTGGAAGCTACACAAATGGCTGAAACCTGTTGGATCACATGAATGAGGTGGCATGAACTGTTTTAATCCTGTCCTCGGTTCCAGTGTGGTCGAAATAAATGGCAGACTGAGCAATAGTCCTGCCTTTCCATTTCTAAAGAGCAAACACCTACAGTTTGCGACTTTATGGCCAAATGACAATGGATCTGCCGGTTGTCACTGCAACCACAGTTGTTTTGCCACCAAATACCGTGCTGTGTTCCATCTGTACTGCTGTCTTGCTCGTCCTTCAGTTATGCTCACTGAGCCACAGAGGCCAAAATGTTGCAGAAGTGGGCTCGTGGATGAAACGGCATCAGCTCAGCCTCCGGACCGGGAGGAAAAATACCCAACAGGGGATGTGAAGAAGCGATGTTTGATGCATGAATAAGAGAGTGAACGGCGGTCTGTCTCTATATGAGGCCCTGCCATAGACTGGCAACCAGGTTATACCTCTGGATGTAGATCATGGATGGATGAATCTGTCCTGATGTAAGATTGTCACTTACCACACAATTATCAAGAAGTCTTTTATTCTCTTTTCATGCAGATGCATGGATGACAAATAGTGTGATGTTGAGGGATGGTGAAAATGCTGGCACTTTACAATAAATTAGCATTAAATAATCTCGCAATTTTTAAGGGACTACATGAACTGTCAAAATTGCAAACACAGCTATTTTTAAGCTAAGATTTGGGCTTAGTGCACACAAAAAAATAACAGATTCCATCTAAACAAACGCAACCAAACACAATCGAAGGTAATGCATCGTAACAACATATTTTAGGTTTTTGATAAAGGCATACATGCCACTTATATCATCCAGCTATATCTGTTATATGATATTTGTCACTTGTCATTCATATTTCTCATTTAAATTTTTTTCTTCACAGGAAAATGTATTTTTACACATCTCAGCAGACCTTGCAGGATCAACAAAGAAATCTCTTGAATTGATGTGAAGAAGAGATGTTTTGCGGTTCCTCGCTACAACTACCAAGCTGCCCTTGACCAGGGTGTTTAACCCAAGGCACTCCTGTAGAGCAGCTAAAAGGGCTTCAAATGTTTTTGAGGGGTTTTGTTAAGTAGCTTCAAGGCATAACAAAACTTAGTGGGTGAATGTTATCAGATCTTTTCTTGTAGCAGAGAGCCTGCTTCTTAGTGAGCATACGCTGGAAAAAAAAGGAAACAACATTCGTCTGTATAGACTTAACAATTAACATTTTGTGCTGCACTCGTATCAGTCTACTATAACAAATCAGACACGCAGTAAATATGGACATCAAATAGACTTGATAAACATGCTTGTTCTTAACTTGAAATAGCGTTGATCACATGGACAACTTAAAATCATCCAACTGAAAATCTTATACAAATGTGACATGGAAAAAAAAAAAAAAAAAAAAAATCATGATCCAGCAGAGTTGAGGGAATCAGAGTTACTGCCACAAGCTGTGAAAAAGCTGATCCCTCAACGTGTCAAGAGACAAACCTAAAACTGTCATTCAGGAGCCTGGGTTTTGCCTCAAATGCCACAGAAGTTTCTGTAGCATCCATATACCCTTTGAGTTTACATCATCACTGCAGAATTTCTCTCCATCGAACGCGAGAGACACATAGAAGAACAAATCAATGGATACAACGAAAAGAACAGGGTCAAATCAGGGTAGAGTTTTTTAAAAATGTGTTTTTCATTGCATCTGTCCTCCACTCTGACCTGTAATGTAAAGTAGTTTGTGATGAGTAAAATTCAACATGTATTTTATATTTTGCATTTATTTTGATAGAACAGATTATCTCTATTTCAGCCTCCTATGAAATAGTTTAGCATAGCACAAATATTTGGAGTGAGGGCTAATCAGCTAATTACGAACCGAGCAAAATACTTCATCAACTGTCTTGATAGTTATAGGTCCCTGCCTTTTATTTGTTTTTTTTTTTTCAATTTTAAATGTTTTTATTTATTTAATTTTGCAATTGAGTCATTAACCCTCTCAGGCTCAAATTAAGTTGTAGTTGCAGGAAAAATCTGATATTTGGCTGTCGCAAATCTGCAACATCTGCCTGGAGAAGGTTAAAATCTGTCATGGGGTGGCAGAGTGGTTAGTGCTTCTGCGTCACAGCATGTAGTACCCTGGTTCAATTCTGAAATTGGACATTTGGATGTGGACTTTGTATGTTCTCCCCATGTCTGTGTGGGTTTCCTCCTGCAGTCAGGAAAAAATGGGAAAAAGAAATTGCTCAGATGCATGAATAAGAGATTGAACGGCGGTCTGTCTCTATATGAGGCCCTGCCATAGACTGGTAACCAGGTTGTACCTCTGGATGTAGATCATAGATGGATGAATCTGTCCTGACGTAAGATTGTCACTTACCACACAATTATCAAAACGTATTTTTTTCTCTTTTCATGCAGATGGATGACATATAGTGTTATGTTGAGGGATGGTGAAAATGCTGGCACTTTACAATAATATTGCATTAAATAATCTCATAATTTTTAAGGGACTACACTATTGAACTGTCAAAATTGCAAACACAACTATTTTTAAGCTAAGATTTGGGCTTAGTGCACACAAAAAATAACAGATTCCATCTAAACAAACGCAACAAAACACACTGGAAGGTGATGCATCATAACATAACATATTTTAGGTTTTTGAGGGATACAGGCCATTTATATCATCCAGCTATATCTGTTAGATGATATTTGTCACTTGTCATTTATATTTCTCATGTTTACATGTTTTTTCTTCACAAGAAAATGTATTTTTACGCATCTCCTTGCAGAAACAACAAAAAAATCTTGAATTGTGCAGCTATGAAAGAGCAACCAAGTCTGACGGGTTTTGGGTGCAAAACTTCCACATGTAAAGAGGCATGTAGTGTTTTTGTGAGATACTCTGGTCAAGTCTCATTCGGAGGCTTTAGCTGATGAGTTGCAGGTTGCAAATTATCTGTGAACCTCGGCCACGGGGGAAAAACCACGTGAGGATGACAAAAAACAGCAATGAAAGAAGAAAGGAGAGGACAGGAGGACTCGAGAGAGTAGTGGTTAGAAGTGAGGAGCGCTGACGGACAAGGACGTCTTGATTGCCATAGTAATAATGAGGTGTCTTGTTATCAAAGCGTGAAACCAATTGTGCAAGGTGATTATTTATTTCGTTCTACATGTATTTTGAGCTTATTTATGACATCAGAAATGCGTTTCATGTATATAAATGACATTGTTTTTGTCTTGATTGTGTTGCGGAAACATTTTATGTAACTTTAATGTTCCGCTTGAAACGATGCTTATTATCTAAACTCATCCCTCTGTGGGAAAACCAAAGAGACACATCTCCTGACCGCTGGAACGTGTCCTTCAAGATGACACCTTCTCTCTTACCGTGGGACCAGACACGTCTTCAAGATGGTGCCTTTTCTCTGCGGATAATGTTCTTTGTTCTCTCCTGCAGGCCACTGCATGACTTGTACCTTGAAATAAGAACATTCTGACCATTCTTTGTTAGTTACCAATTTTTTCAAAGAGGCCTCCGAAAATCGCCGCGACAATTTCCATTTTCAACTTGGTCCGTTTTGCGTTTTCGTAAAAAGAGACGAGGTAAAATGAGCGTAATGCAATATGCTGTCTCCATCTAACTCTTTCTTCGCCTCAGACTTTATGGCATTTTATAAGTTACTGAGTAAATAACTGATGCTGATTTTGAAATTTTAAAAACAAACAGGCATCATTTTTAAGCAAAACTCAATAGAGTAATAGTGTAGTCATTCGTACGTTATTGTTGATCTATCTACCAATCAATCAATCAACACTTTTACTTGTCATTGTCAAATTAAACACAATTATAGAGATATCGTTTTGAGTGTCCTCCGCTGACACGGTACCCTCCAGAAAAAACTCAAACTCAAAAAAGTCAAGGGAACACTTAAACAACCCAATGTAACTCCAAGTCAATCAGTGTGAAATCAAACTGTCCAGTTAATAAACAACACTGATTCATTTGGACTTGTTTTAATGACATTATATCAGCGTTGGATCAGCCTGTCGTGTGCTTTTCCACTTTCATTTGGAGTTCGACTCCAAATCCAGACCTCCAAGGGCTCATACATTTGATTTCCATTGATCATTTTTGTGTGATTTTGTTGTCAGCACATTCATCTAAGTATTTAAGAATATTTCATTCACTCAGATCCAGGATGTGCTAATTTATATTTCACTTTATTTTTTTGAGCAGTGTATAACATGAGAATATTACTCTTTGGTAAGAAAGTAAGAGAGAGCAAGTGACAAGAATGGAGCATAATATTTTAACAACGTTGTTTGGATACGGAAGACAGTCAATAAAACATGGCACTTAATAAACATCCCTCACGATTATGTGATCTCTATCTAACCAAGGCATCAGCAAAGCTGTAATACTTCATTGCCAAGGATGCAATGGAGAAGCCCATAAGAAGGATTCATGAACTGGAAGTCGAGCCGGGTCTGAAGAATTGGCTTACAACTCAATCAGGAAGCTCATTCCAGTATTCCACATAAACTGGATTTATCTTGATTATTTATTTTTTTCTCTTTTTTTTCCAGGCTTAGGAACTCAATTCCACAGGCAATAGAGCAGGTGTTAGTAAAGTATCATAATGTTTGTATTCAAAAAAAAAAAGCCAAAAAATAGGGCATAGCATATAACGCAGTGTCAGTCGCCCTTAATTCCAGTAATAGTATATTTTTAATCATCTTTCCGATGAACCTGGCTAATATGCTGGTTGTGTAATGTGACATTTATGGGCATTAGTCAGTGGCATTTGATTCAGAGAATACATTGCCTTGATAAAGTCTAACAACGCACCATCATTTCAGAGTTCTTTCCATTTTTATTGTTAATTAGGCTACATCATATTCCATTGTGATCCTTCTGGGTGAAAACAGCAAATGCAAATGCAATTGCAAAAAAAAAATAAATAAATAAAAATGGGAGCTATTTATCATTTCAACAGCATGCTCAAATGAACCATAATAAAGACAACAAATGCCTTACATTTGGCCTGTACTTTAATGACAAAATCATTAGATAAATTACCTCAATTGCATCCATTTTCATGGACGCAATTAAGCTTGTAAAACATTTTTGCACAGCAATATTGTAATAGAATGAACCGAAGAGTATTAAAATGAATTGTAAATGGATTTAGTGCCCCAGCTTTGACTTGGCAAAATCTCCATAAAGGAGCAAACAACAACAACATGTGGATGTGGTGAATGACAAGAGAATCAAGGAATGGAGCGACAAGATTGAGGCTGGTCTGAAATAAGAGAATATAAAGGAACCAGGATTGTGAGAACGACATAATACAAACAATGAAGAATGACAACAACAGACATTAGAAAGAACAGAATAAGCTTCAAAGATGGATGAAGAATGGAAAGTAACAAATGGAAAAACAAAGAAAAGAGAGCAAGACTGGAGGCTAGCGATAGCAAGTAAGAATACAAATTAAGACAAACAAACTAGGCACAAAAAGCAGGAGAATGAAAGTGTTTTACCATTATCAGTTCAGCACATGCAAGAAAAGACTGGATTGAGCATTCAGTACAAAAAGGAAACATTTTGAAAAGGAATGATGGATTGCATGCTTTATTATTATTATCATTATTATTATTATTATTATTATTATTTTGTACATCTTTCCTTCACTTGACATTATTTAGGGAGAACCATGTCATTATTTGATAATTATTTGTCCTAAATCATGGTAACATTGATCCTTTGTTTTTTTAATGAAAAATCTATTTACTTTAGAGATTTGGGTTATCAGATTATGGATATGACAGAACTTTATTTTTCAAGAAAGTTTAAAAAAGGATTCCAACTTTATGGAAATGACTACTCACAACATGTAATGAAATTGTTTGGATTTAATGTTCAAGTAAAACACGGATCAAGCATTCAACCATTCCGAGCTTTAGAAATATTTATTCAATTATTTATTTCTTTCACATTTCTGTTTAGTTATTTATTTATTTTTTTGTTGAGCTGAGTGCCTTGAGTGTTCTGACTATTCCATTCAAAATATAGGTATGAAAGATTTGCATTTTTGGATTTACACATTTACAGGACTGTCTCAGAAAATTAGAATATTGTGATAAAGTTCTTTATCTTCTGTAATGCAGGTAAAAAAAACAAAAATTACTTTTTCATGTTATTCTAATATTTTGAGATAGGATTTTTGAGTTTTCTTAAGATGCAAGCCATAATCAGCAATATTAAAATCATAAAAGGCTTGCCATATTTCAGTTGATTTGTAATGAATCCAGAATGTTTGACATTTTTGTTTTTGTAATTGCATTACAGAAGATAAAGAACTTTATCACAATATTTTAATTTTCTGAGACAGTCCTGCAGATAACACTTCCACATATTCGATTTTCATACTGGCAATATGAAACTTGCAAGTCTCAGATTTCATTTCCTTTACACTTTTACATTTTCACATTTCTCAGTCCTCTCTTTTGAGATTCACATATGCCTCTTCAATTTCATTTTGCGTTGTTTTTTTCTCTTTTTTTTTCTAATAAGTTAACTTAATGTTACTTTTTCATTTGTTTTGTGTTTACTTGGTTTAATGGTGTTGTTTTCCCCCTGAGAACATTATAGTTGCAACCCGGGTGAAGATAGCCATAAGTTAGTAAATACTTGAAAAAATGAAAATGAATATTGAGCAGAATTTCATATTTTTTTTCACATAAGTGATATAAAAATTTCTAAATTAGATAAATAGGATTAAATATATGATTTCGTATTTTTCGTGAGTTATTTTGTCATTTAGTTTAAAAGTAGTTACTTCAGGAAGTGGCAAATTTATCAACCAATCAGAACGCTGATAGAACGCGATTTCGTTCCAGAAGCTACGAGAATGGGAAAAAATATATAAATATAGGAAGTCAGGCTGTCGAGTTGATCGCTTGAGTGAACACAAAGAAGAGAACAGGTATTAAATATCTCTGACGTTTATTTCATCAATCAAATTGTTTAATTTAAAGTTATATCTATGTTGATAGAATGGTTACTTTGACTATTTTTCAGCTAAGTTAAATGACGGTGACCTGTTGAAGCCCACACGTCCCGCGCACGGACATGAACGCTTCACAATAAGAGCCTCGACCCGACTGGAAGTGACATCGGTAGGTAAACTTTTCTACTCTTTTGTTCAACTTGCTTTTGGGAAACTTGGATTTTTAACTGCAAATCTGATTATATAGTTTTTCCAAAAGTTTACCGAGAGTGGATCTCAACACGGCCCTAAGGAGAGATAGCTTTGCAGACACTTGCTAACTCGCGCCTACTTGCTAAAGGAGTGATTGAGTAGCAAGATTTTGATCACTACAGAACTGAATATTGACTTTATTTTTCATTTTATGTGACATATCTTGAATATGTTGACCTGTGAATCTGAAGTGTTATTGCAGTTGAAGATGTTCATTTCCTGTTAGGTTAATTGGGATGCTTAATTTAACTCAATGGTTACTGTAGTTGAAATAACCTGCTATTAGAAAGCGAATACATTACTGGATTTCTTTACACTAAAATAGGCCTTTTTTGATTAAAAAGAAAAAAAAAGGTAATTAGCTTACACAAAATAACTTGCTGCTTAAACATTTAAAAGTAGGAACTGAATAAGAACGTATGACGGACAAATACTGATAACAGAATTTAAATAGAGCTCACTTTAGATACTGAAACTAAATAAGTTTAAATCTATGGAGAAAAAAGAAATGCGTATGTTTCTGGGGTTGAAACTGAAACTCATATTTGTATGTCTATGCAAATGGTTTTGTGTGCTTAATGTTGTGTCTGTGTAAATGTTGATATTGCACCGATTCATAATTACTACTATTTCTAACTACTTAAATTCTTTTTGATAAACAAGCCAGCATCTAAACTAACTATTGATCTATGGTGTCTCTTTTAACCATTTTAACTGCTCTTCCTTGAAACCTTGTCCTGGTCCAAACCCTATTGTATTTGTAGTAAGTGCTACGTAGTGTCAAGGTTTTTATGTCTTGGTTTTATATAACATGTTGCTTAGCATTATTTCACTACTGCATCGTTTGAGCTTGCGATTCAATTCTTTAAGTTAACAATGGAACAATATAAAGGTTGAAATTATTGTCAGTTCAGTACAGTAAGAAAAATGTAGATATAAACAGTGAGCATTATGAGCATTATGAGTAGAGAAACGACTTTCAGAAATATTGTTTTATCAACGGTTATTCAGCTACACTGGATCAGGCCTTCAGCAATTAAGAGCAATGGAGCCAAGTATGAGTTGGAGAGGGTATATTTAAATAAAACATGACCAGTTATTTCCCCTATGTATCAAGCAAATGGCTGTGATTTTTTTAAGCAAGCTAAACTGACACCATATTTGTAATCAATAGCAATGTTCAAACTTGAGGCAAGTTAATATATGAAACAGTCCCATATTTAACTGGTATTAAATCGTGTATATTGTGATGGACCCATATTGGAATGACACTGCATTTCAGTCTTACCTGAAACAAAAAAAGGTAAAAGAGAAATAAGTATCAGCTGAAGCTTGAAAATGTCATAAGGGAATTAATGATGATACAAAAATATTAATGAATGATTAAGTGTGTATGGTGTGATATTAACATTTGTGATTCATCACTGAACACAGTTAAAATTGTTTCTCTTTTTTATGAACAAGGTTGTCCATGATATGTTTAAATGGTTGTAGTGCCACTATTTTTAAATAATATCTAATATTTCTTGTGAAGTAAAACGTAAAAAAAAAACACTTATGATTGAGTTGTTAATATGTATATTTCACTTGATTTTCTTGCATTTTGGTGCAGTCATGAATAATTTTTGCATGAATGTCGAGGGTTATGTAGTTTTGTTTGCCAAACAACAGGTGTTGTCACACTGGTTCTGACAGCATAATTAATACAATATGAAACAGATGTGAGCGTCACAGGCGGGTGGAGCTCAGACCAGAGCTGCTCCTGCTTCGCTTTGAATTTTTTTCCAAGAATGTGAAAGGTGTTTGAAAGAAGGAAGGATTAATTATCTCAACTTGATGTCTCTGAGGAAGAACTACGATGTGTAGCTCAGACAAGTATGCTGATGGTGAAGTGATGATGATAATGATTAAGCAAATGTGAAGGTGGCTTTGTGGTTATTGTCATATGCAGCATCACCACACATACCGTACCCCTGCAAATAAATACTGTTCCAGTGAGTCCCCTGGACCGAAAAAAAAAAATATCCAGGAATTAACTATTAAATTAATGATTTAAGGAAGGGCATCCACAGACTTCTCATAAATGATCCCATAATGAATGGCTGTCCCTAAAATATAAAGCAGTTTGAGCTATGTTTGATTTGTGGGCCTAGATGTTGATGTTGCTATTTTGTCATCAGCGCTTTTGTGCGACGGCCCAAAAGGCCATTACCTGTGTGTGTGTGTGTGTGTGTGTGTGTGTGTGTGTGTGTGTGTGTGTGTGTGTGTGTGTGTGTGTGTGTGTGTGTGTGTGTGTGTGTGTGTGTGTGTGTGTGTGTGTGTGTGTGTGTGTGTGTGTGTGTGTGTCATGGTGTTGTAGATCTCTGTCTCAGGTCAATTGCTGGCCATGGCTGGGAGTACCACAGAAAGATGACTTTTTTTCTCAATAAAAGCATATTGTTCTTTTACTTTTGTTAACTGGAAATTTATGTGCAAATTGACCTATGTGTTAGTAATTTGAAATGATCACTACGACATTTGTGATGATGTAAATCGTGGCTATAACAAAAACACCTCTGGCTTATTCCTTGTATAACTTGTGACCATTGCAGTCTATCTTAGCAAAAGGGCATTGCTTCTCTTATTCAACTGTTCAATTGCCCTACTGAATCTGGCTGTCTGAAAACTAAAACACACAGAGAATATTCATTACTGCTATTTTGGGTCTTTTTTGTTGCACACCTCCACAGCAATAACTGTCAGAATGTACTAACAAAAAAATGTAACAAGAAGCAATCTTCCTGTGTGAGTGCAGTCAGAGGTGACAGCAGAAGCTTAAAATCTATCAGCTGCTTTATAAGTATATATCATGACTACAGACATTCAACCCTGGCAGTTCAGCCAGGGCCTTATGAAAGAGAACATCAGGTTATTAGATGCATCAGCACACCACAGTCATGCCTCTACAGCCACCAAGTCGCACAGGATGAGAAAGAAAAATCATATCTGGTTCGATATGTGTTTTGGTCCTCTCCTTTATTCATTTGGATGGCGATACATACAAATATGTAATATAGGGTGGCTGCTTTAAGCAGTACATCTGGACACAAATGGACTTCTGATATCTGACAGTAACTTGGTTCCTGACATAACACTCCCTTATGATAACTTCAACCTGAAAACAAAGCAAAATGCTGTCACGACAGGGAAAAAAAAGTTTTCTTACCTTGGGTATTTAATTTTCAGTTTTTATGACCTTTGTTGAGTTCACCAGCCTGGTTCCTGGTGCAGTGGTTGTTCATCACGGTGAATAGGGAATTCAAGCTGATTCAAGGGTATGCAATATGACATCCAACACTCTTACATTAATTCAGCATATAAAGGTTGGATTTACTTTATACCAGGAAATTTTCCGGGTTTTTTTTTTCAGCAAACAATGAAATGTAAGCAAGTTCAAGTCACCAAAGGATTTGATTTGGTAAACTCACTACATATTTTATATAGAAATAATGTTTTTGTTTCTCATTCATTGTGCCCTTTGTTGCTTATTGTTTTCAGTTTGTTATCCTTAAGCTGACTAGACTGCTGTATACCCAAAAGGGGGATGTTCCTTGTCCTTCAAAAATATATCCACTTTCTATGGTATAAGTTATTTTAATGTTGTTTATTATTTGTAATTCACTGTACAACTTTGTTTGAAAATGTAAACGATTTATGTGTGTGAGGTGCTGCACCTGGATGATAAACTACAGGCGGGAAACTTCAAATTTAGTTTCCTAGAAAGAAAATAGGTTTGTTTCTTCCCGGGTAGCACAAACAGCTCCAGCAAACACTATGTGAGAAAATAGCACATAGCACAAAACACACAAAGAGACAGCTCATATTGCTCAACCCACTGCCCCGACCCTTTTAAGACTCAACCACAGAAAAAAGGGGTCAGTGGCCATTTCCGTGACCGGACACTCTATTCCATCACACAAATATACATCTTTTCAAATCAAAGCACTAAGTTACAGAGACTGAGGTCATGATTCAGACAAGGACACCTGGAAAATTACTAGTAGACTGTTGTGATGGTGAGTAAATGAGAAATGAGAAAAGTACAGAAGTATAGTAGTGGGACACTCATTTAAAAAAAAAAAAAAGAAATACAATTTCTTAATCAGTGTCTAAAGTCATGAAATTTCAGCATTTAGGGTCAACCGATGATGTAAGACACAAATAAAAGGTGTAAAGTCGACCAAGCATGAAAAGGAGCGTTGAGTGAGAAGAAAAAGGCATCTTGACCCCCAGATTATCTCCTTTTTCTATCTAGTTGTCACTTCATGGTGACCGAGCTTTCTGATGTGCTTTTTTTCCCATGAAGGAAAAAACAAACAGTAATGGCTTGAGATTGAAGTGGGCTATTCGAACAGTGTCTGTGAGAGAGGGGAAAGAAATAGGAGCGGGAGTGAGGAGACTTCTGGATCTTAGAGATATCATCTGTGCCCTTTGACCATTTCTCAAATTAAACACATAACATTGTCAGGCTGAAGACAACCATGAAGCTGGACATACAATAGAAAAGGGTTTGTTGTGCCGACCAGTTACATTTGAACCAAACTCCCTCTCGAAGATATTTCTTTCTATAGCTATGATCTTAGTAGATGTGCCTATTTTTGTTTTGTTTTTTTTAGCCGTGTCCATAATACAAGGAGGAGAAATAAAGATTATTATTTACCTTTTTTTTTTTCCTTTTTTTTGTTTCTTAGTCTACTGCATAATATTTTCCTTTTATTTTAACTTTCATTTGAGAGAATAAACAGTTATGTGAGTCATTGCTATTGGCCACAATAAAATGCAGTCTGGATACTAAAGTTTCAGGTTTTAAATTCAGAGAGATTTTGAGATCGGCTGTGTGTGTGTGTGTGTGTGTGTGTGTGTGTGTGTGTGTGTGTGTGTGTGTGTGTGTGCGCGCCATACACACGTTTTAGAGTATGTTTTGTGTATTTTCATACGACTAAAATTCAGACATTCAATCTGGCATTTTGAGAAAAAATTACAATGATATGACATCATTTAATGGAAGATTTTGACTGGTATCTTTTATGTTACAATAAAATGAAATGCATATGAAGGATAGATAAAGCTCTGGACCAGTGTGTGTTTTTTTGGTATTCGGTTGCATTCCCTCTCCAGATTCCATAATGACAAATGAGCAGCTTAAAATACAACCAGGACTGTCAACCATCTGACACAATAAAAAAACAACCGTTGTCTGTTTTATCACCACTCAAGCATTGTGACACAAGATGCGGTGCAAAGTTCGTAAAAGTCAGTTCATTCAAAGAATGCTGTCATCAACATGGTTGTTGGTAAGATATACAGCGGCTTAAAGGAGTAACCACTCTGGTAAGGACAGGAATGAAAATATTATTACGGTAGCCTTCAAATAAAGGTCATGACAAGTGATTTCAGTAAAAAGCAGAGGCAAAGAAAGACAAGAGTCTAATTTTGATAAACTTACTTAACTTGCTGATATGTATGCATCTCTGATGATGGATATTGAAACTAACAATAATGCAGGTGGTGAGCAGTGACAAGTAGCAGAAATCAGTAGGCTGCCTGCCAGGATCTGAATGTTTAATAGTATCGAATCAAACAGCAAAATAATGTTGGGGCAAAGGTGGATAGGGCAAAAAGATTTACTTGGAAAAAGTGAGGGTAAAATAAACAAAGGATCTGATGGGGCCTGACAGAGAAGAAAATTAAAGTCGGATATGAACAAATTGCTCAAGAAAAAGAGGACTCTGTCTGTGGTCCACTTTACTTCTTGTCAGGCCTCAGTTCGCAAAAGGAGAACTGAAACGAGGGCTCTTTGTTGTCATAATATGAATAGTGTGCATGTCAAGTGAACCACATGTTTAGTAATTGAAAAATTCAAAATCACTTTGCTCTTTCAAAAGGCTTAAAGGTTCCAAATGGGATTTTTTGAATATTATTTTTAAGCGTGATTTTTTTTTAATTTTTATTTTTTATCACGATTATATTTTAATCAATTTTTTTATCCTTGTTGGTCTCAGCCCACTCACATCCTTCCTATTTTTGTTTATTCCATTCTTGTCATTGCTATTGTCACTCTATCAATGTTGCCATTCAGTTTTGGTGTCTATTTTCACCCTGACTGTCTTCTTTTTTTTTTTTTTTCTGTTCCGATCATTCTTATCCTTGATGTTGTTGCTGTTGTTGTGCTCTCTACTGTCTATTTATTTGTGGATGTCTTTGCTTTTTCTAATTGTCTGTCTATTTATACTAATATTCATATTTATTGAGACTTACACTTGTTACGCTGCTGTGAAAAAGAATTTCCCCTATGGGGATCAATTAGGTTTATCTTATCTTAGAAACTATGGCAACAACAATGGTAATGATAGTGCTGTTCACTGTTCAAAGGATTGCTATCTCGGCACTGTAATGTGATGATAACAATTAAAGAATTGCTCTGGTTGTTGCGCATGTAGTTGTCGACAAAGCCTATATCGTTTACGCACTTAAGGTTACACTAATATCTGGAAGAAGTCCATCATAAAAAGTAAACAGCAAGGGGGCGTTAGTGAGCATGATATGGATTTGGTCGCATTTTCCAAAGCTCCCGCCGAGCCAATAATATTTACTCCATAACACAGTTACATATGTACTAAAAGCAGCCCAATAGTTGATGAAAGATATAACAAAGAGATAAACGCGTGACCTGCACGCATGGTGTCGATTTGAATAGTGGAAAAGCTCCAAAAATTTTAGAAGCAAAGCTATGGGGCCTAGAAGAACAACGAGGCAATGTAGCCCCGAACCTGACGCTCCAGACCAACCCCCTCCTACTGGGCCCGAAAGCCCAGGTATGGCAACTGAAGATATTAAAGCAGAGATTGTATCCTCCTTGTGAGCAGAATATGAGAAAATTAAAAGTCATGGGCAGATAAATTGTACTTTTCCTCTCACTGTTCAGGGAGAAAGGAAGGTGTCTCCAAACTTAACGCAAGCAAGTTAATTCTCACACAAACATCGTTGCATAAAGACAAAGACGGGAGTTATATCTTAGTTAATGGATTAATTGATGGAGTAGAGGTGTCTTTAATAAATGTATATGCGCCCAGTGAAGATGAGCCTGGATTTTTTAAGACTTACTGCAGATGGGTTGGATTTTAACTTCATAATGTCCCAGTAAATGGGACACTGACCCTCTTAAACCCCTCGACCTAGAATGAGTAAAATGCTCAGATACCAAACTATGGTAGCAGGCATAGTAGATATAAGTACATTTCCAAGAGAAAAGGATTTACCTTTTACTCAAGCAGGTATGCTTGAGACTAGAGTCTTTCTTTACTCCATAGATAGATTTATGTAGGACAGCAGACATTGAGATACTACCTATCACTTTTTCCAATCATGCACCTGCATTACAGAAATGGGACATAGGACAAAGACAGACAACTAAACAATCGAGGCTTAAGGGAGGCCAAATGGTGAGTATTGAAAGATAGAAAAGAAAGAGTTACAGCATAAACAAACAATCTGCAACAATTAAGGTCAGAAATTATTTAAATACAACTCGGAGAAAACTGAACAACTTCCCTCTTGAACAGAGGAAGATTTACAAACTAAAGTATTATGAATATGGAAACCGTGCAAGCAAAGTGTTCAGCATTCAGACTGAGAAAGCAACAAACCTCCAACATCGTAAAGAAAATCAAATCACAAGTAAATATTGCCACAAAACCAAATGAAATAGCAGAGGTGTTTGCAGGGTTTTACAAATCATTGTATAAAAATGCAGACAAATGCAGTGTTGATGCAGAACTTAAAAAGCATAACTGATCTGACAGACTCAACAGCTCAGGGGTTAGATAAGCAGATTGGGGAATCGAAGTGATTTAATCACCCAAGAATTACAAAAGTCCAGGTCCAAATGGATATTTCAATGAATTTTATGAAACCTTCATAAGACCCTAAGACCTGCTAGCACCCCTGTTATGAAACGCATACAGCTATACCCTGGATTCTAAAACTATGGCACCATCTGGGACTAATTCATAAAGAGGGTAAAGACCCAACTGTATGCCAGTCTTATAGGCCAATATCATTATTAAATAGACTTGAGTATACTAACTGCAATTCTAGTTAGAAGGGTAATTAAGATATACAGCTCAAAAAAAAAGGGAACACTTAAACAACGTAATGTAACTCCAAGTCAACCGCACTTGTGTCAAATCAAACTGCCCACTTAGGAAGCAACACTGATTCATTTGGACTTGTTTTAAGGACGTTAAATCAGCCTGTTGTGTTTTTTTCCACTTTAATTTGGAGTGTGACTCCAAATCCAAACCTCCATGGGTTCATACATTTGATTTCCATCGATCATTTTAGTGTGATTTTGTTGTCTCACAATCAACTATGTAAAGAACAAAGTATTTAATAAGAATATTTCATTCATTCATTTCTCGGATGTGCTAATCTTAGTGTTCCCTTTGTTTTTTTTAGCAATGTAATTACATAAATTATCAACCCTGACCAACCAGTCTTCATCACTGGAAGGTGTTATGGAGATAATGTGCGATGCTTATTAAATATAGCATCTCATCGAAAAGATATGAAATTAGAGTCAATAATCGTATCTATAGATGCACAAAAAGCATTGATGGGGCATCATGGCAATATCTACTTCAAACAAAACGATTTGGATTTGGTCCTAATTTCATAAATTGGATTCAAACACTTGATTCATCCCCACACGCAGCCATTAAGGTTAATGGCTACAGATCATAGAGAGTTACATGCAGACAAGGTTGCTCTTTATCACCCCTGATGATTGCTATTAGCATTGAGCCGCTGAGCCAGCTCATTGGAGATGACAATTACATAAAGAAGAACACAAAAATTTCTTGTATGCAGGTGATGTTTTTTTATATTTAATAGAACCCAGCTCAACGATCCCATGTCTGAAGGAGTTCTTATCATATTATTCTAGATATAAGGTGAAGGTAGATAAAACAGAGGCTGTAGATCTAAATGACCTGGTTTCAGAAACAGTTAAGCTACAGAATAGACTCAGATGGCCAAGTTATGTCAGTTATGAGCAAATGAAAAATTAGATATGGCTACCTTTGCCTAAAAGTTTAATCTTTAGTTCCCCCTCACTCTTCAGCATAACACAGTTTTAGATTTGTAGACGTGTTGGCTGATGTAACTCCCTGGGTCAGATGTGTGAAACTTCACAGTCATAACAAAATGTGTGTGAATGCACAAAATTGAGAACTCAGCAAAATGCCAAACAATTCACAAACATATATTTTCACTGGAATCTGTTGTGAATACATGTTTGTAATCAATTGATGATTTTTTAAATGTTGATTTTAATGAATAAGAGGAAGATATATCATTAATATCTTGGATGTTTTAACCCTCATATTATGTTAAGGGTCAATTTGACCCATTGGGTCAATGGGTGAAATGGGTCAAATTTACATAATATGAGGGTTAAAGAAACATACATTAATGAAATTTGAAAAAAAGGAAATTAAAAATATAAGAATGGACATGGTGTGTTGGAGCTACAGGTGGGGAAAACTGTTAGTTGGTGTTGCAATCCATGATTTGGAGCATTGGTTACTGTTTTTTTTACCGTTCTTGTCTAGGAATAGATATCAAGACTAATAAGTGTGTGTCTGTGTGTGTGTGTAAATAGTGTTTGATAGACTCAGAGCATGACAGACATCCCTTCATCCCATCCCATCTTCCCTGAAACAAAATATGTACTGACGTCCTACCACATTACCTTTACCACACTGTGCTGACGCACCCTTCTCTAAATACCGCGTATTCTACTTTGCAGTGATGTTATATCACATTAACATTGATCCGTGTGTGACAAAATTGTTCATGTCACCCTTATGATAAATGCACCATCACAATATCGATTCCTTTTGGACACCTGAATGTTGTACCTGACTCTCAAAGGGTATGGGAGCTGACATATATCAAAAGCTTTTGAAATATTTCTTTTGAAGGTCAAAATAGTGCCTGAACCCTCTCAAAAATGTCCTCTAGAATTCTAAAATGTTATATTGGAGTTTTAAGCAGCTAGAAGCAATATTTCGGCCATCCATCGAGTTTTTATCATTTCTGACATGGATATTCAAAGGGTGGTGATCAAGATTTTTAAGTGTCATTGTGCAGGCAAAGTGACATTTTGCGATGATGGTATGTACAGGTTTTTATAAAAATAAATAGACAGACAAGTTATTTACCCAGTGCGTAGTTATATACATTAATGCGGATGGTATGAATATAAATGAGTGATAAACTTCAATAAATGTAGACATTCGGCAAACAGATTGAAATTTACAGCTGTCTAACATTCAACACAGTCAATCAGACATGCTTGCACTCACAATGGAAACAAGGCAAATTGTGTCAAATCATTATGAGGTTTTGAAATAAGCACACGACATTAATTTGAATGTAATTAAAGCATTATCTTTGTTTGAATTTCCACTTTCATGTTATTGCCAGTCAATGCTCTGTAATGCTGTGCTCAAAAACTGTGTAGATGTTTCCCGGCGTTATGATGGGGGAGCCAAATAATCACCTCGAACACTTGTTTGCTAAGTAACGATCTGCAAAAAAAAAAAAAAAGGACTGCATGCATTTCAGAATGCATATTAGTGTTTAAAAATCAGGCCCCAGGAGGGAACGCAACCAACGCTCATCACAGTTATTTGCTGAGTGGTGGCTATTGTTCACCAGGTGTTTGATATGAATACATAAAAGACTGCACTCGGATACTCAAAGCAGAAAATGGAGTGGCTGAAATGCAAATGCAATAACACTGATGATTTAAGGTCGTGGAGACGAATCGCCTGTCTGGGTAAAATGAAGTGGAGGTGAAGATCAAGCCCCAGGCGAGAAAGTACGCTTTTGACGGGGTGAGAAAAAGCAGAATAAAAAGCATTTTTACAGGAGCATCCACTTCGGGAGGCAAAGACTTCACACACAGATTTTTAATTTATTTATTTTTATTTCAAGTGTATTGATTTAGTTATCTATTTTACGACAGAAGTGTGTTGTTAAACACTTAGCAGATTGAATATTTTATTGTTCACTATTTACACTTCCTGTTTTTTTTATCGGTAATGATTACAAAAGCTTTTACCATTAGCGAAATCACAAATGACCTCCGTGTCGTACACGGTCATCATTAATGTTAAACACCAAAGAGGGGTCATTCATGAGTCCTGGAGTAGCAAGCCTGAGGGACGACACTTCAGTTAGGGACATGGACTGTTAAAAGTTTTGTCGCTATTGTGGGTGACATCCTGCCATTGCGATAGGGAGAAGTATTGATAAGGTCAAGCTGAGGGTGACGGAAAAGCAGGACCAGATATCTCCTGACCGGACAGCAATAAAAAACAGGAAAGCGGGTCAAAGGTCATAGAAGGAATAAACAGGGAAGCTATTAAGTGACAACTGTGGAAAATGTGGGGTGGCTCTGGAGACGAGGATAACATGCTGACTCTAGAGGTTGGTTAACTCGTGAGGGGTGGAACTGACAGGAGACCATCAGAAAGGGACAAAGAAACCCACATAAGGTAAAGGTTGAAGAAGGGACCAATCAGGAGATGACGTAAAGGAGAAAGATATATGGAGGCACAACCAACTCGCTGCGTCAGGGACCCAAGATAGAAATGCTAACCGCTGAGCTTATGAACAATGTATTTAATAAGAATATTTCATTCATTCAGATCTCGGATGTGTATTTTAGTGCTCGCTTTGTTTTTTTGAGCAGTGTATATATTTTTGTTGTGTTTTATGTGATGCTTAGCAAGGAATAAGGTAGGAAATACAGGCCGTCAGGCTCAGACTGTCTCCATCCATCCTTCATAAAAGAATGCGCAGAAGTGCACTATATAACACTATCGAAATGAGTTGTGTTTTTTCACGAGACTTTCATCAGACCAAAGGGGTGATTTTTGCTCTACATTTTCTTTTTACAACAAGTTTCCATCGCTATCGAAACTGTAAAGTGCTTCACTTCACAGTTTCATCAAGGGCCCCTATCAGAGGCGGCCCCACATGTGGAGCAGGGATCTTTGACTGCAATGGTTTGTCTATTTTGTTTGCAGCTGAGTAGATGTGATGGCACGTTGCTCTCCTGCTGTTTACACTGTCACTATTTCTCTGGACATCGACGACACTACTTGCATTTTAAATACTTTTAGTGTTATATTGTGCAGTGAGGGGAAAATTGCTTAGTACATTTACTCAGAGTGTACTTGAGTGATTTTGGAGTGTTTGCACTTCACAGTAGGATTTGCATATGCAGTTACATTCATCCATTCATCCATCGTCTGCTGCTTATCCTGCACTCAGGATGCTGGAGCCTATCCAAACTGTCATTACTACACCCTGGACTGGTTGCCAGCCAATCACAGCGCCACATATACAGACTGACAAACAGTCATTCACTCACTCTTTTCGACAATTTTCCCATTTTTTTTCCAGTTAACCTGCTGCATGTTTTTGGACTGTGGTTTGGACACCAGGAGAACATGCATACATGAACAAGGAACTAGGATCCTGCTGTGAGACTGAACCACGCTAACCGCTGCGCCACCAGGTTACAATGTAACCAGGTTACCTGGTTACATTTACTTCACTAAATTTTAATATTTGAGCAGATTAATACAGTGTGCTATAAGAAAGTAAAAAAAATGATAAATGCTCTCACTTCTGATCCATTGAGTACATTCTGCTTTTAGTGCTTCCATTTTTTTTCCCCAGTGGCATTTTAATACTCCATGACGTTGTTTCTTGTAATGGAGTGTCTGTGACAGCAGTAAATTTTACAGCAGTAAAATACGTGGTCCTTCGCTAAGATTGTATTTGCATGATTTGAATTTTGAATAGAAGTGGGGGAAAAAAAAAAGTTTTAGTGAAAATAGCTCCTATGACCTTGATTTCTCTTTTAAACACATGCAAATGAGATATTAAACTAATCTGAGTGTGTGGTTTTTTTTTGCATTATTTATGCCTGGAGGATAATGTTTTTACAACAAAACAAAAAAAAAACCAACAACCTTGTGTTGCTGATTAATTTTCGTGTAACGAATCTCAGATTTTTTTTTTTTGTTTTGTTTCGGTTTATTTTAGAGGTACAGCTCTGCATATTTGGCCAGTGAGACATCACTGAGCCAGATGTTTTCATTCCCTTATTCATTCAGTCATATCAAAGCTTGTATCGCATCACATTTTAGCAAAGGCATCCAGGTTAGAATTAAAAGCTGACTGGAAAACACTTCATTATGCATCTTGTTTTCAAATCTATTATTCACCTAATCCATTTCTTTCTACAGCATTTTTTTGCCAAGCATGATATTCTTGTTAAAGGAGATGTTTCTTACAATGAGTAAAATAGAATGTGCTTAAATCAACCCACAAAAGGGGAAATAATGCCAACTGCCCCCTTATACAAAACCTGAAAGACAGTCAGAGGCATTGTGACACATTTCCAACTAAATTAAATGCAAATTTTTAAGTGATTTTGACAGTGACATTATAGAAATTGAACAAGGACAGCTTGCAAAGTATATTCTTCATTAAATTTAGTTGGTGAATACTTCCAAAAGAGAAACCTGACCATGCAAGTCATCCCTTTGAGGGATGCTGTCAGAGAAATGCTATCAGAACAGAGCCTGCTATTTAGCACATCTACCCTATTCTTTGAGACTATCATTTATAGAAAAAAATAACTATCTCGACCCAGTACAAATTTCAAACATCCAATCCAATTTTCTTTTGTGGTGCTTTCCAAAAAATAGAGAGAAAGAAAGTCAATAAAATGCATTGACAGCAGCACAAAATGAGCTGTTAAGAAGAAGGTGATCTCCATTCTCCTTTAGAATCACTGAGAATGAACACATCCCATCGTCATTGATGGGAGACAGTGAGAAGCACTGAGAAATTCAAGATATGAGGGTTTTTTTTTTCCTGAAAATACAAGTTAATGCTGATTTCCCCCTTTTCCGTCCAGCATTTGTAGCTTGACTGAAGCAGGGTCTACCTGCTCTCAGAACTGTATGCATGTATAGTGCTTGGCTTTATTTCAGCATTTTAATCTAAGATTTGAAATGGTTTACAAGGTTATAAACAAGTAATATACTAAAACAGGTTTTGCTTGCATTCATAGGAACAAACAGCCTGATGACATAATAAAAAGCGTTATCCACTGATGAACTGTGACATTTGCAAACCTCCAGCAGTCCACAACCTTACCAACTGTCTAACCTGAGCATAAGATTATGATCAAAACACACAGAAAAAAACAATTGGTTTTTTTTTGTAATGCTGGAGACGCCCTCAAAAAGCAGGAGTCGAATGGGTTGAGATGTGAACTCGCAGCTGAGGATACAGGAAACAAGTGTAGAAATGAAATTTGCCTTTTAAAACATATCGGTGTTGACAGAGGCTATTTTCAGTTTCCACTCAAAAAAAAAGAAAATAAAGTTTAGAAAATATGACCCAGTTTAATTGAGGAAAACAGACAATGCTTTCCTCTGTGTTTCAGATAAAAGCAATGGCCCTCAGTGGGGGCAGCCTTGCACCCCTCATCTATATTTTATCCTTGATAAGTAGAAACTAGTGTGAGCACCTTGTCTAACTTCCTGTGGACCTTGGAAAAAGCTCTGCCGTCATCTTTACACAACATATCTTCATGCCTATGTCAAATCACCTTCTCAGTTTTTCTGTGCAAGAACAAATGCGCATCTATATTTTCATCTTGATTTGAAGTGAATGTTTAAAAAGCTGTTGAAGTTTGCAAATGTTTTTTATTTTTTTTATTCTTGGAGGGGACTGTTTTTAACCGAGAGGCTTTTCTTCTCTTCGGTTTCATTTGATCAGACTTTCATGTTATTCCTGCAGCTGCATTTAGAAGGTTACCTTCATGCAGGGTTGCTGTGCACTTTGTTAAATCAAATTTATTGCCCTCTAGATATTTTCAAAACAGAAACCCAATTCACATTTGTGCAGGTGTTTTGTCTCAAATAAGCTTGACAGTTAGGGTTTTTTTTTTTCTTTTCTTTTGACATCTTAATCTCTTTTCTTTTGAAAATGTCAGGATGGACCAAGGAAAAGAAGACTTAATGTTATATATAGAATTATATTCTGCTTATATTCTGATTCTTATTCAAATACTCCAAAAAAAAAGGCTTGCGGTGGTTTTCCAATCATATGCAGACTATCAAATTCTTTATCACGTGGAAACGCTTCATCCGCTTTAACAGAAAATTAATCTGTAAAATCAAGCTCATTGATACATTAAAAAAGTCTTCTTTTCTCCATTTTTGCTTTTTGGCCATTCTGGCAACTATCAGACATGAAAGGACTTGGTCTCCTTTCAGTATCTCCCTGGCCACCTGTCTTTAGCTTCGGATCATTTGTACTGTTTCATGTTCTGCTATAATCCTGTTACCTTCGTGAGAGCAGGTAGCCTGTGGAGAGATTGTTTAAACAATTCGGGGTGAAAAAAAAAGCAACAGAAGGTGCCAAAATACCAAAATATTTCAAGATAAAAAGCTTTTGGGGTAACACGGGCTCTTTTCATGTTAGTAGACGTCCCCTCAAGATGTTATGCTAAAAACAAATCAAAATGAAAATAAAATAAAGCTTTGAGACATTTTCTGACTTTAATAGCTGTAAAATTCAATCAAAAACACCTTTTGCCCTAGCTTTTTCTGCCATATTAGCAATAAAAGGAAATAACAGAAGACATCTTATTATTTATTTCGTTCATGCTCCATTTGTAGAACCTGGTTGAGGAAACTAATGTGACCTGCACGGTCAAAAAAAATCTATTTTCTTAAGGTTGTTTGATGCATCTTTGGGTTTCTTTGACCATCTATTTGTTGAAATCTTTCAATAAAATGTGCACTTCACTCGTCTACTTTGTCCCCAGTTTGTCTGCCGTGATATATTGCTAATTGTGTTCACTCATTTCCCATTTTCTCTTTTTCTCATTCACTGTTTTCTTTCAGATATTACCCTTGTCTATGTCTCACTGAAAAGAAGATAAGGTGTTTATTAAAGCGGGTTTCTTTGAGTAGTAAACACTAGCGTGCCCTGCCTGCTATCAATTTTCACCTTATTACATAGTTCTCCGTGTCCATTTCTGTTGCACTCCTGCTCTAAATATACAGATAGCTGTATTATCCTCAACTAGCGGACTTTTTCCCAGCATTTATCAGCTCAGACAGAGGTTGACCGGCAAGGTGACAACCAGGCAGACCCATCGGTCATCCTGCTCACCGACAGGACCTCCCCATTCACTTATCAGTCGTGCATGCTTTCCTGCAGGCTCCGAGTCAATTTGGTTTTAAGTGGGTCTGGGAGTGATCTGGGGAGCTTGTCTAGAAGGCTCTTGGCAATTGGTCTAAAAAACAAAGACTTTTGATTTGTTAGGAACTGAACAGTGAAAACAAAATATGGCACATTTCCATCAAAGACAGACTGCTTCACTTTGCTAAAAGGTTTCTAATTAAACTTTATTTTCAAGTAGTCGCACTTGTAGTTTCCGTCCATCACAAACATGAAAACATGGAACTGTAAATATACAGAAAATTTGTTCAGACTGCATTTTCCCTCCAGGAGTCATTAACACTTGAAACCTATGTAAACTGTCATTTATCATTTTTAACATTTTCAAATTACTATTATTATTATTAATATTATTATTATCATTATTGTTATTAATAATAATGTATTTCATCTAAAGGCGCCTTTCGGCAGCAGGTTGCTCGAGCATTGACTCACTGGCAGCCGAAGTGTCAAATATTACTATCAGTTACTGATTGATCCCTGAGTAATCTTTCAAAATCAAACGCAAAAAATGTTGGCTAGCCCAAATAAATTGTTAAAACTGTTTTTGGCATCGTTGTGACATAAGAAAGTATAAAAGTCTATAACGTAAGAATGCGTTAAAGTCTATGATCTATAATCTACATCTGCGATCAATACTCCTCTAGATGATATAAATATTTTATATAAATAAATAATATTAATATACACAAGTATTTGCATATACATATGTATGTGACTGTCTATATATATATTTGTGTGTATCTATACATATTTGACCCCGCTTTGAGATGATGACACATCATGAGTCAAATATCTTGTGAACTAACAAAAGATCAATGTTTAAACCAAATTAACGGCAGCTTTGAGTCGCCTGTGTTTCTGAAATTATCACATGCTTCTCATTGTCACATGACGGTCAAATGAGATGTTTCAGAAGGAGCAATCATTTGGCATCAAGTCTAAGTAAGATGTTTAGAAAATGTGCTTAGATGGGAGATGATTTTCCTTAAGGGCAACTGGTTAGACTGTGAGTGTGTATTTTTTGTGTATTTGTCTGTGTGTGTGTTTGTGTGCGCGCACTTACAATGCCTAATAAGGCAAGACACTTGTGTGGGTGTCAAACATGTTTGCAGTGAGTCCACCTTCGGCTGCTTCGGGCTCCTTTCATGCAAAATCAGAAATGCTGCCTGTTATTAAATTTCAAAACACACACCGACGTATGTGCCAGCATTGCAAACGGAGCGCAGGCTTAACTCCCAATCTAGACACAGTAGAAAAACTTGCAGCAGAATATATTGTCTGCAGGTGAGTCATTGCATATAGATTTCATTGCAAATCCCATCTTCAGTGTTTATTATTGAGGCATATTGCTCTAATATACTCTGCAAATGATTTTGAATCACAGATTGGTAGCAAGGGCTGATGTCATCAGGATCACACGTTCACCAGCATTAGTTCCCAACAGCAAGCTCGTTTCTTCATCCATCTGTCCATCACACAAGGCACCCCTGTATAAATAATTCATATCTGTTCAAGCACCCGCCTAAACCCTAGGCAAACCCTCAAATTCCAAGGTGGTTTTCTGTGAACCAGAATTCACATAGTGACACCCAGTGGTGTACAAAGAAACTGACAAGGAATTGCTGCTGCTCTCAGATAGGAGAAAATGCTGGGAAATCTGTAAAAATAATTCCAAAAATAACCAAACACAATACAGATGCGTAATTCAATGAAACCACTTAATCTGGGGGTTTCAGAATATGAGGACTGCCAGTGAATTCACTACCTTCCCCATCCACATGTCACACCCTAACTCTGCTCTTTCCTATCTTTGTTTGTCCCAGCCCGCACACACCCTGCCTATTGTGTTCATTTATTTTATTCATTGCTATTGTCACTCTATTTATATTGTCATTTTTAGTTCTGGTTGTGTATTTTTCATCCTTACTGTTCCTTTATATTGTCCATTATTATCCCTAATGTTGTTGTCGTTGCTGCTTCTGCTGTCCACTTACTTGTGGATGTCTTGCTATCTTCTGTCTTCTGTCTCTATATTTATGTTTCTATTCACATTTATTTAACTTTTTTTTTTTTTTTTTACAATTTTTTCACATTTTTTTCACATTACGCTGCTGTGACAAAGGAATTTCCCCTGTGGGGATCAATAATGCTAATCTTATCTTCATTCAGAATAAAGCAAAAACTTGAGTTTCATCCTAAAATTGATAACTGCTCAAAACATTTGGTTCTGTCTGAAATGATGCTGAAGGACTGGCACATTTAAGGACTGATTTAAAAAAAGACTGGCACAATTGCAGGGAAGAAATGGAACAACAATATTTTAATTTGCTGATAATACACATTACATACTATATCCTTGAGCGTGTTCTTTTGCTGTGAGGGTTTATAACCGAATCATATTTGGACTACTTGCGTGTCAAGAACTAAAAAAACACGCAATTTATTCAATTAGCTCCTATCTAAAGAATGTGGAAATTATCTCTTAAAAGTGACTATAAAAATTACCTTTCATTTATATAACAGTGGTCATGAATGTCATTTAAAAGAGTAAATGAGAATTAGAAGAATTAGTAATTGTGGACATTGTCCATGTCCACACTCTTAAAAAGACATCCTTCCTATGTGTAGTGGATTTAATTTTTATTTTTTGCTTGTTTTTTCTGTTTGTTTTTTATCATGATATGTACCAGTCAGTGATGTAGAGGAAAAAAATAAATAAAAATTGTTTTTTTTAAAAAAAGGAAGAAAAGAAGAGACAAGAAGACTTGTCACAGCTTTTTACTGATTTTTTTTCTGTTAGTGTGTCATGATGAGAAACTGCTGTCTGACTGTGGATAAGAGACAGATATTGGTCCTTCCAAGAAAGTTCTGTAAGAACTGAATTGTAAGACAAGGATTAGTGTCAAAATACTGCTTAAAACCAAATGTTCTCTTGAACAGTGTAGAGGGTGATCAGAAACAAATGTGTGTGTTTTTCCTATTTGTTTACCAACTTATTTAAATTTCACAAATATATTTGCCGTTATGTATGTCACGGGAGGATTCTACGGCAGAAATTTGTCAAGATTCTAAGTTAAGTGACGAAAAGGAAAGGAAAGTAATAGTAACTTTTTTTTAAACATGGAAGCAATATACGATAATATATGGTCATATTCTGGAAAGTATGTCTTGTAAAATGTACGATAATGGGGTCGATGACGACACCAAGGTCCACTGTCTCACACGTTTGACACTGCGGTGCCAGGAACTGCACTACTGTGAAATCCCAGAGTTTAAACAGTGTTCAAGGTGCACTATTTGAAGACCTGGAAACCTCTGCACATACTCATTGTGTCACTGGTGATGTATTATAGTTCAGTGCACAGGGCTCTGTAATTACCTCTGCCAAATAGGTTCTGTGTTCAGTGCCGTTTATCTTAGAGTCGGTTTTCACAAAAGCTGCCCGTCAGGTGTTCATGAAACTTTGCAGAAAGATGCAGCATGAGCAAATGAGGAACCTGCTGTAGTTTACAGATCCAAAAAAATAATTCTATATATTCATCTATTATCTATACCCCTTATCCTGGTCTCAGGGGTGCAGAACTGCTTGAATTCCAGCCGTCACCGGGCAGAAAGGCGGGTTACACCCTTTACCAGTTGGCAGTCAATCACGGACATTCACCCGCTGACATCTCAAAATTTGCCGTCTCCGGTTCACCTCCTGCATGTTTTCACACAGCAGCTGCTTTATTGCTTTGCTTTTATTATCTGGTCGCTCTACTGTACATCCATGTCTGTGGGGGTTCTCGGTCATCCAGGTCATGGGGAATTCTTGGCAAAATTTTCATGTTGTGGCAGCAGGACTTGAATTTCTTCACGAGAGGCTTCTTCAGTTCTAATGACCTGTAGGAGGTGTCTGACTAGAACTACCAGGGTGGTGGGCGGGTCCAGGTTATGACGGCTTCCTATGCAAATGGCAGAGTTGATGGGCCGAAACTTGGTAGAAGGGGTTTGTTATGCTAATGCTGTGCTGTTTAGTGGTGACAAAGGAGCAACTTTTGGGGATTACCTGTGCAAAAGGTAAAGCCAAACTTCTCAGAATGAGTCTGTGGAGGTTCTCAGGTCATCCAGCTCATGGTGAATTCTTGTCGAAATCTCCTTTTCTCGGCAACTGGACTTGAATTCCTTCGCTCGAAGACGGTTCACTCCCTCATCCCAGAAGCTTGTTCAGTTCTGTGAATGAATGCGAAATATGAACGTGAAACAAAGGAGTGAAACCTGCTGGATCACATGGACCGAGGCTCATGTGGAAGCTACCAGGGGCTGGTTCTGGTGGTGGAGGTACAGATGGAGCTGGTCCACGTGTACTTATCTGTCTTGGTATTGATCCTGTCATGCCTGAGGCCGCCTCCTCTGTTCAGGGATGTCTTTGTTTTTTCTTTAGTTTTGACAAAGATGGCTTCTTTGACTCGTCCCCCGAACCATCTGTCTTCTCAGGCCAGAATATGGACATTGTTGTCTTCAAAAGAATGACCTTTGACCTTCAGGTGTGGGTGGACTACATACTCCTGTCCTGTTTATGCATGCGTTCATTCTTGTTAGCTGAAAACTTGGTACTCTCTCTTTAGTTTTACTTTTCTTAAAATATAATAACTGCAGTGATTATTGCAAGCAAAAGGATTGATTCCAGATTTTTAGGATGTATTTTTTAATGATTATAAGTTGGGCAAAAAAATGCTTTTCAAAACAGGGTATGCTCTCATTAAATACAGGCTGTAAAGACAATAACATTTTAAATTTTATATGAGGTTATCCACTTACTAACATTATTAGTTATGTTATTAGTTTATGACCGGTATAAGTGTTGGTATCCTTTTTTCGTCTTGATTTCTAGATATTTAAACATGTTAGAGTCACAAGGTAGATTCAGCTCATCAAGCCATAGATCCAGCCTTTCATTTAAAGATGAAAAAAAAACAGGTTTAATCATATATTAGTTGAATCTGCAACTCTGTCTTGCATAGAATTTAATAATTCAACCCCACAAATGGAAAATACTCCACCAAACCAAAGTTTTGGGAGATCTCTCAGAAATAATTGTTAGACACGGTAGTGGTTGATTGATAACTCCCTAAACAGATATTATTATTATTATTATTATTATTATTATTATCATTATTTTTATTTATTTATTTTTTTTTCAGTGTAGACAGTAACAGTAATTTCCATTTCATTCATGACACAGTAACAGATCCTTGCTGTACTTCATTTGTACAGTGTGTTCAATCACGACAGCACAGTAGTTGCCTAAAGTCGATTCTCTGTACATAGTTCACGGAACATAGTATTTACATTTTTACTTTGTTTTTAGTGTAATATAATGACAGTGCAGCACTCTGACAGTGGAGCATGTCACTTGCAATCAAAGCTTTGGCTGTGAGTGTGGATGAGAGCAGCGGGGGAGACTCTCACCGTGTCTGCAGCTAATGGTTGAAATCAGCACAGCTCCCACCCTCAACCTCTCCGGATGATAGTAATGACAATCATGATAATGATTACCGCCTACATACAGCAGCTCTGATCTATGCCACAGAGCCTTAAAAAACCCTGCTGGTTTCTATTTTCAGCCCCTCTTCATTCATAATACACCAGGGAGATTTGATGTTACTGCTGTTCCCAAAGGGCTCCATCCAGCACAGAAGTTCAACGTTCAAATGATTGGGTAGAAGAAGTCACTTGTTCGGGAGGTTGAGGGATTATCTTAGGTGTGCGGAGTTATGTTTTACAGATTCCTGAGACAGCCATGAAAATGTGTGCAAGCATTATGTTTTTTTGGAAACCATGTGCAGTTATCTGGTTGCGGACAGTGTAATATTTGGGTAGCAGGTTCAGGCGAGCTACAGCAGTGGAGTCGTTTCTTGGATAATTTGCCTGGAATCCATTATTGAGAATATGTATATTTCCATAATACAACACTTTTGAGGTCTCGTGTGACTGCTTTGTGAAGACAATGTTCAGCAACGATTTGTACACTTTTAAACCAAGTGAGCCAAGTGTCTTAAATAACTAGTAGTAGGAAACACACATGTTGTAACTATTTTAAGTAACATTAGAGGAGGACTAGCATATATTGCAGTAACCTATTACTTGGTAAGTTATGCATACTTCTATGAAGTTGAGGCAGGAAACAGAAAGAATAAGTTTTGAGTTCATTTTAAAATCCATTTATTCAAACTTGGGTTTTAAAGTAGAAACATGCAAAAGGAAAACACTCAAATGGCAGTAGCGCGGCGATCAACCTAAAGAGAACATCAATTTGGCATTGTTAGCAGAACAGAACACGCCTCCTAATGCTCAGGTAGAAATAAAATCCCCCAGGTTGTCTGTTTAAAACGGTCTACTGGGATTCCCTCGAGTTGGTTGATGGCAAAGGTCCCTCAGAAGATCCCTGCAGCATCGTCACAGTCCACCGCACCAACCCTGTCCGTGTGAAAACCCAGCGCATGAGCATCCACTTCCTCTAGATGGATGGTGATTCTGCCTCTCGGTCAGTTCCAACAAGGCGTCAGCTTTCGTCGAGCGGTACGTCTTTCAAGGTAGAAAAACATTGGAGTTGGAGAAAACGGGACCTGGCCAGAACTCCCTTTACCCTCTCCGGGAGGAATGTGCCAACTTCTTCTGTTTCAAGGACTCCAGCTCATCTGAAGGCCGCATGATGTTCGGAGGTCTGTAGCGATCGACTCTGCAGAAAGTGTTCGACCCGTTGGCACTCTGTCGGTTTACGAGTTCCAACACTTCGTGGTTGAGTTGCTGTCGTTCCCAAACACTCCCGTGTTATTTAAATACCGTTGACGGTTGACTGTGGAATATTAAGGGGTGAAGAAATTGTACGACTGGACTTGTTGCACCACGCTGGAATTTACTGAGAGCGACCCATTCTTTCACAAATCTTTGTAAAAAGCATCTGCATGCCTAAATGCTTGATTTTATTCACCCGTGGTCATGGAAGTAATTAGAGGGCCTGATTCCCATTATTTGGATGGGTGAGCCAATACTTTTGGCAATATTTTCTTTAGTCCTATTCTTTATTCTTGTCATAACTATTGTCTTTTTCTATTGTCGTTTAGTTCTTGTTCTGTATTTTTCACCCTTACTGTTCCTTTATGTTGTCAATTATTATCCCTGATATTGTTGTTGTTGTTGCTGCTGTCTATTTATTCATGGATGTCTAGCTATCGGCTGTTTTCTGTCTCTATTTTTATTTCCATTCACATTGATTTCAATTTTTAATTTTTTGACATAGCTTTTATGCTGCTGTGACAAAGGGATTTTTCTCCTATGGGGATCAATAAAGTTACATAGTGTAAATTAAAGAATGAGTCAAGGGAAACCATGGTAATGGTGGAACACCTTTGTCTTTCAAGTAAAAAACGCATCACCAACTGCTGTAATACCTCACTGTTAACCGTCTGTCACAGTTAACAGATAGACAAACAGAAAATCTGAATATTTTGAAGCTTCTCTAAAGGTCTGCTAGGGCAAATATTTAAATACCATGGCTGTGAAGCAGTTGCATACTTGTGTTTCAGGAGTCTCTGAACAGGACTCAAGTGAGTACTTCAAAAAGAACGTTCATTTGACATCAGTGCCTCGAGCTGATGCAGTCTTTAGAAAATTATTCACGCCTAAACATTTGTGTAGCTGCTCTTGTTTGAAAGAACGAAGAAACAGAGTTTATCTTTAAGTATGCCAGCTTTTGGACTTTGCAGGTAGGCTGACTGAATCATCTTAAGATGTAGGTCAGTCAGACAGATCGGGCCAGTCACAAGTCTCTTACTTACAAAGACATTTGATTGAGTTGCTTTACAACAGCACATTTTTGTTTGAGCTGGAACCAACAAATATCCATTGTTGAGGCCAAGTATCTTTTCCAACTACAGTATCATGATGACACCAACCAAAGCTAATCCTTTCCTGGCTTAATGCAAACTGAAGTTGCTGAGCTCACTTGAACAACTTGCAAAAAATGTGCAATGTGTGCCTCATCTGTCTGCTATAGATTGTTAACACACTAACATAAAAAAGCCAAAGTTTCTTAGCCCATTATAGTAGATGTTGTACTTGACTGAGCCTCTGTTGTTGCAAAGGTACTTTGCTTGCTGTTTCTGTGCAAAACCATAGACCTCATGGAAGAATTTACAATGATAGCATTTGTTTAAAATGTAATTTCACCTCATTTATGCATTTTTTAGAGGGTTGTTTTGCGCAATTTCCTTCATTCATTTCTACGAGGCTCATTTACGGAATGAGAACCTGTATGAAAGATTATTTTTCATACCTTTTTTTTTTTTTCAAGATAATGTTATGTGGAAATGACTGCAATTCATTTAAGTCATATCACTTTTATTCATGTAAAAATAGCTTTAAAAAAACATGTTCTTTTGGAGGGGTGGTTAAATGAATGTAATAGGTTCTCTCATAACTAGTCTTTTCATGTCACATTTGGTGGAGATCAATCAAGTTTATGTCACTCAGACACTATGCTGCCGAAAAGGAATAGAAGAAAGTCTGGCATAGACAGTAAAGCATCCAACAAGAGGCAGAGAAGTGAAAACAACAGTGGTGCACATCTAAACGAAACCACTAAGGTGTTAGTGACCGGAGGGAAGTGGAAGAAAGACAGCAATGAGCAGCAAAGGTTAAACCAAGCTCCAACCACGCAGAGGAGCTGCGTCCTATCAAGGAGTTGCTCTGAACCTGCAGCTTCCAAGCAGGACAACGGAAACCAAAGTGGCTCCACTGCAGCCACTGGAGGTAAGCTGACAAAACACTGCTTTTCAACGGTACAGCTAGTTTTGACTGTCCATCTCCTGAGCTGGTCGGCCTCAAAAAATGCAATTAAGACCTTTTACATCTTTCCAGGTGTATTCTTATAGATGAGAGGTGAAAGAAAAGTCCAGTTGATGTGAGAAGATTTTGACCGTATATATTTCAGAAACACAAAACGTTTTTGTTTTTAAAAGTTTATATCTAAAAATCCCAGTTTATTGTTTTTTTTTGTTTTGTATACATATTGTATCTAAAATGATAAGGGTGATATCAGGTCCTTTTATTCTGCTGTAAACCTCAGTTAATCTCTCTCAATCTCTTATTTTAACAGTATGAAAATGGCTAATAGCTGACTCTTAATTACACAAACAACTGCTAATATTGTGTTAAAGTTCAGAGGGGTAGAAAGCTTTTAAGACCTTGACAAAAATCCGGCGTATTTGTCTATTTGTGTGAGCAGAAATGTTTGACAGCAAGTATATACAGCTTCAGCTGCTTGGAGAAGGAGCATTTGGATCCGTCTATGCTGGATATAGAAGATCAGATCATTTACCGGTAAGTGTTTTCCACATTTTTCCATACCGTAAAGATACGTCCAGTCACATTCTCACATTCACGCTTTTGGTTTCTCTTTTGTTACTCATTTGTTTGTTTGTTTTTACCTTTAGGTGGCAATCAAGCATATCCCCAAAGAAAAAGTGGAAACACATCCACTGGTTTGTGGTTTGATTCTCGTTCCACTTAAAGAAATAAATGAAATACAAAATACAATATTGAAAAGAAATCTTAACATTTTTCTTTCTATGCCGAGGCTAATGAGACATCATCAACATTATCTCTTCCCCAGATTTTGAACGGTAACATGCATGATGTCCCCTTAGAGGTTATAATGATGATGAAAGCAAGGCATTCAAGAAATTCGGCAGGTACGGCTGCCGTTGTGTCTTTGCAAAACTGGTACAGTCTGGACGAAGAATACATACTGGTTATGGAGCGACCGGTTCCCTCCGTGGATCTGTTCACATACGTTCAGGATAAGGGATCCCTCACGGAGGAGGAAGCAAAGGTGGAACATGATTTCTGCATTCCAGGATTTTATTATATAATAATTCTGATTTCCATGTATTTGATGATTATTTTCATCTGCATATACAGTACAGTGCTCACACAGATCTGTTCTGTCAGGGTGGCCCATGTCACAGTTTACATTCTCATATAAACCTTTGAATAATCGATAAAAACACCTGCACTGGACTTACATTAAATATCAGAAAGCCGCTGATTTCATATCAAGCACGGGACAAAAAATAGATTAATATTAGGGGTCCGTTTGTATGCCAGTAGGTAGACTTGGCAAGTATATCAGATCTTTTACCTATAAAATATTGATCCATAAGGTTGGAACTGTCTGTAATACTAAATAGATCCAGCACATAAGTCACATTGCACAGTAGTCTTGACTGCAATCATTTCTATTATTTTTCTGATATTCCCATTTTTGTTGACGCAGGATATCATGAAGCAGCTTGTGGATGCAATAGTCAGTATGCACTCGGCGGGAGTTTTCCACCGAGATATAAAATTGGAAAACATCCTCGTGGAAACCGGCTCTCGTCGCCCACATGTAAGAATCATTGATTTTGGCAGCAGCACTATGGTGAGAGACAAGCCCTACCATGGTTACTCAGGTAAGGGTTGTGGATCTATTTCATGTTCTCATGCATTAAAGGTGATCAAATCAGGAGGCCTTTTCCAGCTAACAATTAGCCCGTTGCTCTGTTTCCCATTGTATTTTAGGAACAATTCAGCACGCTCCCCCTGAATATCATGTTTGTAAGACGTACCGTGCAGGACCCGCCACAGTGTGGCAGCTGGGTGCGTTGCTCCTGGAAATGCTCGATGAAAGGATAAGCTTTAACACCATGGATTTCCTCAACCAGAAAGAGGATTTCAACAGCAAATTGTCACAAGGTAAGACACTAGTGAGGTTGATGCTTTTTCAAGGTCCCAACGCATGCACTGAAGTACAATAACCAATTCAATATTCATAAAATTCTACACAGGCGGGAAAATGTCTAAACAACATAACGTGTTATCCTGGAAATGTTTGGTGTTTATGTCTCCGACTAAGTCCTTAAGATTAACAGTAATGCTAATTCCATCGACTCTGAGAAATAAGGAAAGCGGGACAAACTAAACAAATAAATCTATGTGTAAATATAGGTCGCGCTTGTCTAACCTTGTGACATGAGACTAGCACCTTTATTTATTTATTTAATTTTTTACTTTTAATTAAATACGTACCAGTCATATCCACATATACGTACTGGAAATGCCTTTTTCCAAACAGTGCCTTCTAACGATAATAAAGATAATAAATAACTCAAGAAAAAAGGCCATCCATCCATCCATTTTCTATCCTCGTTTCGTCCTACTCCAGCTGATCTTCATCTTCATCCGCGCATTAAAAGCATTGGTCCGATGTGACGAGGCTAAAGGTTTTGGGGGCTTGAAGGTAATTAGCCCCCAAAATCCATAAATTAGACGCATCATTGGTTAAGCCGCAGCGTTCAAAGAGTGTAAAAAAAGTAGTGGCTTATAGTCCGGAAATCACTGTTTTTAGCTGTTTATTTCAAGACTTTGTTTAATTTTTCCAGTTATTATTGTATATATTAAGAAATAAGTATCACAACTATTGAAATATCAATTAATTGTGCAATTTCCATGTCCTCAATGTCTCAGAGTGCCAACGCTTCCTGAGGATATGTTTGGAAGTGGAACCAAGGAAGCGTGCTACCTTTGAGCAGATGCAGCTACATCCATGGCTCTCTTTAAGCCCATAATATTCATAAAATAAGTGTATTTAGTTCAAAAGAAAAATGAAGGTTTCAGTCACACCCTGTATCCTGTAAACTATCTCTGGTTGTTGCCGTTACAATTCACAAAGTGTTTTTTTCTGAGGTCAGTAATTACTAATCAAAATAAAGTAAAGCTGCACAAACTAGCATTATTTTCCTTTTGCATCACTTTTTTTTCTGCAAGTTCTGCTATTTCCATCCAGTTGCATCATGCTGGATTTCTCCTGTCTGCCTAAAGTTTACCCAAGTTCATATTTACATAAATAAGAGGCAACCAGTGCAAGGAATATTCTCTTCACGACCAAGTGATAATACATAATCCAAGATAATATCTAGCATCCAAATAACATAGGTATTTATCTGGTATTAAATATCAGCACATCATTCAGGCCCTCATCTGGCCAGGTTAATACCAAAATCAAAATGTCTGTCAAAAGCCCAAAGTTGATAAAACCACCCAAATTTCAAATATTCCATTACCATATCCAATAAATATCAGTTTAATTCGTTTTTAATCGATTTAAAGCAGATTATTGCAACCGTTGCAGGGTGTAGTTGACCATGAATCTGGAAGTCCAGACTCAATTTGTGAACCAGATTTTGCTATTTCACTATTGGGAGTTTTTTTTTTTGTTTATTAGCTCTGATTCATCCATATTAAAATAGAATGATCTTAACATTCTCCGCAAGTCCGTTCATTTTTACTAACACCACTTTGTTGTCTCTGGGCTCCCGTACAGTCGGCTTTTCCAAACAATGAACATTATCAGCTTCAATCAACAACAACAGCTGGAGGGTTTAATCTAATTGCGAGAGGGAAACAATAACACCGAACACAGGTAAGCCGGGCATCGTCTCCCAACAACCTCCAAGCCAAGGAACCGCCATGAAATATAATCAAAACTCCTCCGGCTGAACAACAATTAATTTCTCTTTCAACTTCTTTCACACGAGTGACTCATCCATTATACAGATGAGGCCTCTAAAGCAACTCTCACTAATTCAAGGCGCGGCCCCTAAAAACGCATCGTGTTTCGTCTCCCGGGAAACACCCGGAGGAAAATGGCTGTCCTGTTACACAAAATGACTTGCCCCGTATCCCGAGCTGTCGTTTTACAAGCTCCAGTTTCAGCTTTCGTATTCCAACCCTTTCAGTCAAAATGCAAAGACCATGATAGTGTGTGAGCACAGACAGCAGCCATTTGTTAGTGTCAGTGCTCTCTAGCTCCAACAACGCTGCCAACAAACTGCTTATGTAATTAAACGCGGCAGAGACGAGCCACCAACTCGACACAACAGCTCCCAGCCATGCAACTGGTTAACGGCCTAATCCTGTCTTGAGTAGAAAATCCAAATGTGGAATTGCTTGCCATCACACCAATGCAAACGCCTCATTTTGCTCTAAACCGCAGTGAACAGATGGAAATGAATCTATCATTTTGAAATATGGTAAATCTCTTGGGGAAATTGCGACCCAGATTCTTGTGATGGACAAAGAAACAAACAAATTTTAGCATTATATCATAGCAAACGACGCACATCCAAAATTCATTTAGGCTCGATGAATGAGGGTTAGTAAGGTGATCGGTTGTAGATGAATATCTAGCCTAGACACTTGATTTTTTGCTAAATTTTAGTAGTATTGTACGTTACGTGCAAGGTTAAAATGCAGATGCATATTTACACGGGGGAGAAAACAGCAATGCAGAAAAGTGGACTTGATTATATTTGCGCGGTAGTAAAATATTACCAATACAAGAGGGGGATTGTTGGGAGGGGATTTATGACGAAAGCAACAAACCCATTTCAATGCATATTTAAGCAAAACATTTTCACCACGTATGAAAAGAGGTTCATCTCTTGCAAGTATATTAAACTTTTTCAGTTTTGTCTATAGGATTCACCAAAAATAGTAGATTATGGCAAGGAACAACTGAACATGACAGAATTGTTTTTTTTTTTTTTTTTTTTTTAATGTCCTTAATTTTTTTTCTAATGCACGTAAACCAATTTTCACAACAAATACACCTGAGGTTAACAGGTAACTGAGGTTCTTTGGAAATAATGATTTCATCATTCGTCATCTTTGAATGTCACTTGGAAATCTTCTCTGCCACTGTGTTCGTACATAAAGGATTCTAGTCAAGCCGGGTTTTATTTACTGTATAGCACCAAATCACAGCAGAGCTGTCACATGACAATTTACATGAGGAGTGGGTCCAAAGTGCTCTCTTTAAAAATCATCTACAGAAATAAAACATCCCCCATGAGCAAGCACTTGACGAGAAAGAGGGAGGGAGGAAAAGATGGAAAGCAAGGGTTTGATGTAGACGGAGTGGGAGATGAGGATTGGGGACGGACTGGCTCAAACACAGATGTAACTATGACTACAAAAAAAGAAGGAAAGGATCCTCGAACCATCTTTTTCTGCAATTTTCAATTTCTTGCTCAGAAGCTTCCTTGGATGAATGATTTTCCAATATTTAATGCTTGAGATTACAAGTCTTTAGTGTAGCAATTTTTTTCTCACTAGATTTGGCAGGTAGCATTTCCACTGAGGCCGACAAATAAACAACGACGTCCAAATCCGAGAAATGATCTCTTTATCATAAAATATGTGCAAATATGGCAAGGAATCCAATGCCGATATCAAGGTGTGGGTAATCTCTTACTGAAAAGCACAGGTGTGTAAAAAAGTCAAAAGGCATAACTGCGGATGTAGCCTTGGTCCTCAGCATTTGTAATTCACCTGAAAAACAATCCTAACTGTCGGGATTTGCACGGAGGGTAATATCACCATCATATTTTGACTAGTAATGCAATTTTGAATACCTTTATTCAGCCTCATTAATATGAATCCATTTTGACTCTGACAAAGTTGTAAGTAGTAAATCAAACCCTGAAATGGCTAGAATTTTTCTTTTTTTTTTTTTTTCTGTCCTTAGGGTGTCAGTCTAAACCTTAGCTCAGAGCCAGATTGAGTGTTGAGATTTCTGAGTGTATCAAAGTGATTTCATCACACCCACCAGCTGTCTTTCGGTAACGAAACTTCATTAATGCAGGTCGCTGTTCTGGCTTTTGGTGGGACAATGATGGATTAGACAGCACTCGGTATTGGCATCGGTTGCTGCGTGTCCTCGAGTGGATTTTTATTAACTTTGCACGTTGTTCTTTAGTACATCTTGCATGGTTATACACAGTTAAAAATCAGCTGACTGTACGTCCAAATGTGGTTTGACACATTTTCTTTTTTGGATGCAGCACCACCTTGAAGATGAGAAAGGAAACTTTCATGGTTTCATTTTCTTCTCTATAACTGATTTGATTTTATTCCAGATCATTAGATGGTTTTTTTTTTTTCCTTGATGGATTTTCAAATTTGCTGGGTACCGTGCAAAGCAAAACCAGGACTTACAAACAAAATATACACGAGAGGCGCGGTGATGTTAACTGCTCAGATGTTCCTTGGCAGAGAAAAGATTAGTGCTTTTCTTAAAGGTTGACCTGAGTTTTCCAAAGTTGGTAGCCTCTTTGGAATATCTTCAAAAATATAAACGACCACATAGAAGGGGTCAATTTATTATGTCAAACAATTTCAAATAAAATGTATTTTATAAAATGTATTTTTACATGTTCAAAAGTATTGGTTAACTATTTTAATTTTATGAGTAAACTGTTCTGCACTCAGTCCCTAAGAAAAATAATAATAGTTTAATAATAATAATTTATATTGTTATTCAAATGAGCTCATCACAACCAGAGCTAGTTCTGATAACCTCTTCAACCTCTTAAAACACTTATTTTTCACATTAGTTTGGAGTTCCCAGCTCTCATTGGGTGAGAGGTGAGGGAAACCCGCCCGTCACCAGCCAATCACAGGACGTCATATAAAAAGGCAGACAAACAAGCCAATGATATGAATCCATATTTACATGTCCACTATCTATTATAAACGCATGCTAAAATATGAATTTCCTTCACTGTGATTTGATGCAGATTATTAGTGTAATGGGTCATTTGTTTATCAATACAAGAGGGGGAAAAGTGAATTTACAAAAATGGAGAAATGGAAATTGTGAGGAAATACTGAGTAGAGTCAATTGCTTTTTGTCAAATATTAATATTAAACTCCTAGTGGAGTTTAGTCGTACCAACCAATCAAAGATGGTTGTGTTTCCTTCTCTCTCGCTATCTTGATGAAATTAGCTCAGATTCTAAATGTAACAGATATTTATTAAAAAAAGAAAAATTTGCATTCAATTTATGACATAACTTCTCAACAACGTCAAATTTTATTTTATCTAATCACATTGATGATATTTGACAGATGAAGCCTTTTATACTGAGCTGAAGTGATTGAATAAATTCAAAATGTTTGAAAATTGGTTTTAAGTTCTTTTTAAATGGCTCAACAAAATGTATCCATGCTCATTTTGCCCAAAAAAATAAAAATAAAATAACGAACACTCAAAGCTTCTAGTTACCTAAAATAAATTCAGCTGTGTATTGTTGGACCAAGTAAAAACACATAAGTAAATAATAAGTAAATAATATTTGGGGGCAAGAAAATTGACAAGAAGTATCTTGATTTACATTATATATATATATATATATATATATATATATATATATATATAAATGGCATAGTAAACTATACTATAGTATACCATAGTATACTAGTATAGTATACTATACATACATGCATACATAGTATACTATAGTATAGTATACTATGTATGCATGTATGTGTGTGTGTGTATACACATATATATATATATATATATATATATATAAAATACTCACAATCCCATTTTACAGTATATAACTGATATAAATTCTGTACTTTTAAATCACTGTTTCATTTCAAATGGGATGCATTTTATTTTAGAGGCGGCATTATATTATATATGAATATATATAATTTCAATAGCTGTGTTATTGTCTCAGGCAACCTTCAAGTTTTAATTCTACTCGTGACTCGCGATATGTGGCTGCCTCTGCTGAGCAGAGCTAACGTACTTCCCCTCTTGTATTATAGATAGTGTGTAGAAAAAGATGATGCTCTGAGATTAATTTGTGGATGAAGGCCAGAGGACAAGATGAAGATTAGAGAGCATGGCTCATTGTCAGGTCTTGATGCAGCAAATAGGCAATTTTTTGTAACGCCTGTATTTTGGCCCTTTATAACTGTCTTTATAAAGTAATGATTATTGTCCTGTTCTTCCTCTGAGTGACTTTTTAATGATTTTTTTCTACAAGAAATCCATTTGTCAAATGATTTGACTCCCCATTATGCATTTTTTTGTTATTTCTGTTTGATCTGTTTTGATAGGATGCTGTACAGACTAAAACAAAAATAAAAGGAAGAAATTAATAATTGAAGGAATGCAGAGATGAGCAGAATGGTTGACGGATGAATGGTGAGTGCGGCAAGGTGCAACCAAGCGCAGCCTCAGTTGTAACAGTCCAAATATATTTGGCAAGGCATGTTAATCTGCACATGCTGGATAAGGAACAGAACAAACAAAAGATTACCGCTGGAACACCCGTATCTGCCCGCTGCACTCTGTGCCAGGAGGGAGGTGGTTCCGTGTTGGTGGATGCGTCCTGCCAGCAGGAAAAGTTAATCGAACTTTCAGAAGTATATATACTTTCAAAATATATATTTCCATCGTTGTGTAGACATAGAAATACATAGTAACAGTTTTTACACAAACATAGCCAACTACAACTACAATCTTATGTTTAAAATGGTTATATTTGATTTTATTCATGATTTTAAGAGAATAATAAACAATGCAGGGAAGGAGGAATGTCTTTTTTTTTTTTTTCTTGCTGTTCAATGATACGCCATGTGCACGTATTTATATCATTATTGTTCATTTGTATATCATGTATGTTTGAATCATTTTTACATGGCTGCTATCTTGGCTAGCTCTCCCACGCAACACAGATTTCTGATTCCCGGTAAACTAAAGGTGAAATAATAATCAATAAATATGCAAAAGTTTACATCCAACGGGCGTTCGAGCACGTGGAACGGCATCAAACCTCGAGCGCACAGCCAGTTGTCCTGCAGTGCTGGTCACGCAGACAAGGCCAAGATTTAAAATCCTGTTAACACTGGAAACACGGAAACATTGGAGTTTTAGAGAATGATGCGTATATCATTTGAAAGCTTTACACCAGTGGCGTTGCTGAAGTGACGTTTGAAACTAACTGTACTTTCGGCGTTCACTTGGCTTAGACCGCACCATCTGGGGCGTGCATGAATAATGGAAACGGTCGGGACGGCAGCGCAGGATGGAAAGATTCATTGTTTACACTACATCAGGTCAAAGAGAGACATTAACAGTCCGGGCTGAAGAAGAAACAATAAAAAGCTTTTCGCTGCAAAATCACTTTAATTTTTCACATTTCTTTTATGAGAAAATTTACTAAACAACCTCATATTTTGACCCAGTACTGGATTTCATTTCCAAGCTTGCTGTCATTTCAATCTTCTCCTTTGCTTCCTTCTCAGAAAAATCTACCAAATCTAACTATTTTAGTCTGATTCCAATTCTTTCAGATAAAGAAGCCAAATACTAGCACTTTGGAGAGCTTTTATCCACGGACGTGTATGTGGTGGTGTGAAAGCAGATTACATCAGATCTGTTTTAATTATCTTTGTGAAAGTTACATTCAAAAATAATGGGAGTTCATTTAAAGCAGGAACTTGATCATTGTAATAAGACTTCTTTCGATTACCGTTGTCAAATGCTAAATCATGACCAAAAAAAGATAATAACCCCCAGTATTGGCAGAATTTCTGCCTTTTTAACTTTTTGTAGTGAACTGATGTATAGTGAACCACGTAACCCGTGTGTTTTTTTATGATACCATGCGCTTATGTTTTTATTTTGCCAAAACATTATATATATGGGAGAACTAAGGTAATATTTCAGTCCCAGCTTCAATTAATTAATGGAATTTATTCAAGTATGGATGACTAGACAAATAATGAACAACGCTAATGCAAAAATAGGCGTAAAACAAGTATTTAGTTTACCTTTCTGTCAATGGGGAATCATGTTGTTCTTTTCACCATTTGTGAAAATGAGATAGATGACAGTTAACAACCATTTAGATCTAATCAAAAATGTCCTTTTTGAACCAAAACTATGAGTTCTTTTTGTTTAAAATATGTTGATATAATCTTGTAAAAAAAAAGCCATTTTTTTTATTCGATATTTTTTACAGTATTTATTTAGTATTGTAAAATATGCACCGATGATAAGTCCTTTATTGTATTCATTTCATTAGAAAGTGAGGTGACAATGCCAGGTTGTTCCTCTTCACACCCACCCACTGCACAGGTCCGAGTGGGAATCTGAGGTTTCTTTGTCTGGAGTGAATGATCATCGGTTATCTTTTCGTCGTGCAAACTGGGCTTGTATTTCCTCGAACCGAGAGGCTTCTTCAGTTCGTGATAATTGGTTGACGCGCGTCTCCAGAGCCATCCAGTGAAGCTCTTGTGCAATCAGTGTGAGGTCTGATCACTCCAGCTCCTGGAAATGTGTTTGCAAAGTAGATGGAAGGGTGGATGGATTTTCCTAAAACAGAATTTTACCGACAGTTCGCGTGACTTGGCCACAACGACAAGCACAAACATTTAAAATAACATCTGGGAGAAAAGTTCATGTTTGTTTCATCTCTAGTGAGGTTCATTGTTTGTGTATTCAGTGAATAACAAGATTAAAAGCGCTGCTTCCGTTGGTCAGCTGGTTTTATTTTCATGATAATTACAATTGCGTTCAATACTGTTTTTCACAATTATGATTTATTTTTCACTTATGCGAAGCCACACCCAAATATGACTTTGAAACGAATCGCCGTGATTGGTCGACTGGACGAAAATGAAAAAAAAAAAAAAAAAAGCCAACACCATTTAGCTGTTGCTACGCTAAAAATAAAAACAGAAAAAAAATCAACACATGGTTTGCTGTCAACAGGCCAGCATTTTCATGTTCATTGTGCTGCATATTTATCCCGAACGTTGCTACAGCAAAGAGATAAACATGCAAACATTTAGCAAACTAATTCAAAGTCACTGCACAGCCTGATTAGAACTGCCGCTGATCACACAACACAGATGCGCCTCCATTAGCATAAGCACACACAACAGCTCAGTAACTACAACACACAACAGGCGCAAATACCAATAGAGCTGGTGGATGAAAAGCGGTGCATTATGTGTTTGCATTGCACATGCATGCTCTTCATGAAGCCACACACACACACACATACACACACACACACACTGAGCTGAAGTTGTGCATCATGTGCCAACCACCATGTGGCAGCACCACCATTGTTTCATTAGGTTTGTAATGATTTCACTTCAAGAAAGTAGAAAAAAGGCAAGTTGTCCATCTAGTGGTGAGTCATATGACTGGCTGGTTCTTTCACTTTTCCAAAAAAAATGTTCTCCTTTTCTCACCGGCAATGAAATGTACCAAAAGATGCTTTTTTTTTTTTTTCCAAAAACAGGTGTGAAATTTCCCCCCAGAGATGTTAATTTTTTTTATTATACCGGACTGACTCAGAAAATTAGAATATTGTGATAAATTTTTATCATCTGTAATGCAATTACAAAAACAAAAATGTCATACATTCTGGATTCATTACAAATCAACGGAAATATTGCAAGCCTTTTTATTATTTTAGTATTGCTGATTATGGCTTACATCTTAAGCAAACTCAAAAATCCTTTCAAAATATTAGAATATCATGAAAAAGTCATTTTTTGTTTTTTTTTACCTGCATTACAGACGATAAAGAGCTTTATCACACTATTCTAATTTTCTGAGACAGTCCTGTATGTGTTTTAATCTCTATTTGTCTTCCGTCATTGTTTGATATTTTTTTTTTTTTTTTACAAATGTTTTTGACCCTTTTTGACCCTCATATTCATTGAAGGGGTAAAAATGCATTAAAAGACAAACATTTTCTTCATTGGTTGTTCCCTTGCATATATTTGTCATCTATTTACTGGAAATTGGTAAAAATATCTTATAGATATTCATCCTTTTCCAAGCTGTGATCAGATGTATGTGGAAGTAAGTTCTCAACTGCTCGGTTAAGTTATTTGAAACATTTTAATAAAATGACAATATTATAAATATAACATTATATGATATGCTTTACATGACTGGTTACTGTAATGTTTTCTAACAATATTTTTTAAAAGTATCAAATTAATACAATATTAAAGGAATGAAACTGATTTACTTTTACTTGTTTTTGACCGGGTAATTTCATGCTCCTTCACCACATTTTCGCAGAGCAATATTGTCTTTTTTTTTTTTTTTTTTTTTTTTGGTGATGTCATAAACATCACCACTTTCGGGTGTTAAAAGTATCAACTTCAGTCATTTTTTTTTTTCCTATATTTCCATTCCTTTGCAAATTTGGAAAGAGGAGAAAATGTACGTGCGCTTAACGCACAGTTAACAAAGTCCAAAACATGATGGTGGATCCGAGTGTGTTTTTTGGAAAGCTGTGCAATGAAACGATGCCTTGTTCCTTTTGGGAAAAAGTCAAGCGACAGAATCTCCGTCTCCTTGTCTGATGGTAAAACAGATCCTCTGCTGTTTGGATGTTTGGTGCATAATTGCCAAAGTTATTTTGAAACAAAGACACACTCAGAGAGGACGAGCGCTGATCTTGACACATTTTATATACAATACACAATAAGCGAATTACGCTAAATGGGTAAGACTGTTTTACTCACAACTTAGAGGAAAATGGAAGTAAAAAGGTTATTAAATAGCAAGAAGACCTGCAATTTTTTTCTGATATTTTGTGTATAAAATTCAACTTCATTGCACTGTTGAGACTGGATTAAGCATGCTTGAACTGATAAACACTGCCTAGCAAATAAATAGAAAAAATATATAAAGAAATAGAAAATAAAAGTTCTCAGTTTGTCTTACACGTTTTTTTTTTTGTATGTATATTTATACGTCTTACACCAATGCATGTCTTGGTCAGATACATGTGAGTATCTGTGTCCTCTTTTTTAAATATACAGTATGTATTTATAGATGTACAAGCAAAAATAAAAAGATGCACACACACATACAGACACACACACACACATAAACAAACTGGCTCAGTTGGTTGGATTGCGTTTAATTGCTTTGACCTCCCTGTAGCGGGAGCCAACACACACACACACACACACACACACACACACACACACACAAGCACATGAAAAAAATATTCTTTAAATTATTCACTTCAGGCAAATAGGACTGCGATTTGTGGAAAGTATTCCTAAAATTAAATGAGGCACAAAAGATGAAATATGATAGTGTAAACCACCGACAATCTGGAAAACTAATTTATGTTGGTCTTAAAGTAGGTGTTTTTTTAAACCATAGAGGGTGTTGAAAATGGCAGAACATTTTGAAGGAAAATGTTTTCTTAGTTTGCAATTCTCTCTGCAGGTAAAATGGTATCAATAATTGATTGCAATATAATGAAACATGATGTCATTTTTTTTTTCTTATTTTTCTATTTACTGTTAATTTGAGACAACTTTTCATCACATTTTCAGATAAATAAATCAGAAGCTGTCTAACTGGTCTACTTCCAACCTTACTTTTGTCATGTTCATCTTATTACTTCTGTTTCTTGTTGGTTTTAAAAATAATCTATTTTCAATGGTTTTTCAGGAAATTGGGTTGTTGCACTGAAATGATTCAAAGCGGTTTGCCAGTAATTTAGTGACGAGGATCTCATATTATTAGTCAATATTCAGCATAAAAAAAAATGAAGAAACATCCCTAATTTAAAGATGTGGAAAGACAACCATAATAGGATATCTGTTGGAAAATATCACCCAGAAAATTGGTGTAGTTTTACTGCGAGCACCTGCACCTACACTGATGTTGACAGTTTTTTTTTTGTCATTTTCTTACCGGACGATTTTTAAGATTTATTTGAAAGATAAGCATTGCAAAGCAGTAAATATGGCGAACTCATTTCAAAATGTTGCGCGGTCTCATCTGTCGCATGAATCTCCTCCTACAGGCAACGGGGCAGAAATACGCATAAACACACAAAAAAAATAATAATTTATTGTAACATAATCGGAATGCCAACAATGGGGAGAAAGTAATTACAAAACAAATAAACAAACATAAAATCAGCAAGAAAATAACTTACAAAATAGTTACCTGAATGTTGTGAAAAATGAACTTTACTTTAAAAATTAAATTAACTAAATCTTTTCTTATATCTATATCTATATATGGAAGAAATATTGCTCCTATTTAAATAAATGTTTAATAAGTCTTTCTTCTATTTTCATTTGTTTCTGTAATTGAAAAACATTAAACTGCATTTAGAAGCCCTAATACACATTTAAGTATCTTATTTGTTTTCTGTTGTTCCTGTTGTTTGTGTGTGTGTGTGTGTGTGTGTGTGTGTGTGTGTGTGTGGGTTTGTCATTGAACCCAGAGCTTATTATAATGGTTGTATGCTCACTTCTTCGAAACCAGCATCCGGAATATCATTTTAGGATAAAAGTTACTGTGTATCACAGTTTTAAGGTCATGATGGGATGTGTTGATCAGCTTTACATCATGAACGCGAGTAAATCTAAAATCCATTAATTCAATCAAATTTTAGCGGTAATATGACAATTGTTATCAATGAGCCAAAAGCAAGGGATGAATTTGACATAAAAGATTAAAAGGCCACAGGTAACTTTAAATACAAGCTAAAATAACACCTGGTGTGCCCTCGCACGCTGGAGGATTTGAGTCGTATATATTTAACATATATAAATAAAATCTTTCAATATGCGTTATGGTGATTGGGCCTTCGACCTGCTTGACCTTCACGCCGGTACGAATCACAGCAAGAGCACAAATCTCAATCTTTGGAAGGCCGGTATCTCACAGAAAGCGTTAGAAACAGACGTAGAGTAAAGATAATTGTCACGGCGTGCAAGAGTCCATCTATGGTTTGGTATCGGCTTAAACTTGAGCTGTGTTACCGGTGCTTTGCACATTTAGTTTCCCAAGCAGCCAATAATTACATACGATGTGTTTTCCGTTGATCTCTTTTTTTTCCCCCCCGATTCTTTTCTCCCGAGCGCACGAATCCTAAAACGCACAGATCACTGTCATATGATACTTTTGCTGCATCACAAGCAGATGGCCGAGCATTTGCATTTGACAGGTAAAAAGTGTGCACATTGTCTCAAACCCCCTGCAAAGTTATTGTTGATTGTCCTAAAAGATTGCATCAAAATCCCTCTAATTTTATCGCCATGTTATTGCCATCGAATTTTTTTTTTTTTAGATTCCATCCTGCAGGATCAACATCACCCTGCGAACAGTATTTATTTAAAAACTCACATTTGGTAAGGCTGCAAATGCAATGCTAGCGTCGGCTGTAACCATTACAGTTCAAATTCTTCAATGAACTAAACCGCAGAGAAGCAGCTTTTTTTTTTTTTTTTTTTTTTATTTTAACGAAAACTCAACATTAGACAGGCGTCTTGGTGCGAACCATAATTCCGCGTCACGGTCACGGCGTATTTGCCGTGTGTGTTAAACGCGCATTCGTGATTCTTTTCTGTCTGACGATCTGCCGTTGACGCTCTTCCTTCGAGCGGCTCGTCCACATCCAACCGCTTCTTTCCGTCCGCTGACGCTGAGACGCCGCCATCCTCGCCGCTTTCCTAAGCTTAGCCGCTCTCTCCGGGAATTGTTTGGTGTACAGATAATCTGTGTATTGCAGTTCAGGAGTTATAAGTCTCTCACATTTAGTTTTAGTTTGTGCGTCTATGCTCGGATTTAGGTTATAACCCTGAATGACGGCCGATCCGTACTGAAACGGCTTTAGCTTGGCGTCTTTAACCTGGGACGGGTGAACCGCCTCGCCGTCTTTCAGACAGATTTTCGCGAGTTTCGACTGTAACTCCCTCAGCTGCGACACCTCGGCGTTCATCCGTTCTCGTCCGACAAGCCTGTCCACTTTGTGCCAAAAGGTGATGTTAAAATGCAGATAGATCCTCCAGTCCAGCGCGTTCCATCTCTTGATTTTCTCCGCCGTGTCGGGCGACGGCGAGCGGCGAGTGTTCCCGCTTCGACCGTTCAGCCTGAAGGACGCGACGTCCTCTAGAGACCAGCAAAGAGCGCGTTTGAGCAAAATCATGGACTCGTCGAAGTACTCTGAAATAAGAACAAGGTGGAAATCCCGTTCGATTGTCGCGACGGCTTTGCCGACTCGCTCCTCCAGTTCTTCGCCATCGGTATTGACATTGTTGTCGAAGCCAAAGTCGAAGGCCAGGAGGTTGCGAGCGTAGTGGTTGCCGATGATGCCGGGGTTGTAGCCGTGCCAGCTGTTGTTGAGGAAAATATCCAGGCTTTTAGTCTTCTGGAACGCCTGGATGCTCTTGTAGTAACTGAAGATGGACTCCATCATGTCCACTGGGTTCCTCAGGATGGAGAAGTAGAAGGAATCCGCTGGCATCACCTTTGCCACCTGGAAAGTCAGATCATATTGAAACTAAATACATTTAATTATGTTTATCACCTATACAATCATTTAGCTATTCGGTATCTTTGTCACCAGATTTGTATTTTGGTAGATTCTTTGGTTTGCAGTGTAAGTTCATAAGTCAGGAGATGTTTGGATGTCAGCTCTGTCAAATATGTGCCCAAAGCTGATCACGTAAAGAATTATTCAACCTTCTGTCCATTTGTCTGTTCAGTAAAACAAATACAATGAAATCATAGAAGCCAGTCATAATATTCCTTCTTCATATTTCAACCCCTGAAACATTTCAAGCTAAACATGTAAAACTAAATATAAGTGGAAAATTCATCCCATCTCTCACCGTTCGAACTTTTTCTGTCTCCATCGCCATCCCTCCCCTTTTGCTCTTTTCCCTTGTTAGTGCATGCCAGCGCTTCTCGCCTGGCCGCCCGCCCCAACCGAACTTCCTTCATCGATGTATTCCAGTGCCTTCCGTCAAGCCATCCGTCCCCAGACGGACTTTTGCCCCGTTTGCTGTATACTAGTTCCTCCTGCCTGGTCTGCCTGTTGCTACCCTGCATCCTCTTACCTGCTCTGCCTGTTCCTACCCTGCATACCCAAAGCTGGTGTCCCTGTTCCTCCCTTGCGTCCCCCTACCTCGTCTGCCTGTTCCCTACTTGCGTCCCCAAACCTGGTCTGCCTTATCCTGCCCTGCATCCCCAAAGCTGGTGTGCCTGTTCCTACTTTGCATCCCCTTACCTGCTCTGCCTGTTCCTTCCTTGCGTCCCCCAACCTGGTCTGCCTGTTCCTACCCTGCATCCTCTTACCTGGTCTGCCTGTTCCTACCCTGCATCCTCTTACCTGGTCTGCCTGTTCCTACTTTGCACCCTCCTACCTGCTCTGCCTTATCCTATCCTGCATCCTCTTACCTGGTCTGCCTGTTCCCTACTTGCGTCCCCCAACTTGGTCTGCCTGTTCCTACCCTGCTTCCCCAAAGCTGGTGTCCCTGTTCCTACCTTGCATCCCCTTACCTGTTCTGCCTTATCCTATCCTGCATTCTCTTACCTGGTCTGCCTGTTCCTACCTTGCGTCCCCAAACCTTGTGTGCCTTATCCTGCCCTGCATCCCCTTGCCTTCTCTGCCTGTTCCTTCCTTGCGTCCCCTTGCCTTCCCTGCCTGTTCCTACCCTACGCACCCTTGCCTTTTTTTGCCCCAACTTGTTCACGTACCTGTTCTCCCCTCGAGACAAACTTGGTTTCAAACCCTAAGTCTTGTGTCTGCGTATGGGTCCGTTCCCCGAAGCGTAACATATTTTGGAGTATATTGTCTTTATGACTCGTTCATTCCTTGTCTATACCACTGATCATCCATGCAGGGGGGCTGAAGCCGACACAAGCTGCCTCTGGATGAGGGTGAACATTTAACCCGGACAAGTAGTCGATTAAAGGGCCAAATCAGTAGCGTGAGATAAACTCATTCACTTTCTCCCCTCTTGGACTCAAACCAGGGACCTTCTTGCAGTGAGACTGAAGTGCTCACCACTGTGCTTGCATGCCATCTAGTTTTTTTAGATCAGCATATTCTTTTGCCAGGACGTTTTGTGACAGATGTCCAAGGAATAATGAAAATATGTTCATGGCGAGAATTAATCCTCTAGAACATACAATCTACGTTCATACCATATTTAAAATGTATGTTATGTGCCTTGTTTCCTTTGTATTGATCTCAACATCCTGCGCTGTCCTGTGTAGAGTTAACCAACTGTTCTGTGGCAACAATGACACAAAACCTCAGTGAAGTCAAATATGGCTTGAAAAGACTTGAAATGTGTGAATAAGGAATAATAATTTATGAAGTATCTGAGTCAATGAACTTGGGGAAACTGATTCTGCGATTCAGGCCTTATCAGACGCATATCTTGTACTGTGGATGGAAATGACTCTGCACCTTATATTTTGACCATCATAAATAAATTTACTCATACAATTCATCCTTCACCAAGACTCCGGACAGATATACAAGCTGATCAAAAACAGCCTTTCCCTGAGTTGAATCAAACAACTTCAAGTATATGTTGAAAAAAAAAAGCTCACCTCAGACTTTTGAAACCTCATGTGATTACACATAATGTGGAACTCCTTCACGGTCCTGCTTCTGACTCCTTCCACAAAGTGTGAAGCAAAGAAATATGGATAAAACAATTGGCTCTGCTTCTTCAGAGGAAGCGCAAAGGTCAGGTTCCTCTTGTCGCCATATCGATAAAGGATGTTCAGGATGGTGCTACTGGCTGTTTTGTGTGTCTTCAAGAATACTATGTGAGACTTTGGCTCACATTTTGCTTTGGCAGAGTCAATCTCAATCGGAGATGTGACTGAAGTGGAACCGGAAGAGAAGGAGCTGAGAAGGGGTTTGTTTTTGTCAGCAGGCAAAAGCTCTCGGGAGTTGGGTACGGCCAAAGAATCCGGGAATGCAGAGTTCAGCTTATTTTCACGTGTGGCTTGTAGCACGTTTCCAGCCACGACATTTGCTGCCTCTGTCAGAGAGCCTTTATCAGGGGTTACGGTTGAACCGAGAAATTTCGACTTGATGTCAGACGATGGCTTTTCATAGTCTTTTTCCCCGCGATCGAGATCTGAACCTCCTGGTGGAGTCCTCTCTTGCTTCAAATCCAGCGCAAACTCAGTACGGAGGCTCTTCTTCACTTTTTGCAGAGCAGGGAAGAGTTGCTCTTGTTTGACAGGAAATTTCAGAGTTAGGAATTCTGTCGGCTTGTCGTTCCTGTAAAAAGGACGCACAGTGAGTATACCGATGTACCTTCTTTTTATCACTTGACAAAACTTTATGTCGTGATCTGAGTGATACATTTTACTCTGATAAGACACGGTTCAACAGATTCATACACATTTTTCAACATATTCCTGTAATATTTCAATGCAGCCTAAGGGAGCCACAAGCCAGGCTCTTTTTGAGCCGGTCCTAACCCAGGAAAAATGCAGAGAGTTGCATCAGGAATGGCTTCTGGTGTAAAACATGTGCCAAAAAAAATATGGGAATTGAAACTACGACTCCCACAGCGGATCTGTCAACAATGACTCCCATTGGTGCCAACAACCTTCACGGTACCAGAGGAAATAGGGCTACTGTGGGTCCGAGAAGGAGAGAAGGAAGGCATGTTTGGAAGCAGAGAGAAGAGTAAAAGCAGGAGTCTGGGACTGAAAGTAGGGACTTTGAATATTGGGACAGTGACAGGAGAGGCAACAAACGACAGCATATTCTGTGCGTTTCAGAAGACCAGGCGGAAGGGTAAAAAGGCTATAAGTTTAGGAGCTGGTTTTTAAGTTATACTATCATGGTATTGATAGAAAGCGAAATGGAGTAGGAGTTATCTGGGAGTTTGTCAGGAATGATCCGGAAGTGAAAAGAGTGTCAAATAAAGAGGTTAGTCTGAAGCTCAATGCTGTTAGTGCCTGTTACCATAAGTAGGACTTGAGTTAGTAGAGAGGGAAAAATTCTGGAATCCGTTAGATGAAGTGACAATATGTGAGACTGGTGCAGGACATGTATGCAGCGAGACAAGCAGTGCAAGCAGTGAGATGTTCTAACAGAGAAGTTCAAGGTAGAGGTGGGACTAAATCAGTGATCAGTTCTGAGTCACTCCTTGTTTGAAGTGGTGATGGACAGGCTAACAGGTGAGGTGAGACAGGAATCTCCATAGACTATGTTTTTTTTGCAGATGACAGTGTGGTCTGTCATGAGAGCAGGGGGAAGGTGGAGGTATGCTCTTGAGGAATGAAGGTTGGCCACAGCAAGACAGATTACATGAATGCGAATGAGAGGGACTGATGTAGACCGTTGAGACTAAAGAAAGTGGACATAAAGAAGGTGGAGGATTTTAAGTACTTAGGGTCAACAGTCCAGAGAAAAGGACAATGGGAAAATGGTAAAAAAAAAAAACGCGTTCAAGGATGTTGAAACAGGTGGAAAAAAAAAGTATAAGGGGTCACGTGTGATAAAAGAGGACCGACCAGAGTGGAAGGAAACGTGTACAAGACAGTGTTGGGACCAGCAATCTTCCGGAAGACCGAAGAGAAAATTTACGGATGCCGTGAAAGAGAACATGTAGTGAGTTGATGTGAGAGAAGAGGATCCAGAGACATGGGGTCAGATGGAGGAGGTTGATTCGCTGTGGTGACCTCGAAGGGGAGCGCGCAAAAGGACAAGATTCCTGTAATATTTCACTTTGAATAACCACCAAAAGATTTTTTGCACCAAAATTGATTGATTGGTGTCAAAATAAATAAATATCTGGTATAAATCAGCGCTTTATATCCAAAAGATGGGGCGCTATATCTCCCCATGGTCAAATTCTGTCCAGTATGTCAGGGACAACGTTAAACCAGTGGCTGCGGTTCAGCTTTGGGCAACATAAAACCTTGATATAGTATAGTTTGGTATAGTTTGATCAGCAAAAGTACAAAAAAAAAAAAAAAATTCAGACATTTTCAATTACCGGTACTTGTTCTCATCAGTTTCCATTCAAAACAGGGATCGACTGAACACAAACTCACTCCGAAATCTACAAGCACTTTGTAAAACAACCTTAGTTCAATGTTTGGCTATTCAAATATCTTGTACTGTAGATTCTAATTAGCTTTTTTCTGCATCATTTAGTAAACGACGAGCATTTCTTTGTCATGCTGATCATTCCGACGACAATATTTGTCCCTGTGGGACGTCGGTATGACCTCACCTGACTTGACGGATGACAAACGTCTGTATGGCGATGCAAACCATGAGCAGTATGAGTATCGTCCATATGGAGTGACGTCTGCTGCACAGCACTCTCAACACACACCTGTAGGGGGGGTTAACAAAATAGACATTTGACAATAATGCGGTATATACATATGACACACACATACAAATATATATTTGAAAGCTATAAGGAAATTGCCTGCAAAGTCTACAGTTCTGTGGCAAATGTAGCTCGCCATTGCTGTTGACGCTACAGACGCTAGAATCTCAAAGTAATACAAACTTAAAGATTTTCATGTCTGGAATTTAAATTCATCTTTAATAATGAAGTGACTGATACCTTTTTGCTTTCCAAATATGGATCAGAGGGAATAAATGAAAACAGAGCTAAGCTATCATAACCGCTTTATCTCTTGTCTCATTATAAATGTGTTAATTGTGTTGTTGTGCCAAAACATTATATAATGATTCAGTAAATTAAATAACAGCTACGGATGGATGGAAAGCCAATAGGGAGGCTCGGTTCTGAGTAATGACAGCATAAGAGAACAATTTTGGCTCCCCAGCTCTTCCAAGGACTTACGCTGCCTCTGGGTGAAACAATAAATAAGGGTCTAGTGGAATGAATTTTCCATTTTAGCAAACTGAAAAAAACACAGTCTGGGTTTCACAAGCAAACTCTCCCCTGGTAAACACACAGATGCCCTGCCTGATTTATCATCAGCGCGTCACGGGCCTCCATCTACATCTGGTTTCAAATCATACGTCACAGGAAATATCCACGCTGCTATTCTAACCATCGGCCCGGATATTTGGACCTAAAACTGAGAAGAAATTCCAACATTACAGATAAAGGTTTGTTTTTTTGGGGTGCTTCTCGTAACGGCGGAATTGTGTGATAAGACCCTATACTTGTCTTTTTTTTTTTTTTTTTTTTTTTTTTTCGCGCCATAACCAAAGCTCATGCATTAATGCCGTCTGACGTTTATTTAAAGAATATTAAGTCATTGCTCAAGTGTTCCTGTGATTTCACACACTTGTTACTCTTGTGACTTCCTTGAAATGACTCGCGGCCATTTGACAGTCATGAACCTAAATAGGCGGATTTGTCATCGTCGAACAAACGTGCTGTTTTTGTTTCCTTTCCCCTCTTGCTGATATAACTGCAGATTTGTTAATGTATCTTGGAATAAGGTAATACGTGCGTTCAGTGCTGTATTATTACTGTATTAATACTGCTGTATTATTACTGTATTAATACTGTATTATTGGCTATCAGACTTTTTAATTCCTCTTCCTTCAGCCGAAGGGAATATTCAAATCTTTGTACTTTTTAAGACCTTAAAACACTTGATAGCCTTAACTTTGACACTTTATATTTTATTGTATTTCTTATTCTCCCTCCTTCCTATTATTATCTATTATTGTTATGTTTTACTTGAAACTCTGGCACAACAATTTCCTTCGGGATAAATAAAGTTGTTCTTATCTTATCTTATCTTATCTTATCTTATCTTATCTTATCTTATCTTATCTTATCTTATCTTACTTGTGATCTAAGTGAGAATTGAATGAAATCTAAAGCACGCCAAGTATTATTCATTTAGCTGAAACCTTTATTTCCCCTTTTTTAAAAGTGATGAAATCCAGAGTTCTATAAATGGATTTGACTTAATGTATATTAGGTCAGGGTTTTGTTGGAAGATGAAATTAAATAGAGAGCCTTGTGTTTACACTTTAGATATTAAGCATGAAAATTAAGGTGTAGTCAGGTGTAAAAAAAAATATATAATTAGAATGCATCTGTCTATTGATTCAAACACGGATGGCCATAAAACAAAGTTTGAAACACTCTGATATCTTAATTTTAAAGCAAAGATAATGTTTTGGAAATTGAAAACTAACACACAACATGTAGATTAACTCATAAAATGCATTGAGTTCTAGTTAAAACAAATGATGTCATTAATTAGTCATCAAATTTCACTTGTTGTATAATAACATTAGCATTTTGTCACGGTCTGAAGCATTATGTAATAAAGAGCTTGAACGCATTACATAATACATGTTCCCACATTATGTATCCATAAAAGGAATAATAAAGCATTACTTCAAAGTAGTGTTGAATAAAAGTTTTTATTTGTCATTTAAAAACTAGCACCTCTAAATTGTCATCAAATTTCACTTTGTTGTGTAATAACATTAGCATTCTGTCACGGTCTAAAACATTATGTAATAAAGAACTTCGACGCATCATATAAAATATGTTCCTACATTGTGAATCCATAAAAGGAATAATAAAGAATTACTTCAAAGAAGTGTCAAATAAATGAGTTTTTATTTGTCATTTAAAAGCTGGCACTTCTAACAAGTTTAGAGAATTCCATCTGCGGGGGAGAAAAAAAGACACTATTTTAAATATGTTAATATTTATAAACTGCGCAGCAAAACAACCATTCTGTCCCGTATCTGTCCTGCAATCATAGATTTGCACAAATAAACTTTCTCACAGCAAGAAGCATGAATTTAGACAATAAGAAGAGAATTCCAAATGCCTTAAAATGTTCACTTGTATAAACATGCACACTTTGAATATATCTAACAGAAAAGTCGTATTCTTTTTCTTGTTTGTTTTTCATCACTTGCATACGTTATTGAGTATATATTCAGTGAAATTGGATGATTATTCTGTGAATTCAAAAAAAACCCTTTCAAATGTCTGAATTAGTGTTTCCAAGGCAGGATCTGTGTAATTCTAATAAACTCTACTCCTTAATTCTATTTTCATGTGTCACCGGCTCGGTCTCATTGGGTTTATATTCCACGAACGCACTCGTCTTAATGTAAATAAACATCAAGAGGTCGACGTTGCTAATAAGGTTCAAGTTTTGTTCAAAGTTGTGCATTTTTTTTTAATGAGTCTGTGCGGTTTCGAGCCAGAAAAACAGGAGAAAGAGCCCTTCAGGTATTTCCATGCAGGAAATATTTGAGGTTTGTGTTTTGCTGAGCTAAGGGGGGTTTTTAAGCCAGTAATAGCTACTCTCAAGAAAGGAAACTTGGTATTTGTCTCACCACATATGAGATGCACAGATTAGGGGTGGGGGATGTATGGAAGGGTGCAGTATAGAGCTTTGCTGACATATTTTATTTGGGGAAAACTTTGGTACATTTAGACGTGACAGAGGAAAAAGATAGAAAAAGATAAGCTATTCATGCTTAGTGTATTTCCAACCGCTAGCGGTACCGTTTGGAGTCAAATCTTATCGTGGCGTGAGATGGTGACGAAGGAAGGAACTAAGGACTGTCTCAGAAAATTAGAATATTGTGATAAAGTTCTTTATCTTCTGTAATGCAATTACAAAAACAAAAATGTCATACATTCTGGATTTGTTACAAATCAACTGAAATATTGCAAGCCTTTTATTATTTTAATATTGCGGATTATGGATTACATCTTAAGAAAACTCAGAATATCATGAAAAAGTAATTTTTGTTTTTTTAATTGCATTACAGAAGATAAAGAACTTTATCACAATATTCTAATTTTCCGAGACAGTCGACGTTTATGTTATTTGTTGATTGTCATCAAGGTTGTGTTTAAGCTGATTTAGCTTTGTGATATGGAGTCAAGTCATGCAGAGGTTTTTTTTAATGCAAATATACTTTTGTTTATCAATATATTAAATATTGGGGCGTCACGGTGGCCCTGAGTTTAGTTCTTCCGCCTCACATTGAGGTGTTTTCTAGTTTGCAACCTTTACCACCAACTCCATTTGGAGGCATTTCTGCACAGTAAAGAAAACACCGGGATTCCAACAACCCTTTAGAAATTTAAAATGAATTAACACGGCATATATTGTTTTCTTTTTTTTTTGCCTTCATGCTATATGTATAAACAAACATGTGTTGCATTTTTTTTTTAAATCTACAAACATCTGCAGAGAAAAAGAAATGACATTTCTGCATGCAAAAAAAACATTTGGAACTCTGAAAAAAAGACATTGAGTTGAAGGTGACTTTAAGCAAAATACTCAAAATCTATTTGAGTCCTTCGTGTATTTATGAAAAAAAAAACAAATTTAAATAAATCAAAGATGGCGTCGTCTCTGCGTGCTGCCATCCTTTTACTGGCACGGGCAACAAAAATATTTTGACACGTTTTCTTCAGATGTGACGAGATCGCAATTTAAAATGTCATTTAAAACTAAAAAAAAATACATTTTAATTAAATACTCAGAAGCCAGAGGGGGCAGCATCAGAGGGATCAAAAAGCTCTGCAGCTGCAGGTTGCAGACCAGCGCCTCAGGCTACCGTGAGGTGCAGTTTTTGCAGGTTCTCCAAGCATCTGCAGGATTCTGCACTTTTCTCCCGCTCTCTAAAAATCGTGCGCCAAAGTGAAAAAGCTCAGAATTGAATCTTGAATCTCACTTTGAGCCACGGATCTCAGATTCATCAAACAATTCGTCGGTACTTTCAGAAAGCTCCAGATATTTGTGCTTTAACGTGCCCTCGTGTTGTGCACTGGCCGAGATGAGATTTGATAAAGAACCTTCATAGATTCTTGTAGCGGAGTTGCAATATGTCACAACGGACGAGCGACAAAATTAGCATCATTTTGATATATATATATATAAACACATAAATATAGAGATATTCATTCAAGTATATGATGAATCTGGACATCGACTTGTAATTAAAACAATACGTTACCACTATATATGGAAAAATGCTTTCATGCAAACGACATAGTAAAAAGAGAAAGAGAATTAATAGATAGACGCGATATTATGAGCGAAAGGAAACGGTCACACTTTAATTATCTGATATTCTGTTTGTAAGATAAGAATGACAAAGACACAAACTGCAATGAAAATCAAAATAACCTGCAGCCTTTTTTTCCACTCCTAGAAACATTCAGCGCGCAGCCATTCCAGTTGGAATTCCTTTTGTTGAAAAAGCAGCACGATGTCATTCATCTTCTGCCTCCAGACAGTCGTACAAACCACAGAGGAAAAGGCATAAAATTCTGTTGACCATGAACGCGTCGGTCAGAATATTTTCTTACACCGCTCGCCTGGAATCGACATCAACTTCCCAATCAAGCCATTTGCGCACACGTTCGGTTAAAATTGATCGGAATGTACTTTATTGCGTAATGATCACGTATTTAGAAGTCGCATTTTCCTACCGTATTCTGCTACAAGTATATTAATTAAGCTACTAATGTGCTTTAAGCCTTATTACATTTTTATGACATTATTTCAGAGAGGCCAGGAATGGAAGGTCAGAGCAAGAAGAGTTTCTTCAGTGGAACATAAACAAAAACCAGATCCACATTTTCTGGCTTCACAGATATAGGCAATGCTGGGAAAAAAGGAGGAAATATTTAATGTTTATATGAAGTTTTGTGATCATTATCAGATCAGAAATGCAACATAATGACAACAGTTTGAAAGTGAGATGACATTGTTAATGCAAATTTGCCAATTTCAATTTTTTGAAAAAAAAAAAAAAAAAAAAAAAAAAAAATTCCCATACTCATTTCAATGTGAAATGCAAATTTTAAAAATCTGTAGAGGTACAGTGTTTTTTTTGTTTGCTTGTTTGTGTGTGTGTGTGTGGGGGGGGGGGTTACTATATGTTACTAGATGTTATTTAATTCTATATTCTTTTATATTTATATTTTTACATTTTGTTTTGAAATGCCATTATTTTAAGATTAATAAACCGTACATAAAATCACCCTAAAACCCAAACAACTAAAATAAAACCGGAATTAATAACTACTAATTATTTGAATGTTATATTTCAAATGTTTTTCTTATTGTCACCATGAAATTTAGTTATTTCTTATGTTGCTGAACACAAACAGTAGGTATTTATTTTGTGTATTGAACATTTATATTCTATTTTTTTTCCATATTTTGCATCACATTAAAAAATAAATATATAAACCTTTCTGATTTGATTTTTTTTTTCTATGTTTTCCATGGAAAAGTTTCATGAACTTTTCATTCTTAAATCTTTTCTGACACATCCAATAAGATTAAAAAAAAAAAAAAGGTCTAAGGGATTAAAGTAAAATAATTTAAGATAAATAAATGCAAACGGTATAAAGCTTTGTGTCTGTCATCGCCATGCAACCTTCCAAAACACGGATGCATATTCAGACTGCGACACTCAGTGTCTCACTTTGTCGTTGGACTGCGATTGAACTTTCGCTGCCAAAGAAAAGTCCTGGAATGGTTGAGCAGCAGCAGCAGATTCTCAAACACAGCTCTGCTCCTCCACAACTACAATTACCATTCATAAGATCCGATGTCGTTTGCAAGACGCGCTGCAGCTGCATTCACATGTACGGAAGAAGTGTCGTTATTATGGAAAAAAAATAGGCTGAGGTGTTAAAAAAAAAAAAAAAAAAAAGACAGGAAGCTGAAAAAAGATGAATCCCATCATGGCAACGATGTACAAACTTTCATTTCTGACGAGACAAACGACGTGGACTCGGTTAAACGTCTAAACGCCAGAGCTTCTGACATAACTTTGGACGATATAAAAGCATTGCTGGTCGATTTATCGTGATACATTCATAATGATAATAACTGGACATTCTTTTTTTTTTTTAATGGTTTTTTTTTTGGTTTCTCATCATCGTGATGACGCGTAACGATTCGTGTAACTCCAGTTGGGATTAAATCATTTACTCTATAAACACAAGGAACGATGGAAAAGTTTAAAGTTTAAATCTAATAGGGTTCGATACTTTCGACATCTTCTTGTTTGAATTATCTTGTCAGAGTTTGCATATTTGCATTCCAGACTTTCGAGCTGGCTTTATTGCAATAAAAAAAACTAAAAAATTACTTTTTCATGATATTCTAATATTTTGAGATAGGATTTTTGAGTTTTCTTAAGATGTAATCCATAATCAGCAATATTGAGATAATAAAAGGCTTGCAATATTTCAGTTGATTTGTAATGAATCCAGAATGTATGACATTTTTGTTTTTTGTAATTGCGTTACAGAAGATAAAGAACTTTATCACAATATTCTAATTTTCTGAGACAGTCCTGTTTGGCTGATTTTTTATTTTTTTCTCTTGTCTTTGTTTTTTTAATTTGTAATTTGTTTAATCAATAATCGAAGAAGAAACCAAAAAACAAAATATTTAAATTTCTTCTTAAAAGGCCTTCAAACCAGTGATAAAAGTCTCTTGTGTCTTATTGTAATATTCTTGATTTCATCTTGCACAATGTCACCTTTTCACATTTTGTTTTATACGTGTGAAACAAAGGATTAATAAAAGCAAAAATACATAAAAGATCATTTCTATTACACTAGAAGAGAAATAAGAAGAACTAATTTGCTGAAATGATGAATTCATAATGCCATGGCTTAAATGCTTGGAAATATATATAAACATTACAGTAGATAGAAAGTGCATTTGTTTTGCTTCGTACCCGATACTTTACCTATACTTAGACAATTATTTGGCATAAAGTTGTGCCGTCTGGCGAATATTATGATATGTATTTCATTTTCGTTCCTAACTTGTAAAAAACACTGTCAGGTTATTTCTTTGTCAGCTTTGCGTCCTGCAGGTGGGAAGTGATATTGCAAAATAGACAACAAACCAGTTGCGGATCCAAAAGCAGCGTCCCGGTGAGAATTTTCCAAGTAATTTATTTTATAAACGGGACCTTTCTACTTTCCGCTAACACGGTTGTCTGTGATTAACGTTGCGTATAGAAAGATCATTCACACGGGCTCTTTAAACTTCAAATCTAAATTTTTATGCGTTCTATTATTTCTAGATGGAACTGCATCCTAATATATGAGCATGTCTTGTGGCAAAAGGCTGCGGTTTGTATATGAAATAGAGTTTGTTATTTAGCTACGTCTGTCATGTTGTCAAATATTCAAAAGTTAATTAAGGTAGACAGAATTTGAAGTAGACAGCCACATGTGTGTGTGTGTGTGTTTAATTTATTTTAGCGATCCATCTGCTTAGGCGTCCGTATCGATAAAAGAATGGAAAATGGAATACATGTTTGTTTACGAAGGGAAACAGTAAAATTTGCACTTATGACACGTTCTGGTGGTTTTTGTCGTCTCTGCTTTGGTATTTCAGTAAATCCACAACTATATCTGTGAGGAAAATTCAATAAAATAAGCTCTACTGTCTGAATAAAAGCATATTTGCTTGTTTCAGCAAGGCTCATGTTGTCATTATATTCAATTCCAGCGGCTCTTCATGTGAAACCGCCACCTTTTGAGATCTTTAACCTTATATGATACAGTAAATACATATTTTCTGTTTGTTTGGTGACAGTTGGTGGCAGCAGAGGAAGATGACATCAAAGATTCTGACTCAACAGGAACTAAAACACAACCACAATATCAATAAATCACCAATTTCAGAATATGAACCTTGTGCAACAGTGTTATTTTGAAAAAGATCATGTCAATTTGAAACAATTAGCTACCCATTCAAACTGCACCACTGCTGAAAAGGAAGACTTATATTAGCCGCACATGTCGACACAGAAAATTAGAATATTGTGATAAAGCTCTTTATCTTCTGTAATGCAATTTAAAAATGACTTTTCCATGATATTCTAATATTTTGAGATAGGATTTTTGAGTTTTCTTAAGATGTAAGCCATAATCAGCAATATTAAAATAATAAAAGGCTTGCAATATTTCAGTTGATTTGTAATGAATCCAGAATGTATGACATTTTTGTTTTTGTAATTGCATTATAGAAGATAAAGAACTTTATCACAATATTCAAATGTTCGGGGACAGTCCTGTATGTGCAGAATGTGCAGTATTTACAGAGTAATAAATGCAGTTTTCTTTTTTGTTACTTTTTTTTGTTACAACCAGTGCAAGTATAGTGGATAATAATCTAATTTTCTGAGACAGTCCTGTATAGTGAAAAAGATTTTTAGTTGGATGTGGGACAAAAATATCTACTTGAAAATATTACATGGGAAAATACAAAATATATTTCATGTGCAAAAACAAACACTTGGCTTTTTATTACCCATTTAAGTTCTATTTATCCCAAAGAGCCAGAAAAGTTTTAAAAAGCGCTAACAAACAACAACAAAGGTCTCAGTAAATCAAAGATACCATTATATTTCCTCCCACTCGGTCGTTTCTCAAAAAATCGAAAAATCATCGGACAGCTCCGTCCTCGCCCGCTTCCACGCCGCAAAAAAAAAAATGTCCATCCCTGCAGCGCCGAGGTGTAGTTTGATGTAAAAGCAGCGTCGGAGCTTTGGATAAACAGACGTGAGCTGCCAGACGCCGTCCAGACGGGAAAGAGATGAGAGGCTCGGCTCTCCTCATCTAGCATTTCGTGCAGGTATCCGATCAAAACAATTCACCCGCAGCCGGTGATCACAGCGGCGAAGGGAACTCACTCGGCCGTCATGTGTTGCTCCTGCTGTCGTTCTCTCTTTCTATCACTATATACATATATATACATATATATGCATATATATACATATATACTGCTCAAAAAAATAACTTGAACAACACAATGTAACTCCAAGTCAATCACACTTGTGTGAAATCATAGTGTCCACTCAGGAAGCAACACAGATTCATTTGGACTTGTTTTAAGGACTTTACATCAAAGTTGGATCAGCCTGGAGTTTGTTTTTACATTTTTATTTGGAGTGTGATTCCTAATCCAGACCTCCATGGGTTGATACAATTGATTTCCATTGATCATTTTTGTGTGATTTTGATGTCAGCACATTCAACTGTGTAAAGAGCAAAGTATTTCATAAGAATATTTCATTCATTTAGATCTAGGATGTGTTTTTTAAGTGTTCCCTTTATTTTTTTGAGCAGTGTATATACTGTATTAATAAGCAACAGCTTCCAAAACAATACCATCCCTCTATCATATGCTGCATGTATTCGATCAGACTTTTTAATTCCTCTCCTTTCAGCCGCCGGCAACCATAAAAACCTATCTTTAACTTAAAAAAAAAAACAACAAAAACTGCAATATTTCATTTCACTGTGCAATATTCAGAACTTTGCAATATTTCATTTCATAACAGCTACACTACAATTTTTCCTTTTATCATACTATTGTGCACTCCTTACCTCACTTGTTACTAAGACACTTATAGTTTTATCACTTGTTTACTAAGACACTGTATAGTTTCACTGAGACACTTTATAATTTATAGTTTATTTTTATTTCTAATTCTGCCTTTTTCTTTTTATCATTTATTACTGTTATATTTTCTGTAACTCTGGCACAACAATTTCCTTCGGGATTAATAAAGTTGTTCTTATCTTATCTTATCTTATCTTATCTTATCTTATCTTATCTTATCTTATTCAGTTTGCCTCGTTAAGAATAATGATAAATATGACAACTTTATTTATCCCGAAGGAAATTGTTGTGCCAGGGTTACAAGAAAAATATAACAATAATAAATAATAGTAGAAAATTGTATAAATAGTTAAAAAAAAAGGGGGGGAGACTAAGATATACAAATAAACTATATTTGTATATATACACTTAAGTAAGTGTATGTAGCTGTTATGAAATTAAATATTGCACAGTTATGAACATATATAAAGATAAATTATTACATTTACAGTAAGTGGGTGAATTTTTTTTTTTTTTTTTTTTTTTTTTTTTAAGGTTTAAGATTTAAGATTTTAAGGTTCCCTGCAGCTGAAGGGAGAGGAATTGAAATATTTTATTCTTCATTGTGATTTTTGTGGCTAAGTCTGCAGCAGGAGTGTCAAAATCATTTTGGTCGAGGGGGCCGGACCGGTAAAATCATTACCATTAGAAGTAACACTAAGTTAAATGTTTCCTTTATTTTAGTGTGAAGGAGGTAAACAGGTCAATTTAAAAATGAATAAAAAAAATGATAAATGATAAAAATCTTTATGGGTAATGAACTGTTCCTCTTAAAAAAATACATGACGAATTAGAAATGAATATTAAAAAAGAATTCATGAAATGACACCCTAAAAATATTATTGAGTTAAAAGAGAAAATCTTGTCATTTTGGAAAAATTAACTGCTAGAATTGATTAGAAAATGGACTGTTAGCATATATAAGAGGAAGTTTAATGTTTACAAGGCTAATGGTGGCTATTCTGGTTATTAAGTCAATCTTTTTAATTTTGCCCGATATTTGTAGTATCGTTTTTGTGTTTTTTATAGAAATAAAAAAAGAAATGATTGTTTTAACAATTTCACTTTTTCATCAAAAACAAATTTTGAGGCAAAAAGTGACTTTTTCATTTTTTTCCTTGCCTGTTTTTTTTTAATTTTTAAACCCACTGTATGCATGGGAGAAAAACCCCGCTAACACAAAGATTTGATTTCAGGCAGGGGGCCACAAAATATCGTTTCGAGGGCCGCAATCGGCCCGCCGGCGGCGCGTCTGGGACCCCTGATCTGCAGCCCGCATGGTATAGAAACTTGAAAATGGTAGCAAGCACATTTATCAGCATGGCGGAATATAAAAAGAACACATCCCACACACACACACACACACAAATCACACCTGCTTTACATCACACATGCGTCCTTTTTGCCGTCAAAATAGCCCCGAAGTTCAGCTACGATATCTGACGCCGACACCGGCAGCTGATGCTTGATGCCCGGAGCTCTGTTTGCTGGATCTTGCTTTTATCCGACACATTCAGCAATTCGTTTGTCAAACCATTTTTGAACCATTTTTGCATCCGACGGAAAGAAACCGACGCCGTTTACTTGATCTGCGACAAGTAATGGCGCCGTCCCGACTGGCCATTTACGATATTGTAGCGTTTTAGTCGAGGATTGATGCTAAAATGACGGTAAAAAATGAGCAATAGCTGTTGTTGGTCGCAGCCGTACAACTAACTGCTGAAAAAAAAGGAGAATTCCTTGCACCCAAAAACACACCCACAAATTCTCCACAGAAAACAAGCATCAACATAAACCCCAACTTTGGTGATTCGCTATAATATGGACAAACATTTGACTGCTCAGTCCAGGCCGCCGTCGAGCTGCGTTGGTAGAACGGGTCCGGTTGCTATCGTAACGTTTAAATATCCCTTCAAAATACGATTCAGATGTGCTGCAAATTCATTTATAAAGAGAATTTGATTTTCATGAACATTTCAGAATATGGAGTCAATGTCAAGAAACGGATGTTTTGATGGTTTCGTTGCCTCATTAGAGAGCCGGTTGAGCATATTATGCAGAGCGGGCTTTATGTGGGAATCACCTACCGGGATAAAACCGTATTTCAACAAGGATTCCTGGTATCGTCTGTTAAAAGCGGTCTTTTTCTTGGAAGTGGGCTCTTCTGGTTCTTTTCCCCTTCGCAAAGAAACTCTCCAAACACGTCTGTTTCTTACTTATTCTGCTAGCTTGGGGTTCAATTTTGACCCAGACGTCACCGGGAGAATCATTTTTCCAAATAAAATATCGTCCAGAATCAGATTATTCCAAAAAGCGACCCGGTACCAATTGATCCACGGACCGGTACCGGTCCCGGGGGTCGGGGACCACTGCGACGCTCAACAACCCTTCGACACACAGCTTGGATAAAACCAGGAATGTCCCAAAAACGATCTCTTGCATCATGTCAACACAAGGTATAGGCAGGGGGAGAAAAGGCCTTGCAAAGGGCGTATGATGACTTGTATGCTTGATTGATTTATACAGGTTGGCAAAATAGAGGGATGGACATGGAAAGGATGCACGGCAGGTGATTAAGAATAGAGAGGGAAATATATTGCAAGATCCTGGAAGAAGGAAAGAGAACTTTGAAGAGCTGATGAATGAGGAAAATGAAAGCGAGGGAAGGGTAGAAGAGGTGACTTGTGGACCAGGAAGTAGCAGAGATTAGTAAAGGTGAAGGCTGGTGATGTAACCGTGGAGGTGTGGACGAGTCTAGGAGAGGCAGCGGTGGAGTTTCTGGTGGGATTATTCGACATGATCTTAGAGGGAGAAGATGCCTGAGGAACGGAGAAGAAGTGTTGCGGTGGCCGTTTTTAAGAATATCGCAAAAACACCGCATTTATCTGCAGAACACTGCTTGACCCAACCTCTGGGATGTATTTAAAAAAAATCAAGAACCACATTGGAGAACATTTTTAACAAAGCAAACTTAATAATACGTTTGGACAAGCATCATCTACCTTTAACATTTTTATTCAGGCAAGCTAAAATATATAATAGATCATAATTACACATGGAGCATGTTATGACACAAAAACTTCAATTAAAATCTTGCAGTATTTGTTGCTATCAATGGCACATTCAAGTGACTGACCAACTCATCATTCATTGGTTAGTCTCAAGCAAGACTTAAAGAAAATTTTCATTAAGTTTGGAAAATTAAATTTGTCACTGCCTACTTAGTTGAAGGAGCATATTTAATTTGAGATTTCTCAAGCCTTCCTAAAGTCGGAACAGTCCTGAATTTCAATCACTGAAATACACACATTAAGAAGCTTGTTTTTTTTTTTTTTTTGCATTCAGGAAAGATAAATCAGCATCACTTTGTTGGTTGTGATAAACGTAAAGTTTATATTTAATATTATGACGGTTGCGTTACTGCTTCTTTCCTTCTTTAACCCAAAGTCATCCAGAAAAAAATAAATATTACCTGAATCCCCTTTGAATTGATTTTCTCACATCTGCGTTACTTTACCTCAAAAGTGCCTTCAATTTTGAAGAATTATTAATGTTGAGGAGCACGAATGAATCACAGTGCAAACCTAAGTGATGAATTATATATTTGAAGACTTTTGATAGTGTTAGTGCACCAACAGTTTTAACTCAATTCTAAAGAATCAGCGTTAAGGATACGCTTATTTATACGAACAGATCCATTTATGTGTGTCCTGCATTCATTTTTATGCGCATTTTGGTCTTTTTCTTCCAAAACAGTAACAGTAACTAAGTGTATTTTTGCCATATCAACAAAATACCGCACTTACAAGTTGTTTTCTGAAATATTTGACTCTTCTTCTTCCTATTCGTGATCATTTTTGGTTTTGAGCATCCCATCCGGAAGATGAAGAACTGACAGTTTCCCCCAAGAATTAGGACTCGTGGAAGTTTGAGAGCAAAAACGTTCAGAAGATTCAAACAATCACATCTATTTTCAAGCACGTGAAGATTAAAAATGGCCCCCCAACGACAAAAAAACGTGATTCTAATTGTCTTTTTTAGTGAGCCGCTGTTCTCTGCCTCGCTTTTGTCTCTTATCGGTGACATTTCCAAAAACACTATGAATACCTTTAACAGCAACCGCTCCAACACTTTTAATGATACATTTCATGTTGATTTTTCTTGTTATAATTACTGTAAATGCTTTTCTCATCCTTGGATGACTGAAACTTGCCATAAAGTCCTGTATTTTTCTTTTTTTTTTCATGAGATGTTCAAAGATCCTACGCAAACAAAGCAGGTCTGAAGACAAATGAGCATTAAATTTGGTGAAATTGAAGTGTTTACATTGGACTTTATTTCAACATTCTGCACGGCACCAGGAAAGGAAAGTTTTGGTTACTATGGAAGCCGGATGTTTAATGTATTTCATAAAAAAAGAAAAGAAAAAAGACATTATTTCTCCTGCGAGACCCCAAAGTAATTCCTGTTTCAGAAAATAAGCTCCAGGCGACTGAAACATCTGGAACCTGGCGTTTTTCTCCGAGCCTAACTCATGAACTTTTGCCCTCTGCGCTAACAAATAGCTTCAGGTAGGCAACTTTCATTTTAAAGAATTCCTAGCATTTCTCGCTCGAGCTCAATTCAATGCAAAATAAGTCTTGTGCGTTTTACTTCTTTACTTATGGGCAAGTAAATCGTGCCTGGACGGAAGGATCACACGGACGAGGGTCACCCTGTTACCTATCTAGTATAAACAAAAGGCAGATATGAAAGCAGCACGGAAAACTGTTATCCAAACGTCATGAAATGATTTACCGGATATATTTTTCCTTGAGTCAGAAGTGTAAGTACTTGTGTTCAAGCGGAGAAGTTCAATAGAGTTGGACTAACATTAACCTGGATGGAGCCTGAATTCAGAATCAAATGAAAAATAACCTATGGACCAAAAAGAAAAAAAAAATCAAACAAAAGTCGTCTGTATTTTCCAGGAAATCAGTTGCTTCTTATGATATAAAAGTTGTCATTGGCACAAAATACAGCTTTTATATAAATAATTGAACAGAAAGAATCTGCAGTTGTAACTGATTAACCGCATCTCTTGCTGTTATGTACTTGTATGAAAGCAGGCGGTCAATTACTCTTTGCACGCACAGATCTTACATAAAGATTCATCAACATGCTTTTTCTACATTTGCATGAATTTTTTAACAGATTTTCTGAAGGACATTTGCTAAAGTTATTAGGGGTTAATTCATCATAATAAACAGGAGGCTGTTTCCTATCTGTGCTTTAATGATAAAGGCTTTAATGTGCCTTAACGTGCTTTAATGTGCGGATTCTGCACATCTGTAAAATGGAGAAATCAAAGTTCAATGTTATCTATGCTACAACAGAAAAGTTTTATTTTTTCTATTATTGAATCAAGCGGATCGAGAGAATAATAATTCCTGACGGGGTCCTTATCTTTGATATGTTGCGCGACAGTTTTGTCTTTTTTTTTTTTAATGTATCCTTTTTTATTTATCCATTTATTTATTCTCTTTTTGGGTCGCGCCCGAGGCTCTGTCTGCCCTTGGATGATACTCAGCAACGCCGAGCCACGAGCGCACAACCAGACTCACTGTTACACTTATCACACGCAATCAGCAGACTGAAATCTGATGCCGAAAGGCTTAAATTTCACAAGCCTGTGGCTCGTGATACAGTATCAGCAGAGAGCTGAGTGACATTAGCCAGCAGGGTCTGATTTGGCCTTTTGATTTGGCTACTGTGTCTTCATGTGATCATTTTCATAAGGTTTCATATGTCATGACGATATATGTTGTAACCTTTCAGATAAAAAGGGAAGAACATGCATAACGAAACTGTCGGCTGGTCGTACGCAGCTTTGAGCCGCACTGGGAGTGTGTCCCTAGCTTGGAGAAAGAAAAAAAAAAGAAAGAAAAGAAGACAAAAAAAAAAAAAAAAGAAAGAAAATTAAAAAAAAAAAAGCACTGGATCATTATTAGTAGTAGTAGTAGTTGTTGTATTATTGCAGATGATTTATATTATTATTATCATTATTATTACTATTATTGTTCTTGTTGTTTTTGTTGTTGTTGTTCTTCTTCTTCTTCTTCTTCTTCTTCTTCTTATTATTATTATTATTATTATTATTATTATTATTATTATTATTATTATTATTATTATTATTATTATTATTATTATTATTATTATTATCATTATTATCATTGTTGTTGTTGTTGTTGTTGTTGTTATTTGAGAAAGTAGATTAATGCTATTTGGAAATGGTGTTTTAAAATAGCATGGAAAAGGAGGTGTTTTATCAATGTGTGCACTGTTAGGTTATAGGTTTAATTCCTTCATAGGCAGTTTCAAATATTACCCGTCACTGTACCCGATGAGTGACTGTTATAAATAAAAATAATTCATACATTTAAAAAAAAAAAAGGGTTCCAAGTTCAATATGGAAATGTGTTGGAGCTTTTAAATAAATATTTGGAATCTCTTGTTAGGTCAGTGTATTATTTTGGGGGTCTTTTTGTAGCACAAAACATAATTTTTGCCAATATTACACAACTTTTGCCAAGATTACACAAAAAAATACACTGATGGCAAACCCTTGCTAAAGACTGTGGGGAGAATTGCAATAAAAATAAACAAATGAAGTGATAGTGCATAAATACAGTAATGATTAATGAAATAGATCCCGTCAGTAAATACTCACATATGGGACATCATGGATAATAAAATATCTTTTTTAGTTTTTATATTCTCGTTGTGTCTGGTTTCCTTCTTTTTTACAACAGCTCTTTTTAGATCTAATGTATTTTTATGACTTGTTGAACACGGAAAATCAAAACAAAGGAGATATTTTCGTATGAAAACATCGTGCTCAGGCTCCGACAGAAGGCATTTTAACCCTTTAAAAAATGAATATTGATTTGACACGTTATATTAGCGTGGTGATCAGTATGACTAAATTTATAACATGATCCACGTCACATTTTTATCCGTATCTCATGTTTGCTTCAGACGATAGACGCCATGTTTACTACAACGGAGAATTCAGATTTCCAGCTTCTTTCATTTCCTTTTACACAACTCCCAACTTTATGACAAAAAATAACAAAGTTTACCAGAACAGATCATCAATGATGAGCAGCTGTCATGTCATATGTCACAATATATTTCCATGATTTAAAAAAAAAAGCATTCCCTCCTTTGATAAACGGTGCAAATTGTTTATAAACTAGAATTTCATTTTATTCTTTTTGAAAGAGATGCTCTCCTGAGGTTAATTAAAGCCATCCTCCAATGCAAATTGTTTTTCTTCAAGTTTCTATTACCTTGGAGGCCTAGATATGAGCAGGACTTGATAAAAGATGAATTTGAAGTCAAAAAACAGTTAAATATTTTGCCACACTTTTATAAAAATGAATGCATTCGAATAACTATACAGTATGTAGATGTGTACATGTGCATATTTACATATTTCTACATGTTATCTATCTATCTTTCTAGCTAGCTATCTGGTGATAGATTGAAAACAATATATAAATCATCATTCTTCAACAGCCCATAATGAAACATATTAAAAATAACTTGCAGGAAAACAAGATTATCCACATCTAGCTTCATTTCCAAGAATCCTGCGTGTCGACAGATTCCCGAGGCAATCCCCAGAACACGAGTGCGAATTTCACTTTTCATCATCTAACTGGGACGGAGCAGAGAAGCTGAGATACAGCGATCAACGTTAAACCACATTATTTTCAGAATTTACAACACGTTGGGATTAACAAATCCAACTAAGAGAAGCCAATCGGTAAACAGGCCGGTAACCCATGCGGGTATTGTAAAAGTTAGCACGAGGGAACGTTAAAGCAGAAATATCTAGAGCTTTCTGAAAGTACCGACGAATTGCTGGATGAATCTGAGATCCGTGGCTCAAAGTGAGATTCAAGATTCAATTCTGAGCCTTTTCACTTTGGTGCACGATTTTTAGAGAGGAGGAGAAAAGTGCAGAATCCTGCAGATGCTTGGAGAACCTGCAAAAACTGCACCTCACGGTAGCCTGAGGCGCTGGTCTGCAACCTGCAGCTGCAGAGCTTTTTGATCCCTCTGATGCTGCCCCCTCTGGCTTCTGAGTATTTAATTAAAATGTCTTTTATTTTAGTTTTAAATGAAATTTTAAATTGCGATCTCGTCACATCTGAAGAAAACTCTTGTCGAAATATTTTTGTTGCTCTCCTTAATAAGCGACTGCACGCGCCAGTAAAAGGATGGCAGCACGCAGAGATATGACGAAATTTGGTTTTTTTCATAAATACAAGAAGGACTCTAATATATTTTGAGTATTTTTTTCTTAAAGTCACCTTCAATCCAATGTCTTTTTTTTCAGAGTTCCAATTTTTTTTTTTGCAATGTCTTTTTCTCTGCAGATGTTTGTTGATTTAAAAAAAATGCAACACATGTTTGTTTATACATATAGCATGAAGGCAAAAAAAAAGAAAAAAGATATATGCCGTGTTAATTCATTTTAAATTTCTAAAGGGTTGTTGGAATCCCGGTGTTTTTTTTACTGTGGAGATGGAGTGGAGTGGAGTTGGCGGTTAAGGTTGCAAACTAGAAAACACCTTAATGTGAGGCGGAAGAACTAAACTCAGGGCCACCGTGACGCCCCAATAATTGATATATTGATAAACAAAAATATACGTATTTGCATACAAAAAGACCTCTGCATGACTTGACTCCATATCACAAAGCTAAATCAGCTAAAACATAACCTTGATGACAATCAACAAACAACGTAAACGTCTATCTGCGGCGCTCCTTTATTACTTCATATATTATATTCATTGTTGAAAAAGACGTGTCTAAATGATAGACATTTTCTTTCGTTTTGGGTTGTTTTGTTTTTTTTTATCAGGTAAAAAGCAGCTGACGATGAGGTCTATTTATTGATTTCTATGTGAACTTGCTCCAGTCACAAGATGCTTTGGGGGAATGTTTTCTGAAATCCTTATAAAGCTGTATTTGACATGGAAGCTGGATAACTGCCCTCTATATCTGCTGTAGTTATGTATACAAAAATAGAAAAATAAAATAAAAATGATATTAAAAAAATAAGTAAATAAACAAATAAATAAATAAGTAAATAAATAAATAAATAAATAAATAAATAAATAAATAAATAAATAAATAAGTAAATAAATAAATAAGTAAATAAATAGATAAATAAATACATTTTTAAGAGCTATGCATTTACAGCCATCACAATTTTATCATTGGTGTTCACCAGTCGATTCGATTATTTAGTTGAGTCAGTTAGCTTTTATTATCATATTGTAGAGTGCTGCTAGAATATTTTTCTAAAATGCCCACCAGTTTGTTTTGATATATCTAATTGAATTTGGGTGTGTTTTTCTTTCACCATTTTGTACTATTTCAGACTGGTTGGGCTGAATTATCACAAATGTGGTGACAGCAAGTGACACCAAAAGTAAAAGTGTTTGTGCACTTTTAAAGTCAGCTTAACGCAGTGGAATTAAAAAGCAATTGTTGCAATTCAACCTTTCCACAATAACTTATGTTGTCATATAAGCATTTCAGGTTAGATACTCAGTGCTCAAAAAAGATACCAATATAAGCAAATATTAAAGATGATAATACTTATTCTACAAGATGGGCCAGAAAATACGAAAATACTAATCGCACTCAGCCCCCAAACCCACCGGAAAAAAAAAAACGATAAAATGAATGTATGTATGTATAGTATTTGGTAGAGTGGTAACGTCCAACTTCTGACTACTTGTACTTCAGATCTTCTGTGAATGAATTGCATTTTTTCCAAGTCGCTTTGGATAAAAAGCATCTGCCAAAATAACTGTAATGTCATTTAATGGTAAAATAATGCATCGGTAACCCAGGAACAATTATTGGATCCTATTTTTTTCTTGAGATTCTCAGTTGGATTCATATATTTGGTTTGGGCTCATGGCCCCCCTGAGGTTGCATTATAATCAGTTATAGATATTTCACTATATTGCCCGGCCCTCATCTCATCATTTATTTATTATGAATCCAAATATATGTCGCCGTGCCGCTACATCCCCACGAGCGCTTCAACTGCACCCTTGACGCCAGACCCGCTAATCCCGACCAGCCGGCAGCGGCTGGACCGGGACCTGCACCCGCCTCCGGTTCAGTGCTCCTGCAGGACTGCGATCCAGGTCCACCAAGTCCAGCTCTGCAGCCCTGCAGCTCAGCACGCCTGTGGATCCGGTGTTCCGACCCCAGAAGTGGAACCCGACTTGAACTACCTTCACCTCAGAGGGGTGCACGACCTGAAGGGGTGAACCCACCAACGTCCCCCAAAAGGGAAGGACGACCTCAACCCCGGCCTCCAGAACCTTCCGGGAGGACATCTGAGCGCGCTCCACGACAGCGGCGGCTTCCTGTGCACCTCGGACGCTAGGCTGGCAGGGAACGGCTAACCAGCGAGGTGGGGGTTATTTTACATATTTGGAGAATTGAAGGGCAGAATTTTCTGTTTTTTTTTTTTTTTTTTTGGTCTGAGTCAGCTAATGGATGTTTAATTAAAGAGCATAACTGAATTCCTCTACTCGCTGCAGCCTATTGCAATTCCAGCTCCGTACAATATGAAAGAGTCCATGTAGTAGAAGTAGTGATGCCGTAGGTGTTAAAAAGCTCATACATGTAAAAATATTAATAGCAATGATAATAGTTCTTGTCATCAAGCCTGAATGGACTGTAAAATAATCCAATGGTATGTTAAACACGAAAATAAAACTCAAAATCACAGTTATTAGATTTAGCAAAGCTCTATTCTCATAATCTCATTATCTCATTATATCTTCCTCAACATTTTAAGGATTCCATGTCGCAGTATCGGTAGGTCATAGCTCAGATATACAGTGCGATTATTTCAAATATTTACACTTTTCTGCCGATTCAAATACGCAGTGTTAAACAACAAATAAATAGAAAACCATAAATATTGTGACATCGGCGTAACCACATGAACCCGAGACAGTTTTGCCTTCTGAAAAAGGACGATAAATAATAACAGGATGAACAACGAAGAGCTTTTTCTGGGTCTTAACCCTCCCTCGTCACCAAACCTTCACCATCCCTGCATGACACAGTCACAGTAACAGTCAAAAGCTCTGACATTGGACTACGCAGCAAAAAACTCCAGATAAAAATTAAAATGTTAAAGAGTAATAATGAGAAATCTACAAGATAATCCTGAATATACAGTCAAATCATGCATGGGACTGCTAAAAACAAAAACTCAGAATACAAGTTATTGGATGTTTAAATGATCTCATTTCTGATCCTTTCCACAACAACTTGAAAGAATGCGCCTTGCAAAATATCTGGATCCAAAAGGAAATCTTTGTTTTGGAGAAAAACAAAGATTCGCAGAAACAAACAGTTTGATTCAGAGACTCAAACTCAACTTCAGTGGAAGAACGATCAGTTTCTGTCTGAACCGATGACGGACTTGAGAGAAAAATCTATAGAAAAATAATAAATTAAAAAAAAAAAAGAACATGCATTTAATGCAAAAGGAAAAGCGACTCACGAGGTGACGGAGCTGAGAGGCTGCTCTCTGGTCCATCTCCGCGGAGGGGACAGCATCTCCCCGAGACCCCGGCGCCGCTCCCGCTACGACTGTGTGCACGGATCCGCTCCTCTCTGGGAGTACGTGTGTGTTTGTGCAGTGTGTGTGTGTGTGCAGTGTGTGTGTGTGTGTGTGTGTGTGTGTGTGTGCAGTGTGTGTGCAGTGTGTGTCTTTCCTTTTTCTCCTCTCCCTCTCTCTCCCAGCAGGCTCCTCCCGGGCTCGTAGAGGCGGAGAAACTCAAAACCAGACACAGATTAAACTTTAACTCACAAGGAAACCTCCACAACCAGTAATGGACACTAAATAATAATAATAATAATAATAGTAATAATAATAATGATAATAAAAATAACAACAACAACAACAACAACAACAACAACGATAGTAATATTTTTTAATAATAACAATAATAATAATAATAATAATAACAATAATAATTTTAATAACAATAATAATTTTAATAATAATAATAACAACAAAAACAATAATGAAAATAATAATAATTTTAATAATAATAATAAGAAGAAGACGAAGAACAACAACAATAATAATAATAATAATGATAATAATAATAGCAATAATAAAAATAATAATAATAGTAATAATAATAATAGCAATAATAACAATAATAATAATAATAATAATAATAATAATAATAACAACAACAAAAACGATACTAATAGTAATTATAATTTTGATAATAATAATAATAATAAGAGGAAGAACAACAACAATAATAATAATAATAATAGTAATAATAACAACAATAATAATAGTAAGAATAAGAATAAGAATAATAACAATAATAATAATAATAATAATAATAACAATAATAATAATAAACAGTGGAAACTTTGTTCTCATCAAAATGAGAAATGTTGAATTTAACTGTTAAACCTGATATTAATTCACAACAGTTTTTTTTTTTCTTTCTCCATGCTTTTCCAGATATTTCCAGTTATCTGTGTTTCTATGGCTCACATACACTCACTCTAGTCACGTTTAAAAAAATAACTTGCTTGTTGTATTTCATGCTTTATTCTATTTTTGGAATATCATTTAAATATCATTTATCATTAACAACACTGTAAAACAAAAGATTGCACCCCATGCAGCGTGTTATAACCCCCTAAAATATTCAAATGTTTTTTTCCCTTTTATTTCTCAAGTGACGGCGTATTCTATATATATCCAACCTCAGACAGGAGGAAGAGAAACAGTCAGATCTTTGTTCATTTTTTTATACGCATGACCTTTTGACTCATAGAAATAAAAATAGACGATTACACAAACAATCAGCTTTAATACATTGGAGTTCCTTTACAACTTCACGTTACGTTTCAAGTTACTCATGTTTGCATGCAATTTAATGCAGCAGATAAATTGTGTTCTTTCAATTTGTTACCATACAATTTAATTTTTTTTAATTTTTTTTTTGCAATTGAAATACACTATATGGGCATTTTATGAGATGAAAGTGTGACTGGAGTGGAGTTACAGTCACACCAGTAGAGGATACAGAATACAGAGACGCAATAATATCAAAAGCAGTGTGTGTGTGTGTGTGTGTGTGTGTGTTTTAATGTTTGCGCGCTCCCTTAGGCTTCGACATGCTCAGACAGATGCTTCTGCCTCTTTGCCAATCACTTTTCCCTCAGGTTACAAGAGGTTTTGTACAGTTTTTCTCTGTATTGTGCCTAAAACCCGTCCTCGGCCACCGGGCACTGCTGTTTTCCAAACCTCCAGCCAGGAGTTTCATTTCATCAGCAGCGGATTATTGATTATCGGCTGCCGATTCGGGGGGGGGAGAAAGACACGTCCATTGTGACCGCCATCTATTTATTCTCACAATTAGTATCTTGTTTTGAATTTGTTATTCGTTTCAACCACGTCAGCGCGTTTTTACGCCAGATTTATTTTATTACAAATCGTCATCCAGTGCTTTAAACGCCACGTACTTTATCTCTTTATTCTTTTCTAACGTGTCCTATCGGGTGATTTATTTCGCTCTTAAACTCAGGGGGTTGGTTGAAGAAATACATGTACTACAAATCAATTTTAGATGTTGATCGTGGAAGTCAATCACCTGATCTTTGCCTGTTGGCGTTTGATCGTTTGCGGACGTTTTCCACTTTGCACCCGCGCCTCCTCCTCCACCTTGAACGTCTTAAATCATGTTTTTTGTTTGTTTTTTTTTTCTCGAAAGGGAGCCTTGGAGAGATAAACTTTTGGTTCTGGATGATAAAGTCAGTCTTGTTCATTTATCGTTTCTTAAAGGTTGTTAAAACTTAAGTGACAGAACTGGAAAATGCAAGAGCTCAAGAAAAATGATTAAATCAAACAAGAATTTCAAAGTTAAAGGTTTTGCTTTAAATGGATCGTTGTATCTACATATAATGACTGGATTTATATTGATTAGCTTGATGGCCAATGGGCTTTCGGGTTGCCGCAGTATCAATCTCTGGACATTCTCTGATCTGAAAGCATCCAGTCCACGTCCCTGCACGACCTGCACGCCATGACGGTCAAAACAAGGTCCGGAATTACCAGCCTTTGAGATACTTTGGAGGAAGCTCAACGCAGTGCTGCTGCTGCTGGTTCTTCATGTTGAAAGGAGTCGGCCGAAGTGGTTCCAACATCTGGTAAGAACGCCTCCTGGGCTCGTCCCATCAGAGGAGATCCAGGTGTGTCCGACCGCAAAAAAAAAAAAAAAAAAGCCCCGAGGTCGACCCAGATCCTGCTGGATCCCGCCCGAGGTCCAGCGGGAGGAGTCGGAGAATGTTGCCGGAAATGGGGAATTCTTGGCGGACGATGGATGGATGGAAACCGATTTCTGTTTTCGTCTTGTAAACGTCACACAACAGAGTCTAAATCCTATAGATCGATATTGTTGATAGATCGTAGTATCAATAGATAGATAGATATTGTCGTGAACCTGAGAGCTGCTACCTCTCAATTTCCTTGCACTCTGTTTAATGGCAATAAAAGTCTTGACTCCTCGAATAGGTTCACTGGAATCGTAGTTTTAGACAATATTTATATCGGTTTTTAACACCCACTGTTTGATCCTTATCAAACCCTCCAACATTGCACCTATATCGTGAGGAGAAAAACAACGTTTTGTTCCGACGAAATTCTTTATTATGGATTACCTTTCCGACGGTGGTATCTTGGTGCATTCAAATTGACAGATTTACTTATTTACCCCGTGGCTCAGTGGAATGATGCATTTTAAACCTTTCCAGAGAGGTTTTTAGTCATCGTCGTCACGGTTAATCCCTGTCATATCAAGGAAACCGGACTAGACTTTAAGAAATCAAGTCCAATTGCCACAATATGATTAGAAAAGGATTTTTAAAGTGCTTTGTGATGCTACCAAATGAACATTAGGGATAACACTGATATTAGAAATAACATCCCTGGTGATAGAAGCAAGAACTCATCTTCTCCTCTTCTGTTGTAATGAGGTCTGATCATGATTACATGGTTCTTGGAGAAGGTAATCTCAATGAGGCCTCTGTCGTTTAACATTTAGAAAGCCAAATAAACCTGTCAGCATTTTAAAGACTATTTAGTAAGTCGCTGGGGAAATAAAAATCAGTTGTGGTTTTGCCTATAAACTGATGCATTTTCCAGTCTCCCCGGAGTAAATCGTCAACATGATGATACTCAGTGTTGCCCATTTTGAGAAAAGATGTGTCCCTGCAGGCTCATTCCCGATAAATACCTCCTTTACCTTGGTAATCAAACACTCATTTAGCCCAAACCCAGCCTTACACACCACTGAATGTTAATTACCACAAACTGGAAATACAAGGAAATACCACAAACTGGAAATAACTTGATAAGTTTGTCAAGTTAAGGTTTGTTTTGTGAATTTATGACCTGTACTTCAATTAGGTCAGTGCATTCCTTCCTTATTAACTATCTGGAAACAGTCATCTTGTAAAAATGTAGCATTCTCTCGCTCAGCAACCTGGTCTGTCAAGGCTCAAGCAAAAAGGATGACTTGATAGGAAGAATAAAACCCAACAATGCACAACTGGAGGGTGAAGATTGACTTAGCAAGCAAAGGAAATGTCTCAACAAGGAGCAAGTGACGGCACGTGGCAACCAAAAGTCCACAGACGAGGACATGAAACGACGACGTAAATGCAACAGAGCAGGAACGCGATCCCGCTCAGGGTGTCGCGCAAAGCATACGGATACTTCTAGAATATCGGAAGCAAGCAAGTTGCGGACAATTGACAGAATTACAGGCATGAAAATACAAGTGGTCCTCGCTTGACGACGTACTCGGAGTTACGACGGGCTTCGCGATAATATTAAAAATACGCACAGGATGCGGTGGCAGCAGAGTTGTGAGCGAGAAGGAATTGTACGCGCTTCTGATTGGCCTATATTCATGCAAATATTAACATTAACAGGGAAAAAAGGTTAAAATAGCACGGTACAAATGGCCAGTATGTATGCAAATTCTCTACGGCAGAAACGGCGTTTCGCTCGACGACAATCCCTTTCGGAACGTCAACCCTGTTGTTAAGTGAGAACCGCCTGTACCGTCGCTTCTGGAGGTGCCTCTTAGCGTCCCAAAGAGGAGCGACGGGCAGCTGGAGTTTCCCCGTTCCTCCTGATCCAGGTCCAGGCATCTCCAACGTTGAGGACAGCGACTTGGACCGCGGGCTTGGAGACAACGATTCCGGGTGCTCGATGCACGGGCTCTGGAAGGTTTTGGCCGTCGGTTGCTTCAGCGACACGATACGTGGACTCAGGGGCGGCATGTCGACCGAGAACCAGCAAGGCCAGACTCTGACTTTGGACTCCCAGGAAGTTCAAGACCACGTGGGACTCCACGTGGATCCCGTCCATCTGGTCCCAGCAGTGGTCCAAATCGGGATCCGTGTCGTAACGGCTGCCGCCGGGCGACTTCACTCTGTCTTCTTGGGTAAAAGGGACGACTTGACGGGAAGGACGGAACCCAAAAGCTCAACTCGTGGCTGCTGTCGAACAGAATTTAATATCAAGTAAAGGAAACCTCGCAGCGCATGGAAGTGCAAAGGGCGACCGATCTGACTCCGACATGAGCACGGCAGCGAATTCACCGCAGACCGGGGATGCTGCTGGGTATTTTTGTAGGTGCTTCTACAGTCGGGACAGTCAACACCCACTCGGGGTGTCGCGCCCCAAACTTCGTATATGAATAAGACCGTTTCGAAATCCAGGACAAGGTGCAAGTCAAGGCCTGTGCTCATGAAGCTCGTTTTATTTCTTTTAATTCACCAACATCTACGAGTGTTATTGTAGCTGCTGTCTCTAAAAGATCGTGCTTCCGAATATTGATTAGGCCTTTACTATGCAGCTATTAATAGCCAATCGAAACTTCATCCAGGCTGGCGGCTCCATAATGGGAACAACATTTGATCATTTTGCTTTTTTTTTCCAGATGCACTTATCAAAAGGCAACTGGGTTTACTTTCTAAATGATGTTATTAAAATATTCATCAAGGTCAGATAAGGATCTTATTGTGTATTTCAATTAAAAGTAGAACCTTTTATAGAGCCTTACCAGGTAAAATTCCCTTTTTAGGAATTATATTTTTGCTCTGTCTTTTGGGAGAATGAGTCTTAAATCAAAAGTTCACCAGCAGCTCTTAATCTTGGTAATACAGTTGACTTTTTTTATTATGATACAGAGAAGTTATAATGAGTAACTGTTGAACTTTTCCTGCTGAAAATGTTTTGACCAAAAAGTAAATTCAATGAAACAAAACAGCAAAACAAAACAGCAAAACATCTGTGACCCACAAAAAAAAAACGTCTCTTTCTATTGCAAAGAAAGACTGAACAGCAGGACATTCTACACGGTGCAAAATAAAAATAAAAACAAAGTGTTATGTAGTTCATTAATGTGGAAAGTGGTCAGAGAGGTTGTGCAAAGAGATAAAATAAAATATTAAATATGGATGACTGCGGTGAAGAAGTGGATCAGCAGGATCCTGAGGCAGGTTGAACTTCCTGAGCTGGCGCCGAAACTACATTCTCTGTTAAGCGAGGATGTTTTATGAGGAGGATATTTCCAGAGAAATACAATAATACTCAAAGGCTTACTCAATAGAAGCGTTATTTTTGAGACGTGCACATGGTTAAAATTAACTTTCTGAGAACGTCCTGACCACAGTAGCACAGATGAAACAACATTAGAAAGGAAAGGGTAAGAAATACCCTAAAATAAGAAAGAAATGATCGGAAAGAGGCAAAATTTGAAAGACCAGAATGGGTCTCCATGGGTTTGTTATTGTTTAAAAACAATAATAATAAAATCCAGAAACACAATAGATAATAAATAATCTAGTCTTGGCTCCTCCTAGTGCCAAGAATAAATAAATAAAATAAATAAAATAAATAAATAAAATCCAGAGAATAATAATGGCGTAATCAGTAATCTGAGAGTTTGATTTCCGAAGGAATATAAAAGTATTCCGAGGCTAGAAGGTTAAGAAAAAAAAAAACACGTGACAAAAAAAAAAAGAAATCTCCCTTTTTTTTTTTTTTAAATCCTTACTTGAAAGCAAATTCCACAGAGACACACGTGCAAAGGAAGGAAGGTGGAAAAAAATCTATATATTTTTCTTTGAAATGTGTTTTTATCCAGTATCTCCGGCTTTGTTTTCATCAAACCCACTCGCCAAAACTGATGAGTCAAATTGCAGGAAAACATTGCGTAACTGTTCCCTATCATAATTCATCAGAACGCATGTTTTGTAATCAAGACTTGTGTGTGTGTGTGTGTGTGTGTGTGAGACTCTTCTAGAAAACAAAAAAGCATGAGTTGCAGTTGGTGCTAAAATAGTAACTGAGCCTGATTGCAAGTCCGGCAAATTAAATTTACTTCAAGATTGCTCTTAAATTTAAATGTGATGAAATAATTATAATTCCAAGTGTTGCTTTGCAGAACATGTAAAGGATGAATTTCGTATTAAAAGCAGCTGATTATAGAAGTGTATTTTTTTTAAATGATATCACATAACTTAATCAATATCCAAGCTTTTTTTTTTTTTTTTTGGCAATTACCTTTTTATTTTAATCAATATTGCTATAATATTTTTTGACTACTTTACCATGTCATTTTTTTTACAAGTGTTTAATTAATATGCCTACAGGTATAATTTTCATTTGGATTTTTTGTTGAAAATGTGTGTGTGTGTGTGTGTGTGTGTGTGTGTGTGTGTTATATTGAAATCTGAACTGATGTTTATCCATTTGAAAACTAGAATCCAGAATTTCAACCATTTGAAATAATTAAACCTATATTGTTCCCACAAAGTATTTGTTAAATGCTTATTGGTAACAAGAACATAAATTTAACTGATGTTAAAAATTTTGAAAATGAGAAAGACTTATTTTAGAGACTTATTTAGCAAATCAAATGTAAACACTTATACAGAAAACACTGTGAAACATTGTTTTGCAGGGAAACTTGTTTACTCTTTGCTGTCCTGCGGTTTAACACCTGAAAGTCCAGGAGTTTATGTGTTATGAAGTCAGACTGTTTGCTTTGTTTATTTTCCTTTTTTTTGTCTTTTCTGCATCATATCCATTATTAACCACTCAACGATGAGCAGACCTTGATTCCTCTACTCCTTTTTCCGGCTCTGACTCGGCACAATATGTTTCTCCAAGCTGTCGATTGGCAAAAAATGAAAACAGAATTTTTCAAAAATCCCTCTGTTTATTACTTGCTAAAACCTTGTTTTTATATTCCATTATATTGTTATTCTGTATGATTCTTCGGGTTCTTGGGTCCTATAGATCAGGTATTGGGCAATTATTTTGGCTGGCGTGTCACTTTTTTTAATTTCATTTCTATCATGTAAACTGAACAAAATGAAAAATTGCACTTTAAATGTTTCCATTTTTCGGAATTTTATTGCAACGTTAAAATCATGAATGATCGTATGAATGTACCAAGATTATTTTTTATGTCATCATCCATATAAAATTAAACAAAAAATTGGAAAAAAAATGGAGTTTCTAAATTCAATATTGGTCAAAAATACTCATTAAAATGTTCAAAGAAAATTAAACCAAGGGGAAAAATAGGAGTTTCTAGATTCAATATTGATCAAAAATACCAAATAAAATATTCAAAGAAAATTAAACAAAAGGAAAAAAAATTGGAGTTTCTAGATTAAATATTGGTCAAAAATACTCATTAAAATGTTCAAAGAAAATTAAACCAAGGGGAAAAATAGGAGTTTCTAGATTCAATATTGATCAAAAATACCAAATAAAATATTCAAAGAAAATTAAACAAAAAGAAAAAAAATTGAGTTTCTAAATCAAATATTGATCAAAAATACTTATTAAAATATTCAAAGAAAATTAAACAAAAGGAAAAAAAATGGAGTTTCTAAATTCAATATTGATCAAAAATAATTATTAAAATGTTCAAAGAAAATTAAACAAATGGAAAAAAAAATTGGAGTTTCTAAATTCAATATTGATCAAAAATACTTAATAAATATTCAAAGAAAATAGGACAAAAAAGCAAAATGGGCCAGATGTGGAATGCCCAGGTCTGCAATAGATAATGAGAAATTAATATAAATGAACAAAATAGCAGGAGAAATTCTGAAATGAATGAATTTGGTCATTTATACGTCTCGGGAAACAATAGAAGGTCTTGCTGCCAGTTTTCACAGATGCTGAGAGTCCATAGATATATCGCAACCTCTGAACATCTTTCACTCTTTTGTCGCTCACTTTCCAGAAACGGCCGCTCCTTTAGATCCTTTTCACATCGAAGGTAATTCGACTCGGAACGATAATAATCGCGACGGGTTGACGCTGTTTTTTAATCCTTTCCCACTATCCACACAAACAATTTAGTACACTCCGTCCTCGCGGAGCTAAGCGGCACCGGCTATTGAGAGTGTGTGTGTGAGGGTTTGGTCTTTTGGATGTGTGTGTTTTGGGGGCAGCGCTTCCACAATGCCATTTTCACCCCTGTGAGGATGACTACTGCAAGCTCATTTTACCTCTCTGTTGACAGAGACAAAGGAGGCTTTTGTGGGTCAGAATCCCCCAAACACCCCTCAACTGCCAAATCTTACCCCCCCAAAGCAGCACAAGAGAGGCACAGACAGCAGATTATATGGGTGGGCTTGGCACCAAGAACGACGTCTCTGGTGCACAAAGAAGGCTCTGCTGCAAAGGCGATACAGTTCGGTGTCAGATTCGTCCAGAGGGTAGATCTTCATCGTCCAGTTTAATGGAAAAAAAAAAAAAATGACCCGCAAAAAAAAAAAAAAAATCAGAACATGCCTCGAATATGTAAGATTGCTTGCCGACATGTCGGTCTCCGCTGCGAAGGTCACCACAGGATCACGCTGCGAAATGAAAAGAGCCGCGTTTGATCGGGATTGAGTTACAAAAAGAAAAAAAAAAAGCGTTGAAAATTTAAATGATAGCGCAAGAGTTATTTCAAAATATACTTGTCATGTATCAGACTCTCCCCTCCCTTGTAGGTCGATATTCTAACCTGTGCAGAAATAATTATAAATCTCTATGAAGGAAATTCTAGCTTTTCAGCAACTTTATCACCTTTTTTTTTTTTTATTTATCTAATCAAATTATGTAAGAATCAGCACATTTAATTTACATAAATTACATGCTCACATTCACCAATCTACAGTTTGTCAGTGACCCCATCTTAAATAATTAAGATCCTGGGTTTTGCTCATCAGGTGTAATAACAATCTAATAATAATAATAATAATAATAATAATAACAATAATAACAATAATAATAAGAATAGACCTTAAAACACTTTATAGCCTTGACTTTGACACTTTATAGTTTTATTTGTATTTCTTATTCTCCCCTCCCCCCCTTTTTTTCTACTGTTTATGCAATTTCCTACTATTATTTATTATTTTTATGTTTTACTTGAAACTCTGGCACAACAATTTCCTTTGGGGTAAATAAAGTTGTTCTCATTCTCATTCATAATGGTGATAATAATAATAATAATAATAATAATAATAATAATAATAATAATAATAATAATAATAATAATAATAATAATAATAATGTAATAAAATAAAATTAACAATAGTACAAAATTATTAGACGTGTTTTTTAGAGGAACCCTGTCACCACTTTGTTTGAAAAATCCTGCAAATCCTTGAAAAAAAAACTTGATTGCACAGAGACTGAAATAAGTGCATTAAATTGATGTCAGGAAACACCAACAGGAACTTAGGAGGAAGAAAAATTCTTCTCCACCTGATTAACCAACAAATGATATAAAAGTTGGTAAAATCTTCTCATTCCAGGACCACACTGAGCAGATTTTTCATTTTCCAACCACAAAAAAAGCCAACAAACAGCCCCAGAAACAGCATAATTTCTGAAACTTCAATTTTAGAAGCTTTTAAAATCAGTTTTAAAATGAAAGATTTATAAATCCTTATTTTTTTAAGCCTTTGTACAAGTGGAAAAAAACATGAACTAAAATAACACTGACAAAAGTTGAATACAGGCAAAATATCTGGGGAAAAGCATCCAAAATGAAATGAATGTCATGAAGACAAACACAGATTTATTAAGTTGGATTTATTCAAAGTTATGGACTATTTATTTGTTATTTTGGAAGAGGCGAAAACCATTTCAGCCGTGCCGCTGTAATCGCAAATAAAAACTTGAGGAATAAAAATGGAGAGGAAAGAAGAAGATGTTAAACTTTTGTTCAACCAGCACAAGAAGTCGAGCAAAATGAAATCTTCGAATGACTCGAACAGGATTCAACCGGGTTGTTACATAAAAAGCCTCCCCTCTCTGGGTACTTATCCAGGTTGAATAGACACACACACACACACACACACACACACACACACGGCTTAGAACACTGTCTCTCTGTTCTCTGTCATGTCACCTTTCTTAGCAAACATCCCTTTTATTTTGCAATTATTCTCCTCAATCTTTCTCCTGTTTTTCATCTCAAAAAAACGTCAAGACTTCTTTTCCACCTTCCTGCATTTCCCGTCCTTCGATAAACACGCGTTCTCCGTATCGGGAAAAGAAACGCGAGCAGAGTAGACTGTCATGCATGCACGGACTGTTTCAGCAGACTAAATTTCTCCAGCGGAAAGGTCACGGCTTCGGCGCGTCACCAGAGACAGACCGGCCTAATTTGGTTCCTTTCCGTCGACTCTCAGGAGCGCTCGCTCATTACGAAGCGCTCTTGTTCTCCAAACACTCTCGCTGTAAACTGATAAGTATAAGAAAGGCAGAGAGAGGGAGGGGGCGATACCGAAAATCTGTCGCTCTCGGTGACCAGAATAGTTTAATAAACCGAAAAGTGGATCGTTCTTCTCAAGGACGACGTCTGAGACGACTTTCTATTTCGGTACTCGGTTGCTCCGTTCGTGTCGGGGAACGGAAGAATCGCTATCCAAGGATTGAAGCGAAATATAGCTGGAAAATGTTATCTGAGGATATTTACCGCGGAGTGATTTGGGAATTTTATCGTTTGCGTCAATCTAAAATCTAAAAAAAGGGAGCGATCTTCACTTTTTGTGGAGGTTATAACGCAATCTCTTTTCATCACGCCAAACAATTTTTTTAATCCCAAAATGTCCATCCCATATAAGGCCTCTCAAGAGGTACTCTACTTCAAATTGGTTGATTTTCTATGAACCCATCCAGAAAGCCAGTTTATTCTCATAAATATGCTGAATGCACAACAGATTTCTTGATTTAAAGCACATTTTACCTTCTAAGGACGTCCTATAATGGATCTCACTACTTGTCCTTATTTTCCCTCCAACTCCGCTTTAAGTTTTGTTCTTCCGACTTTACTTCTTCGCTTCATTCTTTTTTTCGTTCTCTTTTAAACAAGATGTTGTTTATAAAAGCGTCAGCGACGTCTCAGCACATCGCTGATTTCATATCTTTGTTGACCACGGTGGATTATTCGGCACGTTTTCCGACGGATATCATCCGGTTAAGGCCAGACGTTGAAGACACCAGATGCATCACACATTCTGTTCCCTCTCAACTCTCAGCGCACAAGAAAATCTATCTATCCTGCAAATGAATTAGATATATAACATTTTTTTCTGTATCATTTTGCTGCGTAACGTGTCCAGCCAATCATAGGATACCATGCAATTACGCTACGGAGCCAATCACGACACGTGCTCTAAGAGTGTGGCAGAGTTATGTGATGCTAATGCTAACATGCTAACCCCTTATCTGTATAAAAAATTAGTGAACATTGCCTACAACGATGAGAAATCTGCTAAACCTGCACACAACTAAACACAAGAAAAACACAAGAAAACCTATCTAGCGCATTGCAAATGAATTAGATATATAACATTTTTTCTGTATCATTTTGCTGTGTAACTCAATGAGTGACAGGTGTCCAGCCAATCATACGATTCGATGCAATTACGCTACGCAGCCAATCACGACACGCGCTCTGCCCATCCACGCTATGTAACAATAATCTTAAAATCTTCAAATCTTTGTACTTACGGCCTTAAAACACTTGATAGCCTTAACCTTGACAATTTATATTTTATTGTATTTCTTATTCTCCCTCCTTCCTACTTTTATCTATTATTGTTATGTTTTTGTTTGAACCTCTGGCACAACAATTTCCTTCGGGATAAATAAAGTTGTTCTCATCTCATCTAATAACAATGTTGCAGAGTTCTGTGATGCTAATGCTAACATGCTAACCCCTTATCTGTATGATAAATTGCCTACAACGATTTCAAATCTGCTAAACCTGCATGAAACGCAACAAAAACACAACTTCTATTCTGATCTGGAACCAGCGAGGCTTTGTGGAACCTGTTGCTTTGACAAAACATTGCAGAAACCAAAAAAAAAAATAAACACCCGTTAGAGGTTTGCGCCGTCATGTTGACCACAACGTGTTTTATCGGACACGCCGTCTGCCCCGACACTAACCTTTGGTTTCGGGAATTCCCCGAGAACTTCCAGTGATATAGATACACACACACACACACACACACACACACACACACACACACACACACACACACACAACAGTACAAGCAATAAATATATTTCTGGGAATAGCAAAGGGCACAACAGGCTTAGCAACAGTTGCTCCGTAAACAAGATGTATTTGTCCCGCAGAACCTTTAAAATGCCAGATCTGTCAAAGCAGCTCACAGATCCGTACGCGGCACTCCACTTGTTGCAACTATTCATCTTATTCTTTATTTAGTGCCGTCCCACAAAGACATTTTGTTATTCTGTGGCGAGTCCCGGTGCTGGTGGCACCGAAGGACGCTTTTTTTCATGACTGTGTCGCAACCGCTCTCGTACTTTTTTGTCAGGCCTGCTCCGGGGATTCTTGTTTTTGGAAGAATTCCCATAAATCTACCGGTTTGCACCTAATATTTGTTATACAGGATTGTAATGGTCACCTCTTTTATCATCAAGCAATTTAGTCATTTAGGTTGTAATAGACGTACTAATAGCTATTCATGCAAACCTCCCGACCTTGTTTAACACCGTATGTGGTGCAAGAACTCTACAGTAGCTAGTTTTTTTTTTTTGCTTTAAATGGTATCTGTAACGTTTTATTTTTTTTCATCTTTTTCATTCTTTTTAAACCGTTCTGTCTCATAATTGCATGACGATATTCACAATCTCACCCATTCACACGTCGCCGCCGTCTCTCTTAACCTTGTTTATCCCATCCCGCACGCATCCTGCCTATTTTTGTTTATTTATTTCATCCATCGCTATTGTCACTCTATTTATATCGTCATTTAGTTCTGGTTGTGTATTTTTTATCCTTACTGTTCCTTTATATTGTCCATTATTATCCCTAATGTTGCTGCTGTCTATTTATTCGTGGATGTCTTGCTAGCTTCTGTCTCTTTATTTACATTTATATTCATATTTATTTTACTTTTTTTTTATTTTTTGACATTATAACTGTTACGCTGCTGTGACAAAGGAATTTCCCCTATGGGGGGAATCAAGCTTATCTCATTTTAACTTATTCTAATGGTGTTTTATCAGATGGTTTTGTTCTCCAGTCCGCTATATTGATCTTATATGACAACTCTTTTCAAGCCCCGTATTTGGGGCATCAAATGATTCATTTTGGCAACGAGTCAGCGTGAATCTCATCAGCAGATTGGATCCTTATCCTGGTCCTGTCATGGCCATGTTTCCAAACTGGTGCAACACAGTGCAAGCCTGTGAGCATCGCAAACTGGAATGAAACTGGACGGGTGGAAACTGCATGAATGAACTTGAATGACCTTTCCGATTTATATGAAGTCCGAGCTCCGGCTCTGTATCGCACACTTTATCCTTCTCATAATGATGCCTTGCTTACGTAACGCATTCCCTGAAAAAAAATAAGAATCTCAAGATTTATCTACTGCTCATTTATTTCTTTGGACGACAGAGCGATCATACATTATATTCATGAAATGTCAACATATTAAATTTGCACTTTAAATTATGGTTTAAATATCTGTATCCAATGTTATTATTCAAGAATGTAACCGTGTCACATATGTTTTTATATAAATATGTTTTTATCTTTTTTTTTTTTTGTTTGTTCATGTGCTTGTCAGTTAGAAATGGATTTTCCTTTAAATTTTTCAACTATTTATCTTGTTGGATTTTTTTAAATAGTATTTACTTCAGGCCAGCGGCGCAGTAGTTAGAAAGAAAGAAAAAAAAACATGCAGGTGGTAAACTGGAAAAAAGTGGTTGTTTGTCTCTAATTATTGCCCTGCGATATATCTATCATTTATTCATTTATTTGCCGTTAATTGGATGTCAATTTTTTTTTTTTTACCATCTCACTCTTGCAATATAACACATATTGCAGTATAATATGTGTCAGTGCACAGTACGAGTAAATAGCAGCCATTTATATGTATACACATGCGTACACTTTCACGTCTTTTCGCTTTGACATTGTTTCGGACGAGCATGCATTGCGTAAAAACCCTTCTTGCAACACTCCTCCTGTGTTGCACCACTGACCCCTTCACTTCCATAAACTCTACTGAGGGATTCTGGCTGGCAGCTCGAGTTAGTCTCATAGATACACATAAATAGTGTATAAAGTACAATCAGAATGCAAGTGGACTTCATACACTATTTATACTCTGTCGCTTCTCTTCTCTCATAAATGTCAAAACATGTCATGTAGCATCGGACAAGTGTAACTGGTCAGATTTACACTTTCCTGGAATAGCGGTGGGATCCCGAACGATGCTGAACTAATGAGCACGCGGCCGTGAACTGAAAACAAATCAATACATGGAGTGTGTCTGTATAATCCGCTGTTCAATCTGGCAGAAACTTAAAACACAGATCAGGAGATTGGAATTTCCATGAGATGGAATTTATGAATTTCAAGATGGATATTTGAAAGTTCTTGCTGCAATCACCCAGTTTAGGAAAACACATATTTATACATTGATAAATACACATTCCTTGGTAGAATGTGGTTTGTAGATAATTTGTCCATAATCTGCACATTGCAATTATCCACTATACTTGCACAAGCTGTAACAAAAAAAGTAACAAAAACAAAAACTGCATTTATTAATCTGTAAATACTGCACATTCTGTACATACAGGACTGTCTCAGAAAATTAGAATATTTTGTTAAAGTTCTTTATCTTCCGTAATGCAATAACAAAAACAAAAATGTCATACATTCTGGATTCATTAAAAATCAACTGAAATATTGCAAGCCTTTTATTATTTTAATATTGCTGATTATGGCTTACATCCTAAGAAAACTCAATAATCCTATCTCAAAATATTAGAATATCACGAAAAAGAAATGTTTGTTTTTTTAATTGCATTACGGAAGATAAAGAACTTTATCACAATATTCTTATTTTCGGAGCCAGTCCTGTATGAGCTTTTGCTTTTTGCACTTTTGCATTTCATTACTCTGTATCCTTACATGTGTAATGACAATAAAGTTGAATCTGATCTAATCTAATCTAATCTAATCTAATCTAATATAATATAATATAATATAATATAATATACAGTGTATACATATAGTGCAATAACTGAATTATACACTCTTGTATTATGTACACTATCTATGTATTATGTATTATGTACACTATTATGCACACTTGTAAATATACTTGTATTTACTTTGTATATACTATTATATACCTTAATTTTTATATTGACTTTGATTTTTGTGTCTTTTCATATTGATGCTTTTATTTCCCATCTGTACTTCGTGCAACAAAGAGTCATTTCCCCCTTGAAGATCAATAAAGAATTCTACAATACATAAGTGTGTGAATGAGAGGAAGCCGGCCGGAACGCTGAGGCTGCAGGGAGTGCAGATCAAGAAGCTGGAGGATTTCAAGTGCTCAGGATCTACAGTCCGGAGCGTAGAAGAGTGTGGAAAAGAGGTGAAGAAACAGGTTCCAGCAGGTCGGAATGGGTGGAGAAAAGAGATAGAAGACGATCGGCCAGAAAGAAAGGAAATGCGGACATTGTTTGACATCGATGAAAAGACGGGAGGAAGAGCTGGAGTTTGCAGAGATGAAGATGTTGAGGTTCTCTTTGGGAGCGACCGGGATGGAGAAGATCAGGAATGAGTCCATCAGAGGGACGACACATGTTAGATGTTTTGGAGAGAAGGTCAGAGATGGTTGGGTCGTGGACGGAGGAGGGAGAGTCAATATATCGGTAGACGGACGCTGGAATTGGAGGTTTAGAGGAGATTCAAGGATGCAAAGAGTAGCAGATCCCAACCTGCAAATACTCATTTCGGGGAGATGTCCCCACCAAACACACACACACACACACACACACACACACACACACACATACAAGCAACAGAGTGTAACTAAAAAAAAAACTAATTTCATGTAATAGAACAAATACAACAAGAAACATGAATATTTTTAAAAATTTTACATAAGCATGTAATTTCTTTCAATCCTCAAATCTGCATAGAAACCTGCCACCTGCCCACAGTATTCATTTATTTATTATTTATTATTTATTATTTATTATTTATTATTTATTATTTATTATTTATTATTTATTATTTATTATTTCCTGTGACTTTTACTAAACTTTTACCAAACTTTTAGATAAACTTTTTTAGATAAACCCAAAGACTTGGTATGTCTGGTTTAGGGTTGGATGGAGAAGGTAAACGAAAGGCAAAGAGTTGATTTTGCAAATGTGTAAGATCCATCCAAATTGTCGCCTCTCCAGCAGGGCTAGTGGCGCAATGGATAACGCGTCTGACTACGGATCAGAAGATTCTAGGTTCGACTCCTGGCTAGCTCGAGTGAAGCGCGCTTTTGTCTGGGTTTGCTCAAATCTGTCATCCGGATGCTTCTTCTACTTCATATCTCAGTGGTTCCTCAACATATGTAGGAGCTTCAAGACTTCCATCTTTGTAGTTGAATTGGTCAGTTTGTATAAAATAGAACATTTCACATCACCCAGGTTTAAAACCCAAAGACCGCATCAGTATGAAAGAAAATGTCAGAGCAACAAGTTGGACCACACATCAAGCTGTCCTTGGTGTTTTCAGAAATAGCACGTTTTCAAAAAACCTTTGCACGGCCATCCTTGTACTGCACTAGAAATGCAAGAACCCTGGACAAGGACATCGTTCCTTGATTTGGATTTGGATTTTGATTTTCTTTCATTTGGTTTTCCTTCATGTGTTGCTTCACAACAGCCTAATCTGTATGTCAGTGACATACATTGCCTCTTTATTCGACTGCTCTTATCATTCATTCATTTTGTTCTTTTTAATTTGTTTATTCATCATTTTGAGTTCATCAGCTGTTGACACAATCCAAGTTATCTGTGACGCCGCATCAGCCATGATCGTATAGTGGTTAGTACTCTGCGTTGTGGCCGCAGCAACCCCGGTTCGAATCCGGGTCATGGCACTCCTGCTTCTGGGAAAAGTCCTCTGGCGGATCGAGGCAAATCATATAAGATGTCTGCTTTTTTTTCCACTATCCAAAGTAGAATCAGGATTCAACTCATTTCCCTGTTCACAAGAGCAAAATAAAAGGACTAGTGGCGCAATGGAAAACGTGTCTGACTTCGGATCAGAAGATTCTAGGTTCGACTCCTGGCTAGCTCGAGCGAGGCGCACTTTTCGGACGTCCAGCGGCTTTTTCTACTTCACACCTCAGTGGTTCCTTGTTTGGAAAAGGTCGGAGAAGCCAGACTGAGATGGTTGTGCAAAGAAGGGATAGTAAACGGATGATGGAGGAAGATTTATAGATGTAGCGAGAGGATGTAAGATAATACTTTATTGATCGCCAGAAGGGAAATTTGTTTGTCACGGCAGCGAATCAATATGAAAATAAATATTAAAAGAACCGATAATTAAAAGAATGAACGCATTAACGAGGATAGGAACAGAATGACGAGGATATAAATAAACAGTTTGAACAACAACAAGGATAAAAGTAGATGAAAAACAAGTGAAGGAAATGACAGCAATAAGATGAAAATAGATAATGGAATTAGGACGCGATGTGTGAAGGAGCGATGTAGCGCGTTAGCACGTTAGCACGTTAGCCCACGTGCACCTGCGTCTGAAGCGTTGAGTTGTGCAGCTGAACAAGCTCCAGCAGCCACGGCTCGCCGCGCAGGAGGCGGGAAGGATTGTCAGGGATGGATCCCGGGTTTTGCTTCACCCTCCGTTCAAGATTGTCCAGGTTGAGTCCCAGGAGTCACAGCGCCGCCACAGAAGAGCGACCAAAGACTGCTAGAAGGTCTCGAGAAGCTACAGACGCCGAATGACATCCCGCTGCGACCCTTCCTGCAGAAAGCATCTGTTTCTTGTTGATGTGGAGTCGTCTTTCAAACTTTTATGATGTTTTTGCACACACACACATGCAAAGGGAAAGAGAGTGAGCGAGTGTGTGTCTGTGTGTGTCAGACATCATCGGACAACAAGCGTCCAAACAATCTTGGAAATATTGGAAAAGCTGCAAACTTTGTGAATTTGGTGAAACTGCAGAAGCCAATTGGAGACTTGATGATGTCGGTGTTCTGCTGGAGAGTTTGTAAAAAAGTTAAGAGATAAAAAAATCAGGAGGTCCTAAAGATACACTCTTTGTTGAGATTTTAAGAATCGTAATTGTCTAAGACGAACGCTGTTACATATTACTATATGTAATTTAATATATTATAATAATAATAATATAATATACGATATAATATATTCTTGGATGTTTATATTTGTGTTTGCCACCACCATTGTTAACTGTTAATAACAATCTGTGACTGATATTATCCACAGAAAAGAATTGATTCAGAATATGACAGGATAATAACATTAACATTCAATTCATCTAATCTACAAAGAAAAAATCAATACAAGAGTGTTGTATTAATATAATAATAATAATATATGTAATATGTAATAATATGTAATAATATATAATAATATCATGACAATCACAATAATAATAATGTAATAACGATAAAGTAATAATAATAAATAAGTCATATATGATATAATATCATATATAATATGTAAAATCTAATAAGAATAAAATAAAAATAAATTATTGATTGTTATTATAATTAATGTTGTTGTTATTATTATATTCTCTTTTTTCCTTTTCATTTTTTTATTTTATTTTATCCTTATTGTTCGCAACTTTGATGCCGGCCCCCCCATGTGATCCCAAATTGCTCCTCAGGGACAAATCTCACTTGCCAAACACTCCCTTTTTTTGTGAAAAGGACGACAACACACACTTTCTTTTTTTCTGTCTCAGCCAAACATCACATCACCAGGGCTGCTTAGTTTTTACCGTCCTTATTTTTTTCTCGCAGAGCATCAGCCGCTGTTTAACCCACCTTGTTTGTTCTGACATGTATTTCCTCTGTGTTTAACCTTGATGTGCTTTGTTGCGCGCCTTATATTTCCAACACGCTGCATGTTTGACGCTCTCCACCTTCATCTGCTCGCTTGCTTATTATATGAGCCTCCTCTTGGGTCCATAACAAACCCACTCGTTCCTTCTCGGTCTCGTTTTTGATCTCGCCTCGGAAACCTTTTCCGACACTGACCTGAAAAAGGAGGGAAGAAAAGGCAAACCGAGAAATGCGGAACAAATAAATTGCACCAAAAACAAGAAAGAAATGATGAATTTTCAACTGAAAATAAAATGGAAATTTACCTGAAATTCTAGAGGATAATTATAGAGGGTTATTTGAAAATAATAATTATTATCTTCACATTCTAGTCATTCATCTGCGTAAGATAAAGTTGTTAAAACTTATTAAGCAGGCTTTTTGTTTGAGTGTTCGCTTATTATATCTTTTTGTTGTTTGGGTTTTTTTGTTGTTATCGTTTTTTTTTTACATTTAAGTGTACACTAGATCATCTATCAGAAAAAGACTTTAGTTTAAAAAAAAAACTAAATATCTGTGTGATAAAAGCATATTTAATGAAAGTAATTTTGTAACACTATTCATTTTGTGTGTTATCACTGAGAAGTAGACTGAGAAAGTCTCAAACACCACAAAAGACTTAAAACTGGATCTTATTATTCCCTTTATTCATCATTGTTTATCCCTTTATCCTTATTCTGTACTTTAGATAAGATACTTTATTGATCCCCGTAAGAAGAAATTCATTTGTTGCAGCAGAACAACAATAAAAACATCAATAAATATGAAGATAAATATAATATGAGGAAACAATTAAAAGGACAAAGACAATAACAAGGATAGGAACAGATAACAGGATGAAAATAAGCAGAATGAAAATGGAATGATAACAAGGGTAAAAAATAATAGATAAGAAAATAGAGATAAAAAGATTAAAAAAAAAACTTTCAGAAGATAGCTAGCAAATTGATTCTTTTTGTGTAGCAAATTCTCCCTTTGCTGGGAGAATAGTTTAGTTTACATTTTTCAGCTATTCAAACTATATTTGAATTGAAAACAAAACTCTCCACAACAACGTAAAGCATATATTAGTTTATTAGTAGCAACCCGAACCCTCATGGATGTCGGGGCGTCAGATAATGAAAACAAATGAGTCCGACTCAGCTGCTTTTTTTAGCATTATTATAATTATTAACTTTAATATAAGGCACAGGATATAGGGCTACTCTTTCAATAGGCCTCGCTCTCTCACATACACACACACACACACACACATTTTTGGCAAAAAAAAAAAAAATCAAAATTTCCAAATATACTAAAAATGTGCAGGACTGTCTCGGAAAATTTGAATATTGTGATAAAGCTCTTTATCATCTGTAATGCAATTAAAAAAACAAAAATTACTTTTTCGTGATATTCTAATATTTCGAGATAGGATTTTTGAGTTTTCTTAAGATGTAAGCCATACTCGGCAATATTAAGATAATAAAAGTCTTGCAATATTTCAGTCCATTTGAATCAAGAATGTATAACATTTTTGTTTTTGTAATTCCAGTGTGATTCCCACTTCTTGCCCAATGTCCACGAACATATAGATAATGAATAAATCATTTATTATTTTATTATTATTATTATCATATTCTTTGACTTCCCTTCTCTGGCAATTGGGACCTCAGTATATAAACATTTTCTCACAAACTAGATTATGTCAAAAGATGATTTACCTCATCAGGTCCCAATCAGCTTGCAAAGAGAAATGAAAAATGCAAAACAATCGGCGGTTAAAACATGATCGGACCACTTTGCAGAGGAACAAATCCCCGGAGGCGCTGCCTCGTATTACTCGTAGCGCGACTGGAAATCACACCGAACGGCTTCGGTTTCTTCGGTGACACATTCAGGTCAAGGAGACAATAGGCTCTGTCGGGACCGAAGGACGGAGTGTGTGTCGGAGCCGCGAGAGGGTCAGTCGTGCCCGAACTGTTTCCGTGACACACGAGCGGATGGACGGGACGCGGTCTTGAGTCCGTTTGGTTTCGGTCGAGGTCGCGACCTCGGGGGGGCGACGACGCGGCCCGGTGCGGATAAAAGATGCCGCAGTAGCCGGCAGAGTAATTCCTGCTTCGGTAAAATTCTGCAAAACTGCAGGGAACCCGGGGTGGACGAGTGGAACGCCCTCTCTTTGCTGAAGAATCAGCTTAAAACCCTTTATTTTCTCAGAAAGCGTTTCATCGACGTACTTGTATAACATGAACGGAATAAAAATGTATGAGAAGTCGACTGAGAAACACCATAAAGGACTTAAAAAAGGACTTAAAGTCTTCATCACATTGTTTGACCAGGCATTTAAAATATGTCTCATTCACTCATTCTTGGTCTTATTATTCCCTTTATTCGTCATTTTCTCCCGACTGGTGAGATCGTAGTGGAATTTAAATATGCTTGAACTCGTTTCCGGACGCTGTCGCTTGGATTTGGAGAGAGAGGCGAAAACATATGATGACAATGGTCATAATAATAATTGTAATAAAGCAGAAACATTTAGAAAAATAAAAATACGATACATTTGGGATCCATCCTGTTGCTCCAGGATGCACGATAGCAACGTCTTATCTTCTCCCGACTCCCGAGGTTTCCATAGAAACGCTGCTTTATCTACTGGAGCTGAATCCGGCGTTGCTTTTTTATTTATAAATATCATTGTCATCTACGGAGTAAAAGTATTGCGTGTTGCAATTTTGCATACTTGAACGAAATCATCATTTTTGTTTTTGTAATAATACAAATTTGTTGTGTCATTTGGTGGCACTTTTTAGCACAATTGTTGGGTTTCCCAAGGAAAACTTGAATAGTAGTAAAGGAATTATTAATATGAAACTGTTACTATTAGATACATAAATGTGAGCAGGTAAGTTTTCTAATTTCCACTGATCAATATATTAGGAGGATAAACAAAATGAGTTTGAATCAAGAACTACATTCGGATCCAAGCAGATCCAATTCCGCAATGCTTTTTAATATAATTTTGAATCTTTTCTTTCCCACAATTGTGTTAAATACATTTAAATACATCATTTCACAGGATGGTGCTGTGATAAAGGTTTCTCTTTTTTTAATTTAACAACACATGGGTCTCTATAAGTCTGGCTGAAACGCCGAAAAAGTTAGCTTGTTTGGTCAAACTACTACGATACGAATACTTTCCCTTTCCTTTACGTTAACGTAAATAACGTTGTCGTGACTCTTGCATCGGGGGGTTTTGTAGGCCAGCAATCTCTTTCATTGTTTGCGTGACCCTCCTAAACTCCATCTGTGTTTGCCACATGCCAGCTAAACTGGATCGCTGAGCCAAAGCGCACTCGCGAATCAATAATTCTTTTTCAAGCTTAAAGTCTGCCGGGTGCAGTTTTCCACCAATCAATCAACTTCAGCCCGACTTCCATCGCATGAGCAGACACAGATGCTCGCTGGCCACGTTTCATTAATCGAACCGGCGACAACGTTACAAATGGGATGAAATACGCAGTGCGGATTTCTAATTATTTTCAGGGATAATTCATTCTATGTGTAACGTGTAATTAAAAAATAATGAACATAAATGAGCGGCTAGACTTGAATTTGTTTACATACAGAGCGTGTTTCAATGTGTGTGTGTATCTATGCATAAATGCTGTGGTGTGTGTCGGTTTGAAACTGATTTTAAAATACTTTTGATAGTCTTAATAAAGAGGAAAGATTTCACAGGTCACCTGTTTGTCGGGTCGGGAACCAATGGCACATCCGGGTCGTTTTAAAGGTGGAAAAAAATCAATTTTATCAGATAGCCGACTAGTTTAAAAGATGGAGAAAAAGGAAAAAAAAACAAAAAAAAATGTAAACTGTGCATTCCAGGCTGCATGGACGAAGGAATTTGCATTTGGATCTGCGGTACGTTTAATATGCAATAATAAAATTGCATTGATGAAACAGTGAAATATAAAAAGCAAACAAATCCGTGCAGCACCAGAGGTCGCATTAAAAGTAAGACATATTTAATTTATTGTACGTTAAAACCACTATATGGCTCTCAATGAAATATATTAGAAATATTTGTCTTTTACGGCTCTCCTGGTCAAAAAGGTTCCTGACCCCCAGCCTTATGATGTGTTCACAGCTATTTTACATGATATAGTCAAAATCTTTAAATCGTAGAGGCTTTTTTTAAATCGTGTTTTTACAGCTGTTGGATGATGGATTCATTTTTATTCATTTGCCGCGAACCAACGAGACACTGGATGCCGCAGACGAGCGGCGGCGGAGCACAAAAATAAGTGGTGGGTAAAATAAACATTTTAATTGTCATTTCAACACGATAGCAATCCTGCAAAATGTTTTTTAAAAACATGTTGAAGCCTGCACGCCAATATCGAACCCATAGACAGCGAGTTTTGTCGTTGTTCATATTTATAATAATGTTTACTGTCATTATTTCTTATCAATGCATATCCAAATGCACTGCGGACGGCAAAGTAGGAATTTCACCGTACAGGGAAGCATGTTTCTACACTGCGCATGTGACAATAAATGCTTTTAATTTTTGAATTTCAGGTTCCCGACTTTAAAATTCTGTTCCTACTCATGAGCATGAGTTATTGAGATTACCAAGAAAGAAAGGGTCCCAGACAAAACAATATTTTGTGGCCCCTTGCCTGAAATCAAATCTTTGTGTTAAAACAGTGGGTTTCAAAAAAAAATACGGGCAAGAAAAATATGAAAAAGTAACTTTGCAATGCATTTTTTTGTTCAAAATTTGAAAACCGAATTATTTTTTGATGACGTTGTTAAAATGATATTTTCTTATTTCTATAAAAACAAAACATAGCAAAAAAAACATCTTTTTTGGTTGATTTAATAACCAGAATAGCCACCTTTAGCCTTGTAAACATTAAACCTCCTCTTATACATGCTAACAATCCATTTTCTCATCAATTCTAGTGGCTCATTTTCCCAAAGGTGGCAAGATTTTCTCTTTTAACTCAACAATATTTTTAGGGTGTCATTTCATCAATTCTTTTTTAATATTCATTTTTAATTCATCTCGTATTTTTTCAAGAGGAACAGTTTATTACACATAAAAAAAAATTATCATTTAATTCTTATTTTTTTATTTTTTTTCAATAATTGACCTGTTTACCTCCTTTACACTAAAACAAAAGGAAACAGTTGAACTTAGTGTTACTTCTAGGTAATGATTTTACTAGTATTTTCCAATCAATCCAAGTGGCAAATTTTCCCACAGTGACAAGATTTCCTCTTTTAACTCAATATTTTTTGGGTGTCATATCATCAATTCTTTTTTAATATTCCTTTTTAACCCTAGAACACCAATGTTAAAATAAGTAACACCATCACTAACGTTGGGTATATTTTACCCAATACAATATCCTGGATAAAATACAGTTTTCATCAATTTAAAAATGGGCCGATGGGAGGAGGGAAACAAAATTATAATTAATAACATCAGTGAGCAGCCTGAAGCTGAAGGACCCATAAAACTCAATGGCAACACAATGGAAATCACACGACAAGAATTGTGTGGGTGAAAATCACCCGACGTTGGTGTTCTAGGGTTAATATTAATTCGTCAAGTATTTTTTAGAGGAACATTTCCTCACATATAAAGATTTTTATAATTTACCCATTTACCTCCTTTACCCCCCCCAAAAAAAAGGAAAAATTTGGACTTCTTCTAGGTAATGATTTTACCGTTCAGGCCCACTTGACATCAAATCAAGCCGACCAAAATGAGTTTGACGGCCCCGTTTTCAGGGACCGTTTCCATGCCGGACGCTTTGTAATTGTCCTGTTTAATGAAAACATCAATCTTTGGGCTTATTGCAAATTGGGAAGCACTTCCCACAAATGGTCGTTCCCTCCGCTTTTGGATTTTCCAACATCTAGTCAAATTGAAGCGCAAACAAATGCACGACTAGGAATTTTCTCTCTGGAATAAAAACCATGTGTCAACCAGAAAAAGTCAACCGGTCATAACAAAGTCAGGATTTATTCCGAGAGGTTCGAGGGGAGAATCGGTAATGAGAATTGTCTTTCCTCCAGATGTACGCTGATAAAATTGTATATTTCATTAGAAACAATCCCTCTGAGCTCGAAGGAATCCTCGGCGCGGGAGGATCCGAACTTATCAAAACAACATAGATGTTCATGTTGGGAACATATGTGACGCGCTGCATTCCAACATGGGTAGGAAAGATACAGGATGGGGGCGTCTAGACCTGGTCTGGCCAGAAGATTAGCAGGCGTGTTCTTTGCCAGCTCGTTCTTCCTTCGTACAAAATTCAACCAGGTCTGGAAAGCATTTTCAGACTTTAATAAACCTGATTATTAAAAGCTCATCAAAGAGCATTAGCCGGCTCGTAATGTTCTACGACGAGTAACAGATGAGGAACTGAAGACGCGACACAAGCTTGTTTGGAAATATGAGGAATAGTTTTTGTTTTTTTTTTTTTTTTTACCTCAAATAAATTTTTACTTAGCTTTGAAGAATTTTTTTTTGGAGTTTATGTGGCAGTCGGCTGTTTGTTTTTTGTTTGCGGAGTCATGCAGTTTTATTGAACACGTTAGGTGCTCACGCGCAGTTGAGAAGTTAAACCGCGTCCAAGATTTATGTTTTAAACTATTTTTTCCCTCGGAGGAGATGTTTCCCTGCTACTAAATAAATATTTTGTCTTTGCTCCTTTCCCGTTATTTTTACTGAGGGGAGGCAGATGTTTGTTACTTATTATCTTTAATATTCACTTTTTGAAAGCCTCCCCAGCTTTCTATTCCTGCAGCTTTGACTCCTACATCAATCTGCAGGACTGTCTCCGAAAATTAGAATATTGTGATAAAGTTCTTTATCTTCTGTGATGCAATTAAAAAAATATATATTTTTTTTATGATATTCTAATATTTTGAGATAGGATTTTTGAGTTTTCTTAAGATGTAAGCCATAATCGGCAATATTAAAATAATAAAAGGCTTGCAATATTTCAGTTGATTTGTAATGAATCCAGAATGTATGACATTTTTGTTTTTGTAATTGCATTTTGTAATTGACCTTCCACCAGTGGTGGGCCGTCAGGGCCTGCAAGGCCTTCTCTGCTGGCCTAAAAAAATATCTGAATCACAAACGTCAATTAAAGTTCTCCATGAATACTTATTTGATCACTCCAAACAGTCTGTTCTTTCATAGCTTTTCTCCTGGTTGTGCCGCTTCCAGACATGCATTTTCATACCAAAGCTGTAAACCAATCACATTTCAGCCATCATCTGTTGCCAGGCAGGGTCAAAGTCAAAGGAGTCTGCCTGGGGGGGGGGGGGCTGCACAATCAGTTCATTTTCAACACTACACAGCTTATCTATTTGCGACACACCTCTCTTTATGCTGCATTTCTGCATAATAAGATGATTTTTTTATAGCCATAAACTAATTATTGGGGGGGTGGATTGATTCGGAGTACTACTGAAGGCCTCGGTATAAAACGCACGGGCCGCCGCTGCCTTCCACCCATTTAAATCATCGTCGCCCCGCTTCCTGCCAAACACACAGTCGGCTCGCTAAATAAACACCAAACAACTAGGAATTGTCGGAAAAACACGAGAAAGTCAACTCAAAGGTCAAACCCACGTATGTAATAAAAGTTCCACTCACGGAGCGAGGAAACTTGCTGATGCCGTCATCAACAATCAGGTTCATTTAGCGTCAACTGTCACTCGCCTGGAAAAAATGATACATTTTTTTAGCTTTTGAGCGGAAAGACATAATATTACATAATATTAAGAGAAAGTCAACAGGGGCGGCATGAATGGTGCTGGTCAGATTTATATTAGTTCTGCTTATTTTGCGGCGCATAATTCATTTTTCTTCTTTGCATTGATGAACGGAGGGATTTCATTGAAAATTAAAAGCTTAATCTCAGGTTTTATTTACGCTGCGTATTTACAAAATTTTATGCGGCAGCTCGTGTCACTTGGCGGTAGAACCGCGTAAATAATTTATACTCTGGCAGCGGCGAACACGCTCGTATTTCAACCACAGCGGTGAAATACTTAAGCAGCTGTCACAACATGTGGCTGATTTTATTTTATAAAATCAAGTCACGTGCAATCATGTACATGGGAGGACGGTATCGAGGACAATGTCTGCCAAACTCGCTTCCGACACGGTCTACTTTCACGGCGGTGTCAGCAAAAAATTAGTTCTTGCCTTTTTCAAATAAGTTTGCATCCCGGCTGTCAGAGTTTTTTACTGCATTTTTATTTTTATTTTTTTCCTGTTGGCACGCGTCGCAGGCAATCTGTCAACTCTCAGCACAAATTTTGCCACCGTCTAATCCAGGGGTGTCAAACATACGGCCCGCGGGCCGGAACCGGCCCGCAAAGGGGTTGGACCGGGCCCGCAGGATAATTTTGAAAGTGAAAAAATGCATAATAAGTCAAGGATTTATTTATTTTCATTAAATACAATTCAAGAATTTTCCGCTAGGGTGCGCACTATTTTGGTCAGAGTAGACGGCAATCTGCATCACTGAGACGGACCAATCAGCAGACGTTATCAATGCACCACCTGCTGCTTGTTATGACGTTTTTTTCTACCCTGTTCTCTACCTCCAAGCTACGCCCTCATTAGCCAAAATGTCGTTATCAAAACAGAGAAAAGTAGTTAAAGAGTAGAATTTTCAAAGAAAAACGTATTTATTTACGGAGACGCACGGGACAAGTTTCGGTATTTAAAGAATACAATATACGGCACCAATATACGGCATCAGAGTGAAAAATATGACAGCTTGCAAAGACAATTGAGAAGAGATAAGATCAACGAATTGCTGGCTGGTCTGAGGAAACAGCGTCCACTTTCACCCAGAGCTGAGAAATCAGCGAAGCAGCGGTAAAAGCCAGCTAGCTAATTGCTAGCGAAAATGTACAATTTAAAGTTAGTCACCAACTTCACTACAAAAGAGTATGGTGGAAATCAATTTTCATGCAACTCCATACATTTTCAGTATGTATTGTATGAGTTTGCATGTTTCATGTATGAAGTTTACACATTTACAGGTGAACACTTTCTTCCTTACGCATTTAATAGCACTCTTTTTAGTTTGTAAGGTGTAAGCAGGGATTCAATTTAGATTTATATGCACATGTGTAAATAGTTTAAAAATCCCTTTCTTTATAAGTTATTTTTACGTAAAGTGCATTACTATATTTTTCAATCCCGATTCCTTGTTAAAGTTTTGTGCCTTTGCACGATCAGTGGGATCAGTTGCAATGCATGCATGGGAACGATAAATGTAAATTACACGTTTGTCCAAGGAAAAATGAGGTGTTTCATGAAATGTTTTACAAAAGGATTGTTTATTAAATTCCAAGATTTTCCTCATGTCCTTGTACTTCTTTACCCCAAAACAGAGGAAAGACATGATATTTTGGTTATTTATTGCTGAATATGCCATTATTATAACGGTCAATAAAAAGTATCTACCGTCATTTCCGGACTATTAAGCGCACCTCAATATAAGCCGATCGCTATCTCGGGCTTCCTCTTGCGCATTCAAACCGTCAAAGTCGTCTTCTTCGGTGTCGGAGTTGAACGGACTCAGAATTTCCCGGTCATTTCATCGGTCGGATGTGACGAGGATAAACGTTTTGGCGGCGTGAAGCTCGTTAGCGTCCCCCGCCCAAAAAAGTCCATAAATTAGCCGCATCGTTGTTTATGTGAAAAAAGTCGCGGCTTATCGTCCGGAAATTACGGAAATTTAAGCACACGACGGTACTGGTGACTGAATGAGACTCAGCGGCGGAAAGAGAAACCAGTTGCCAGTTTCCTGAACTCAACTTATCGTACACAGATACGTTTGGGTTCAATTACACCGATTATTTTGGCAATTATTATATTATTTGGGTAATTATTTTGACTGGCGGGACACATTTCTTATTTAATTTTTATGTGCGGGCCGACTGTGTATCATGTAGAATATCATGTAGAATTGCAGTTTAAATATTTGCTTTTATTTCATATTCAATTTTTTTTTTTTTTTGTCATTTTATTTGATCATTTGAATGTATTGACATAATTTTGTATGTAATCATCAATGCAAAATTACACAAAAGGAAAAAAATGCAATTTCTTAATTCAATATTGATTGAAAATACTTATTAAAATGATCAAAGAAAATAGTTTGGCGGGCCGAATAGAAAAGCAAAACGGGTCTGACGTATACGTTGGCGTCGAAACTTCGAGGTAATTTTGTGAAAGTTCGTCAAAGTCGTGCAGTCGCACGTGAGGAGCGAATTCCACTTGACTTTGAATGAGTTCATCAGACAACAACTTTTTGTATCTTTCTTTAAAACATTGTTGCTCGAATGTGTCTGAGCATTAAAGTGAATTATCAGTCACTAAAGAGGTTTGGAGTATTGTATGCTTGGAGTTTTTTAAATACCATAAAATGTATAAAGATAAAGAACCTGCAGCATCATAAGAGATCAATCACACTTTCTCCAACTGTCGCCATCAAGCAGGTGCTTTCGGACAATCAAGGCAAAAACAAACAGATTGAAAAACTGTTTTTCAGCCCCGAGCACTAAATTTGGCTGAACCCCGAACACTTGAACCTCTCTTACAGTAAAATTGCAATAAACCCTTTGTTTTTTCCAATTTTCCCTTTTTTACTTTTTCCCTCTACATATTTATCTATGTATTCTTCTAGATGTTACAATTTTTTTTTGTCTACACCATACAGTTTTTTATACAGTGAAAGTGCAATAAACCCTTTGTTTTTCCAATTTTCACTTTTTTAAAATTTTCCTCTACATATTTATCTGTTTATTCTTCGAGATGTTGTGATTTTTTTTGTCAACGGTATACAGGTTTTTTTATACAGTAACAGTGCAATACACCCTGTGTTTTTCAAATTTTCACTTTTTTACATTTTTCCTCTACATATTTATCTAATTATTCTTCTAGATGTTATTATTTTTTTGGCTACAGTATACAGTTGTTTTTATACAGTAACAGTACAATAAACCCTTTGCTTTTCCAATTTTCACTTTTTAAAGTTAACATATACATATATTACATATTTATCTATTTATTCATCTAGATATAACTTTTTTTTTTTTGGTCTTATATTTTTTCTGCTAATATTCTGTCGCCTCCTATTTTTGATTCCGACGAACCGAAACCAAATCCTTGAATCCTTCAAAAAAAAAAATTCTTGATTAGCGAATGAGGCTTCCTGCACGTTATAACCGCGTCACATGTTATCTCACACTTTACACATTTGAAAAAAATAAAATAAAAAAATTGAAGACCGGGAATGTGTTGTTTTGAACAGCAGTGTCGCATAAAGAAATGTACATTTGAGTTGGTACCACCTCCTTTCTCAAAACGTCACAGAACCCAGAAGAAAGATGTCACATCATTTTTAACAGAATTTATCTCCCTCCAAGTAACGTAAAAAGTCCTATCTCTGTTTCACTCTCTTCCCTTTCAGCTCGACATTTTTCTCTTCGGGTTTACAGAAATCAATAATCTCCGTCCGCCCGCTCGGTCGGGGGAACTCGGAGGAATGAGGTGAGGCCGTCTCGGAAGTCTGCTAAAAAGTGAGAAAGATTACTTTTTAGTATAAACTTGCAGCTGCAAGATTATGTAGGTGCTGAGACGCAATCTGCCAAAAAAGGGGGAGAAAGTGGAGCACGGATTTAATGCGAAGAATTGATAGAAAGTTCAGCATCGGTATTTTTAGATGACTTTTACCATAAGTGTGACTCTCTGCAGTCATCATGCAGATTAACTAGTTAGCATTTCGCACAGCTGAGCGTGTGAACTTTTCAACCGTAACATTTCAAATGATCCAAAACAAAAAACAAACGAACAAAAAAAAAAAAAAATTAAAAAAAAATAAATAAATAAATGAAATAAATTAAATAAATGAAATATATCAAATAAATAAAAATAAATAAATAGAATAGTTTTTTTTTGTTTGTTTTTTTTTTTTTAGACGGTTTGCAACTTCAATACATTTGGAGAAATTTCAAGTCGGGAACAGATGTATTTCAAAAGCTCTTAAATATAATCAACACAACTGCAGGCGAGAGTTTTGCTGAACATGTATTACCAGGGTGAGATCGAATAATAAAAAAGAGACGCATGTCCTGAATAAATATGTTTAAAAAGTTGGTGTGTGTAACTTCTAACTAGTGAGGTGATGTCATGCAAATTTAAGGATTTCCAAAGCTAAAAAAGACTTGAAAAGGTGGCGTTAAAATCACAATTGCGTGTTGCACATTGTGTTTTTTCTTTGATTCATTCTCTTGTTAATGCAAATGAACAAATAGTAATAATAATTTGGAATATAACAAACAAGATAAGGACAAGAACGATCCATATCTATTTCAGCACGATATGATCTGATCCATCATGATACATTTTAAATGCATAAATGAAACATCAGTTTATGTTCATGCATGTTTTTTGTTTTAAAATCCATGTTATTATTTCATTTCACCTTATGAAATTTTCAGGTTTATTTTGTTGCATTACTGTACATTTGAACTTTGTTAATTTCAATATTAGATTAGCCAAAATGAACCTTTAAGTTGGTTTAAGTTGGTTTAAGTAGTTGATATAGCTGACCATGTTTAATGGAAGAAATCTAATATAATCTGCAGCACTCATATTCAACCAATCAGAAAACAGTAACATATCGGACCTTATAATATCCATGATTATTGTTTATCCATTCAAATAATGCATATTCATGCATTAAGAGAGGAACCTTATTGTGAAAGAACAGATATGGACCTTGTCATAGTCTTCTAAACGGATTTAAATTGAGCTCAAATTATAGTATTTAATAGGAAACAGCTCCATCTGCTGGTCTCAATGTTCCAATTTTCATTTTTAGTATTTTCTGATAACTTCTGTCATTTTTTTTTTTCACAAACTTGTACTTTTCCTTCACGCATAAGGTTAATACAAGTGCTGAGCCTTATATGTTTTGTAACTGTCCAAATAAGGAAGAACTCCACTAGAATTTTATAGTCGAGCTGTTTTGGCTGCATATGAATCATACTTAGTGTACGGAAAAAAATTCTGTGCAAAAAAAGTACATAGCATTAGAGGGGAGAAAATTGAAAAAAGAAATAACAGAAATTCAAAAAAAAATTTGGAGTTTTTTTCAGGTTTTTTTTATTATTTATTTATTTATTTATTTCGCCTTTATTTACATTTGACATTGTGTATTTCATTCATTCAGATCTAGGATGTGTTATTTTAGTATTCCCTTTATTTTTTTGAGCAGTGTATATGTAAATGTATAAATATAAACTAAAAACATAAAACATAAAACTACGCTCTGCCAGAACCACTAAATGTCGCACCCTCACAAATTTCTTGTGAGTGTTAAAGGATTTAAAAAATATTGTCTCATTCTCTTTGGAGACGCTTTTATTGTCGAGGTTTTTCTCTCTGACCCAGAACTCCAAGCTGAAGGTTTTTTATTTACATACCAAAAAAAAATAATGTTTAAATTGAAATACACTTTCAATATTCCCATCGCTTATCTTGTAATGACGTTATACTTGTAATTGCGTAATTATTTTTTTCTTTGAAAGAAATCAAATCAATTTGATCGTCTCATTTCAAGGAGGTTTTTCCAAACATCAATTTACAACGAGGCATCAAATCAAATGAGCCCAATCACTGTCAGGATTATTCATAGTTATTAGATTAATCCGTGTACATAAACAGATTAACTGATAATCTAACCTAACAGTGATTAATTACGGTCAAACAACATTTTAGCTTCACTTGCGCTTTTGTCCCTAAAACAAATTGTAATAATAATTACGGGCTTTTTACATTTTACAGATGTCTCGCTTCCCAACCCTCAATTTTGTCCTGAGGAGAAAAACAACACAGGATATTGAAAGTAGCACTCACACACACACACACACACACACACACACAGGGAAAGAGAGAGAGAGAATGCAGCAGAGTGAAGGGTGACACCATTTCCTCACTCACTCTTCAAACTAATGAGAAACAATGAAGGAAAAGCTGGAAGGTCTGCAGAAATGCCAGGTGAATAACTCACATTCTGCCGCTGTCGTCTTCCAGTCAAGCAGCCGGATCACACACAACTGCTAGATTCACATAATAAACCACATAATGCAATTCAACTCTTTAATTGTTTTTTTTTTAATATATGTATATATATCTATATTTTTTTAATGTGTATATATATATATTTTTTTTGTGGGTTGTTTTGTTTTGGTTTGTTTGGTTTGTTTATAATATGTATATATTTTTTAATGTATGTATATATTTTTTTTGGGGGGGGGTGGGTTGTTTTGTTTTGGTTTGTTTGGTTTGTTTATAATATGTATATATATGTATATATTTTTTAATGTATATATATATTTTTTTTTTTGTGGGTTGTTTTGTTTTGGTTTGTTTGGTTTGTTTATAATATGTATATATATGTATATATTTTTTAATGTATATATATACATTTTTTTGTGGGTTGTTTTGTTTTGGTTTGTTTGGTTTTGTTTATAGTATGTATATATATGTATTTTTTTAATGTATATATATATATATATATATTTTTTTTTTTGTGGGTTGTTTTGTTTTGGTTTTTTTTTGTCTTTTGGTGAGTATACTTCAGCTGAAAATCAAGCTTCTTGTTGAATAAATTGGTTTTTAAGGGAAGTAAGTTTGCTATCTGTCCTTTCATTTATTCATGATTCAAAACTGGTCAGGAAAAATGCAGGTCAGGAAAAATATAAGTCATCTTCTTATTAGCGTGCATCTAAAATGTTTGTATTTTCTGATGTTGTCTCATTCTCTCCCTTTTCAATTATATTTTCTTGCCTCGTAATATATTTGGGGAATATTTACTTAACTCTAATGTTTATGCAGGTGTGTTTTTCAGCGATGATGTCATTGCAGGGCTTTCGCTTGCTTCCTCAATCTGCCACGAGTCAATGAACTCAGAGGGAGAAGATGATCATATAATACATTTTATTTGTGAGCCTGATTCTAAGTCCCTTTAAAAGAGTTCAATATTCTTCTTTTTCTCCTTTCGGCTTTTCCATCATCAACCTTCGCCATTGAACCCTATTCTCTGTATCCTCCTCTCTCACACCAACTACCTTCATATCTTCTCTCACGACGTCCATCAATCTTCTCTTGTTCTTCCTCTAGACGTCCAATTCCAGCATCCGTCTACCAATACATTGACTCTCCCTCCTCTGTCCATGACCCAACCATCTCTGACCTTCTCTCCAAAACATCTAACATGTGCTGTTCCTCTGATGGACTCATTCCTGATCCATCCTGGTCACTCCCAAAGAGAACCTCAACATCTTCATCTCTGCAACCTCTAGTTCTGCCTGCTGTCTTTTGGTCATCGTAACAGTTTCTAGTCCAGACATCATCGCTGGTCTCGCCACTGTCCTGTACACCTTTCCTTTTATTCTGGCTGATAGTCTTCTATCTCTTCGTACCCCTGACACTTTTCTCCACCCATTCCAACCTCCGTTGCTCTGGACTGTTGACCCCAAGTACCTGAAATCCTCCAGCTTCTTGATCTCCACTCCCTGTAGCCTCACCGTTCCACCCGAGTTCCTCTCATTCACACACATATATTCTGTCTCGCTGCGACTAACTTTCATTCCTCTCCTCTCCAGAGCATACCTCCACCTCTCTAGATTTTCCTCTACCTGTTGTCTGCTCTCACTGCAGATCACGATGTCATCTGCAAACATCATGGTCCATGGGGATTCCTGTCTAACCTCATCTGTCAGCCTGTCCATCACCACTGCTGACAAGAAGGGGCACAGAGCTGATCCCTGATGGAGTCCCACCTCCACCTTGAACTTCTCGGTTACCCCTACAGCACACCGTACCACTGTCTCACAGCGAGCATACATGTCCTGCACCAGTAGTTAAAAGGTAAATATGTAAATATTAAAGAGGGGAAAAAAAAAAGGTAACAGTTTATAGCAGTTGGATTTGAGAATGACAGGAGCTAATATGACTTATGTCAGCGTTTCTGATAGGGAGTGAGTTCCAGGCCAGCTCTGTATCGCACTTTACTACGGCGGACAGAGGTAACAACAAGCTGACTCACATATGAAGACCTTAGCCAGCGGATGTTACAGATTTATAAGTCAATGGCGATATTTATATGTTATATTTGGGCCACCGGTGGAACTGATGAAGGACTGAGATGACGTTCAAACTTCTGCTCAGCAGGACAAGAATGAAGTTGAAGGGAGAAGATGAGGCTTTGGACAAGAACGACAGCAGCATGTTTTCATTTGTTGCTACTGTACGGATTAAAAAGAATATATCCTGATCAGGTGACCGAGTATTTTTAACCTGACAGGAGGGAATTTTTGATAAATCTGTGAATGGCGGAGGCCGTACCGACTAGAAGAACTTTAGTTTTGCTTCCTGTAAAAGTGAGAACGTTGGAGGAAAACCATAATTTGATCTCCAGGGAGGAAGGTGGAATAATGTCGCGGAGGAGATATAAAGCTGGTTGTCACTCACGTAACAATGAAAGTTGACGGTATGATTACAGAATCTGCAGCTGCAAAAGAGCATATAAATTTGAAGGAGACCCAGAACTGAGCTCTGGGGCACACCGGCAGAGATGAGAAAGGAATGGGATCTAATTAGATGAACTGATGGCAAGCGGAGAGATATGAAATGAACCCGGCCAGGGGAGTTTGGCGGCTGCTATTCTTCTAAGGAGGAAGTTGCGACGAGGATGAACGCGGTGAGAAAAAACCTGGCGGCTGCCGTCGGAGTTTCATGGGTAAGTTTTAACTTTTTCGGTAAAGTCAAGGCTACAGACACCAAACAAATCGGTCGTAAAGGTTGTGATTTCTTACTCGTCTTTTTGAAAGGGACGTTGGAGCAAATGTTATTGCAGTCGTGACAAGTAGATGGAGGTAATGATGGGATCCGGCAAGAATCAAGTCGAGTCGGAAGCTAGATGACCCTTTTTTTTTTGCGATGCATCGGTTACAGAGGGGCGAAAGACGGTTAAAAACGCAGAATCTGCTTTTGGAGTGGTAGCTACTTCGGGAGCAACTTCTTCGGTGGGGAAAAAACTAAAAAATCAAAATGACGGTCAACAGTATGACCATGAGAGGCGTTCCAGTTGGTGTCCTTGTGCTTTGACGAGAGGTCGAGAAGGTGAAAACCAGGATGGACCGATTTGAGCGGGTCAAACTCGTGGAGAAGATTGCTGAGGTTGTCCAGGGAAAACCAGTTCACCAGAGGTTATTTAAGGCTGATGTGAAAGTGTCTGGTGTTAATATGGTGGATTTTCAGAAATATCAGATTCTAGAGGTCCAAGTCTGTCAAGAAAGCACTTTAAGGAACAACTTAGAACTTGAACTCTCATGAAATATTTTCCTAAAAACTGCCAAATGATACATTCTTCTTCCACTTTTGGCCAACTTTGCATCCTCGCTGACATTTAATAATCTTTGTGAGATATAAGAGCGTCCACTAATAAACGCTGGTAGACGTCAGTCTGTTGCAGCAGCTCAGCTGCTACTGAAACACATGAATGTTCCCTCGGGGATCAATAAAGTATTCATAAAGTAATACATTCACAAGAAAATTAGAAGCGCAATAATTTTTATCAATGCTCTGCAGCAACGTAAAGTCTGCCAACAGTTGATACAGAGGAACCTTTCAATTCCATCTATTCAAACTGGCTTTAATGCATTGATGCATTGTTTTCATTCATGGCATTCAGTTTATGTTTTTTTTTTTTTTTTTTTTATTGCTTTTAATTGTGTAATCACACTAGTTTTAATCCACCGTGTTAAATTATTGAGTTATTTTGTGCTCTGAGCAGAAAATATAAAATATATTATTGTTGCTATTACAATAAGAGTGGTAGAAATAGGCTTATTAGTTCCCTATTTTTAATGCATTAGACCCAAAATTAAAATTTAACAACTTGTCTATGCAGTAGCTACTTTAAATGTCACTATATATGTTAATACCTCATACATTTTAATGGTTATACAGTTGCATTAATGTTTCTGTTACTCTGAGCAGAAATACTCTTTCTGTGGTAAAACAAGTCATTATTATATTTATGGGACTCAATTTTGTCGGCAAATTATTTCCAGATTTTACATGTAGGTGTACACGCAGAACATTTGAAAAATCTGAGAAAATTAAATCGGAATTATTGAAAACAGTCGCACAATGAAACGTTTTTTTTTTCCGCAATATAGACACAGCTGGTATTTAAAAAAAAAAAAAAAAAAAAAAAAAAACTGTAATAGATAATTAGATCAGCTTTTTTTTTTTTTTTTGGACGCCCATTTCATTTCCAGTTTGTTATGATGAATCTGATTTATTCAGATTGATGCACGGTAATGTAACCCTTTTGGAAATAGTGGAATGGAAAATACTTAAACACATCGCAGGTGACGACAGACCGGGGGGAGACTGAGCAGAGGTTTAACCAGCTGAGTAACCAAACCATGTCTGTCCTTTAACCCTCCTCTCCACATGTTGGCTGGGAAGAGTAATTGCTTGCTGGACATGAGAGGAAGTAAAAGCGATTTTGCTGTGTTTTTATGCCGTTGAGGACACTGTTATCAAACAGCAGTATAAAAGTTTAGCCTTCTAAAATACGACCGATTAATCACGTAAAATACAGTACATCGAATTTAAAAAAAAATATATGTATATCAATGCAACGTGGAACCGAATGAACACAAGTGATACGGGTTAAGTGTATCGGAGTCACACTAAATGTGACGAAATAAGAACAACTTTATTTATCCCGAAGGAAATTGTTGTGCCAGAGTTACAAGAAAAATAAAATAATAGTAATAAATAATAGTAGAAAAATTGTATAAACAGTAAAAAATAAGAGAAAAGGGGAGAAAAAAAAACAGAAGTAAATGGTACGCCGATAAAATTTAGATTGATAAATAAGATAGGCTTTAGATGATCTACTCAACTAACACAGAGGTTATTTGATGAGTCATTCCTGGGAAGAGCTTTAAAAAAAAAAACACTGTAAGATGCCAGAAGCCATGCATGCATGCATGCATGCATGCATGCATTTGGATCTGCCGAAAACAAGAATATTCCACAGCCGTAACACTAAGGAATGCTTATTTTATTGTTATTTAATGTTTATTTTTATTTTCGTGATGTTAAATATTACTCTATATACATTTGATCGCTTGGACCAGAACCGTATCAGCAAGCTTTGTGTTATTTTTCTTAAAAACCTCATTTATTTACCTTCATCAACCCGACTTTTGCGCTTTTTTTTTTTTTTTTATATGTGCAATATATTTTGATTTTATCGTCCCAACTTTTTCTTCCCTGAAGACATCTCTGCAATTAAAAAAAAAAAAAAAAAAATTTTTGCCTATTCTGTCCATATTGCAGGACGACACATTTAAAAATATTATATTAGATAAAGTCTGTTTTGCAGCTGAGTTCTTGCCAACACTCAGCTGGACGGATACAAACCCATGCAAGATTGAACGCAGGTTATTCCCGAGCCTACGAAAAGTTGTTTTGGTCGACCAATGTCAGTTCTACGTTGGGCAACTGAGAAAAGAATTTGCGTAAAAGGCAGCAAAATAGTATCAGCTCCAGATAGGAGCGCAGCGATACATCATTAATTAACCCTCAGAAGGGAAGAAGTTTGTTTGTTTTGTTTTTCTTTCTAAGCGATGAAGGCTTTTCTTGAGTTCCCTTTGCTAAGCGGCAGATTAAACCGGATTCAATAAGGTGGTGAAATCAAAAAACTTGACCTTTTGCTGTTATACAAACCCATTTCAGCAGTTTGTATATAGTCCTCAGGTCAACCGCTAATCACACACACGGAAACACACGGCATTATAAAGTGTACATCGACCAAAAATCAGCCTTATGACCATAAACGCTGCGGTAAGACATCACGTTACACAATCGTCTCTTTGATTTGGTTTAAAGAGCGAAGTCAGTGAGCATCGTGCAGACAAACAAATTATGGGATGATTAAAGATTTATGTTACTTCATGTGGCATTTAATTCATCTGAACTGGTTTGCCTCAAGGGAACCATAACCAGTGAAAATTTTACGGTGCTTAGACAGAAATATAAATCTGTTTCAGATTCAGATTCATTGAGATTGTATTGATTCATGCACATTAATTCTAATATCCTGATTATGATCATTGCAATCGTTTTCCAGGATGTTTCTGGGTCTGAGCTGTTGGTTTTTAGAGTTTGCATGACAAAATAAAAGCACCAGAGTTTTATCTGAACCATCAAGTGGAAGATTCCGACGTATTGACGGACCAATCAACTTGTTTTTTTCCGCTCGAGGGTCAAAAGCAATGATGACATTTAATCACCGGTCAGGTGGCTCTATATTCTTTTGTCACAGTAAAGCGTCTTGGTTAATAGTTCAACTGTTTTAAGACCACGCAGTGATAATGTGATCATGAATTAATGAGGTTTTTGTAACACACACACACACACACACAAACTCACACACATATATATATATGTAACTGTCGAATAAGTTGCATCGGAAAACGCTCTTTAGCCGTACGAGGTCGGCTTCAGCTCGAGAAAATTGACTTACGTTCGTACACGTTAATAGCAACCGGTGTCTTTTTCCTTTTTTAATTAAATGGATTGCAGAAACTCATCCTCGGTTTATCGTCCCACTATCAAATACTATCATGTTGAATTTTGTTTGAATTTTGAAATGTCTAAATTAGTTCCTGTACATCAAACACACTTTGTATAATGTATGTAATAATATAAATAACTTTATAATCACATATATGTATGCAATTGTGCGTGTATGCGGCATCGTACATATATATATATATATATATGTCTGTGCTCAGCATTTGAAATGTAGTACATTTACTATTTATGTTTGATTTATGTTGCTCGTCATTGTTTTTTTCTTTCGTTATCTTTTTTTTTTAAACAAAACATTTTAATGTGACATCTATATAACTCCACGGCATATGTTTATCTAAATATCTAAAATTGTCTATATGTCTGAATTAGTTCCTGTACATAAGACACATTTTGTATGATGTGTGTAATAATATAATAACTTTATAATCGCATGTATGTATGCATTTGTGCATGTATGCAGCATCGTACATGTATATAAATTTCTGTGCTCGGCATTTGAAATGTAGTATATTTAAAATTTATCTTTGATTTATGTTGCTCATCATTGTTTTTTTCTTTCGTCATTTTTTTTTTTAAATAAAACATTTTAATGTGACATCTATATGACTCCACGGCATATTTTTGTCTAAATGTCTAAATGTCTTAACTAGTTCCTGTGCATGAAATAAAATTTTGTATAATGTATTTAATAATGTGAATAACTTTATAATCACATATATGTATGCATTTGTGCGTGTATGCGGCATCGTAAACATATATAAATGTCTGTGCTCAGCATTTGAAATGTAGTATATTTAAAATAGTGTTTGATTTATGTTGCTCGTCGATGTTTTTTTCTTTCGTCATTTTTTTTTTTCAAATAAAACATTTTAATGTGACATCTATATAACTCCACGGCATATGTTTTTCTAAATGTCTAAATTTGTCTAAATGTCTAAACTAGTTCCTCTACATGAAATAAAATTTTGTATAATGTCTGTAATAATATAAATAACTTTATAATCACATATATGTATGCATTTGTGTGTGTATGCGGCTTTGTACACATATATATAAATGTCTCTGCTCGGCATTTGAAATGTAGTATATTTAAAAGTTATCTTTGATTTATGTTGCTCGTCATTGTTTTTTTCTTTCGTCATTTTTTTTTTTAAATAAAACATTTTAATGTGACATCTATATAACTCCACGGCATATGTTTTTCTAAATGTCTAAATTTGTCTAAATGTCTAAACTAGTTCCTCTACATGAAATAAAATTTTGTATAATGTCTGTAATAATATAAATAACTTTATAATCACATATATGTATGCATTTGTGTGTGTATGCGGCTTTGTACACATATATATAAATGTCTCTGCTCGGCATTTGAAATGTAGTATATTTAAAAGTTATCTTTGATTTATGTTGCTCGTCATTGTTTTTTCCTTTCGTTTTTTTTTTTTTTTTTCAAATAAAACATTTTAATGCGACATCTTTACGTCTCCACGGCATATATTTAACTTGTTTCTGTAAGTTACTCCAGAAAAAAAAAAAAAAAAAAATCATTTTAGAAGTTAACGGCGTGCGTAATTAAAACCAGCGTACGTCAATTTAAAACCACGGATGTCGAAACATTGGGATGCAAACAGAAACAGTCATGTGTGCAGACATTTCCACGCACATGCACCACCTATTGCATTCCGAAATTTTCCCAGCAGCAGCTGCGGGACACCAACCAGCAACAAGCAGCTCTTTGAATGAACTGTGACAAGGTGTTGTTCTTTTCCCCCTCCCTCTGTCTTCTGTCTTCCGGGAACACTAATAGGCTCCATGCAGAGTAATGTGACCAATTGAATCATCCTTGCCCCGGAGCTGGAAGCTGCAGTTTGGAGGAGCGGAGCGCGCTCAGAACGGCCTCCCACACCGAGACAACCTCTCTAGGGCGACCGCTCGGGACTCCTTCGGGACTTTTGCTACCCGTCTCCCCGAAGGAACTCGCGGTGTGTTTTGCGCGGTTCCCGGTCCGACCGCGTCGACGTCAGACCTCAGACCAGCGCAGAGGTGAAAAGGTCACGGGGCTGATTTTTTTAGCCCTGACTCCGGCTCAAGGTGAGTACGAATTCGAAGAGATGCCGCCGCGGCCGAGGCCAGGAAACCAAAAGGGGGAATCCGGCGTAAAATCTTATCGAGATCTTTTATATTTCGTGTTTCTCGTTGGAGAGAAACTTTAAAAAAAAAAAAAAAAAAATTTTTTGCGATCATCGATCACGTCCGATATCTCTTTTTTTTTATCATTTTTTTTATTTTCCCTCTGACACACATTCCCATGAACGCACTGTCACACTAGAACACACTAGATGAAGGAAAGGAGGCTAACTAGCACGCAGTCATGCGTGGCGTTCATTACAAGGACACGATTACAACAAGACTAGATATTCCACAAGCCCGGGGGAACTTCTCACTCTTCAGATATACAAAGTGTTTTTTGTTTGCATCTCACGCAAAAAAGAAAGAAATGCATTCTATTGCCCGCGATTATTGCCGTAATCTAATCACGCATAAGCCAGAACTGTTGATTTTATTTTTTTGCATTAACAAAAGGGGAGGGGAGTCACATTTTTTTTTTAATTGTACAGCTGAAGAACTTGCTTGGCTATTTTTTTTCTTTTAATTTTTTTAAGACACAGAAAAAGATTTCGCTCCTGTTTTCTACCAAATTGAATCAGCCGGATCTTTAAATTATTATAATTTGCGGCACAAAAATGCATATAATTATCTTAACCCACCTGTTTATTTCTTTGAACGGTACGGATGTTTTCCAAGAAAACACGTCTATACAACTTTGAATAATCTCTAATATTTGAATTTTAATGCATTTAGCATAGATTTAGCGTTGCATAAGCATCAATTGGAGGGGAAAAGCAACCACTCAAAAGAGGATAAAATATTGTCAACATTAACAAAAGCAACAGTTACATTTCTTTTTTTTTTTTTCAAATATTCTTCCTTTAAAAAGTAAATACGTCATTTTTTTTTCTAAATATTATTTTTGCATATTTAAAAAAAAACACATCGCCATTTTGCACCTGACCATGAAAGTCTATTACACCTGTGAAAAAGGGATTATATGGTTGTATTTTTTTTCTCCTCATGTAAGTCAATACATGTAAATTGAGTGACAGTTGGCTCTGAATGTTGGGGTTCTTATTTATTTTCGGTTTTACTTTCTAAACAATCTTGTTCCTTCATCTTACATCTGCACTTTTTTTCAAAACTTTTTCTACATTTCTGAACATCAACTCATGTTCATCATTATCTCGGCGTTTTGCGCTTCATTCAGGAAAAGCCAGTATATTTAAGTTTTGCTTCCATATAAGTACTCGGCGGCTCTTCATCAGCCACTGTCGACTGTGTCTGTGTGTGTGTGTGTGTGTGTGTGTGTGTGTGTGTGTACCACTTCACAAAGGGTTTATCTACAGTAAACATTTAAAAGACAAACCTTGATTCTATTACCTTTAGTTTTGACTTGGCAGGATACCATTGGTTTCATTAAGTCACGTCGAAAACGATGAGCGAGCAGCGTCTGCATGCGTGCACGGAGGGGCGGAGCAACAAATAAAGTAGCAGCCACATGCGTCCCTTCGAGCGATTCTTCACGCTGCATGTCGTTCTTAACTATTAAACACCGAGTCGAGATTTAGCACGATTTAAAGCGTCACAAAGTTGTGACGGTTGTGTATGAAAATAACAAACTTTTTTAAGTGCATGCCTCAGTCTCAAGGGCAAAGAGACGAATTACCCCAAATAATGGATTAACACTGTGACCGTTTAGAAAAGCAGAAATAAAAGCTTTTTTTTTAAAAAAAAAAAAAAAAACATATTAAACTGGGTTTGGTGTGTCGGCATTTATTCCACTCTGGCCAGTTTGGGTAATTTATTGGCTTCTTTCATTGGTTATGGCTCACACTTAACTCTGACACCATGCTGTTATTTGATGTACGATTCGTTCTATGGCTTGAAATATCAATTAATTATTCAATGAGAGGCCTTCAGTAATAAATGCCACATGTAATTCAGAGCATTTACTCTGTTATATCGAATAAAGTCTCCGTCGGATACTATTAAAGTGTTTTTAAATTGGAAAAACGTGTGATTTGACATGAATTTTCATTTGGAATTATCATTAAAATTATAATGAATCAAACCGAGCAGTTGTGTGATAACTGGATAATGCATGCACGGTGGATGGAAGGGTGAAATTGAAGATAACATTGAAAAATAGTTGAAAAATAGTGCAACAGTGCAGGATTTTACAATGACGATTAAAAATCTTGATTCTTGATTCTTGAACAGTCCCGATAAAATAAGGACTTTTTGGAGTCAAGTGGACCAGAAAGTCACCAAAAATATACCGTCCGATCTTCATTTCTATCCGGTTTGCACAAGATGGTAAAATAATGATAATATTGATTGTATTGTCACATATATGATAATACCGTAAACGTCAATCGTTTCACCCGAAAGCTCTCCGCCCGGCGGAAAGTAATCACTTATAAATAACATCAAGATAGATTTGACCAAGTTAAATATCAATGCAGTTGTTTAACCCTCTTATTATGTTAAGGGTCAATTTGACCCATTGGGTCAATGGGTGAAATGGGTCAAATTGACCCTTAACATAATAAGAGGGTTAACACAGATTGCTAAGATTACAGAAGTCGTACTTGCTCGCAAGCGTCAAATCGCGCTTTCTTCCATCCTTTTTTTTTTTTATTTTTCACACACATATGCGTTCATATTCATCCGCGAGGCATTTCGTTTCGCTGCGGAGGCGCCAAGTCGGTGAGGTCACCTTGTGATGCGGTGACAACGCTGATCGAACGCCTGTAAAAGCAGTGCAGCCAAATCCCGGCCAGCACATGCTTCTCATGTGACCGCTTTGCAGACACTATTCCCCCTTCCACCGCTTCCGACGTTACAAAAACTGTCAACTTCGACGTTCCTCGACGTAGAACGGCGCTCTTATTTAAATTTCCCGATCGGTGTTTACATCGCAAAAAGATCACATCAGCGCCGAGCGAGCTCTACGGGTCGGAAATAGCGCGTTTTTGTTTTTTTTTTCGTCGACGCTTTGTTTGTCGTCGGTGAGCTGCGCGTTACGAGTGTGTATAAATATACAGTTTTGGATGTATATTGTAATTGGGGGAACAAGGCAAGAGGGGAGCCATGCAGTGCAATGAGTTAAAAGGTCCCTGCAGATGAAAGAGACATTCCTACTCTGCATGTCGCTGTGTTCCTCAGACCGATTCCCAGCTGGGACCTGCTCTAATCTCCTGGCAACAATATTGACATAGAAATAGAAACTCTGGAGAGGACAGGACTCTGGCTGTCTGCTTGTCGGCCCTGACTTCACATACATCTGTTTGTCCTGTTTAAATTAGATTTGCCGCAAACTCCGACGTAAACGTGATGCGCCGAAATCGGATGTTTGCGGGATATCTTTCATATCTCCGTACCTTTTCTGTTATGATGTGAAAACTCGCAGCGACTTGCATAGTTGAAGACTATGCAAGTTAGTTGATATCATGTCTTGGAAATAAAACCGACTGTTTGCCGGAATGCATACAAAGACAGGACGGTTTATCCATAAAAATTAAAGGCTGTTATTCGGCCTGAAGAAAGCATCAAATGAAGGGGTGAGGGAGAAAATCATATAGTATATATATTTTTTTGTATTGTATTAAGAAAAAAATATCTACATGTACATGTATATATAACATAATAATATAATTTATAATTTTGTATATATATTATACATTACATATTATACATAGTATATATTATTATATATATATTATATTTTTATTTTTTTATTTATTTTGCACCTGACTGTATTTTTTATTTTTTTTTTATTTCATTTTTTTTTTTTTTGAATTCGAAAGGTCTGATCAGGTACCGTCAAATGGCGGCACTTCTTTTTGCCAATTAAGTACCGGGAAACTGTATAAGCAAGTCGAGAAAGTAAACGTTGCACGATGATTCGAGCAGTGGTTAAAAGAGGAAGCAATTCTGACATATTGAGAAGCAATGACAATTCTTTCAGTCATGAAATGAATACAATATATACACTGCTCAAAAAAATAAAGGGAACACTTAAAAAACACATCCTAGATCTAAATGAATGAAATATTCTAATGAAATACTTTGCTCTTTACACAGTTGAATGTGCTGACAACAAAATAACACAAAAATGATCAATGGAAATCAATTGTATCAACCCATGGAGGTCTGGATTAGGAATCACACTCCAAATTAAAGTGTAAAAACAAACTCCAGACTGATCCAACTTTGATGTAATGTCCTTAAAACAAGTCCAAATGAATCTGCGTTGCTTCCTGAGTGGACACTATGATTTCACCCAAGTGTGATTGACTTGGAGTTACACTGTGTTGTTCAAGTGTTCCCTTTATTTTTTTACGATCATAATAAAAGGTCTTTTTTTTTTTTTTCTCATTTCAGGAAGCGCCTTCACCTCACCCTATCCATCGCAAGAACCCGGTGCGACCATGACGACAAAATCCAACAGCAGCGTTCTGGGAGGCAAGGCTTCCTCGTCTCCTCTTCTGTCCTCGCCGGCCCGGCAGCGTCTGGTCACCAAAGACGGACACTGCGCCCTTCCTCCGCCCTTGTGCCCCTCGGGCTCGTGGCGCGGGATGGCGAGCCGAGCCTGGCTGCTCGCCCTGCAGGACCTCTGGGGATTGTTGGTGGGTCTGCGCTGGAGATGGGTCTTACTGGCATTCTGCGCGTCCTTCCTCGCACACTGGCTGCTGTTCGCCTGTCTGTGGTACCTCCTGGCCCATCTCAACGGAGACCTGATGGTGCTGGATCACGACGACCCGCCGCAAGGACACGTGGTCTGCGTGAAACACATCACCAGCTTCACCGCCGCCTTCTCCTTTTCCCTGGAGACGCAGCTCACCATCGGCTACGGAACCATGTTTCCCAGCGGGGACTGTCCCAGCGCCATAGCGCTGCTGGCCGTGCAGATGCTGCTTGGACTCATGCTGGAGGCGTTTATCACAGGTACATTCGATTCCGACGCCTCGCGTGAGTTATTAACACACACAAACATAAAACTGCGCGTTCAAATTGAGAGTCGGACGAATGTATCGGTCGGACAATTTCATTTAACCGAAACGTTGCTTTCGTAGTCGCACACGTTGACCGAACCAACTGTAAAATCCCGTCGTTTAGTCGGTCACGTTGGATGTAAAATATACAGTTTAACAAAAGTACAACTTAAATAATCCCTTTTCAATCGATGAAATATATTTCATCTCGAGCCTAAAACCGAAATCGCCCTCACTTGACCCTTCTGTATTTCTTCAAAACCCAATAAATATACATTTTACAGTGCATTCACTGCAACAGGTGGACAAAGACACAAGATAAATGCGAGAGAGATACTGATAATGAGGGCGGGAGTCTTCTGTAAAACTAGCACATAATGTGTACTTATATAATTTTTGGTAAAGTAAGTGATTTTACGGTCATAACTGCAAGCCTTGTGATTTCCTTCAATGAAACAGTGTTTGAATCAATAGTGCACTGTGCACCATTCATAAATGTGCATGATAGGTGAAGATGTTTATCCTTCATGGCCTTTTAAATCTGGATATTACATGATTAACATATATTTTTCCAGCAGCAGACAGACATCATTTTTTCTCTCATACCTGTCGGAAGTTAGAACAGCTCAACTGAACGGGATGTAAGTTGGAATTCCATAAATCCACAACTCCGTAAATAAAAGTCCATATCTGCCCCCTTTCAACTCAGCATGGGTGAGATCGCCAGCGTACAAGAACGAAAAAACGGGTGGAATGCCATCCACGTACTTTCCCTCATTCCGACGTCTGCGTACGGTTTTAATCCTGGGAGGATTTTTTTGCTCGAGAAATGGCTTATAAAAAATTCCAACGCTCTTTTCGAGAACGACTCCCTCGTCGTTCCGGGTTTGGATTCTCGCATTTTAAAGTTGCCTACATCACACACACACACACACACACACAGACTTACAGGTTTAATTGTTTTTTGATTTTTTTTCCTCGTCGCTGGGGTGGAATGGAAAAGCCTCTCTGCGCAAGAACGGACGCTGAAATTCTCTGCTCAGAATTTAGAATTCTGCAGGCGATGATCATAAATGATTTAGCAGATAGAAACTTACAGCCTCTGAAATGCTTCTATTTGGCTTTTTGCACGAAAAATACGAAGAACGGAATAGAACAGAACTAAATTGAATTAAACTAAAGTATCAGTTATTATTTATTATTGTTTATTTATTATTTATTATTAATTATTAATTATTTATTTATTATTTATTATTTATTATCAATTATTATTTATTATTTATTGTATATTATTTGTTATTTATTATTTATTATTGTTATGTTTTACTTGAAACTCTGGCACAACAATTTCCTTCGGGATAAATAAAGTTGTTCTTATTCTTATTCTTAAATAATGTAATATAACCTGTCATTAAATTGAATCAAATAAAGTGAATAAGCGAGAAAAAAAAAAATACAGATGCACATCCGCTACCCAGTTAGGGATGGTGCTGGATCAAAAACAAAAAGGTAAACTAAAAAAGCTCAACTAAGTCAAATAAAGTAAATATTATCATACTCGTGAACTCTTATTTGACTTTAGTTTTGATATGTGGAAATAACACAAAATAATCTAATATTTAATTGTAACTTTAGGTCAGAGTTATGTCATGGACATTTTACTTGATGCCCAAAAATGTCAATTTTCAACATCTCCAGCAATAAATATTCTTAATTCTCTGTTTCACATCTTCTTGTTTTTTATATGAGATGAGAACAACTTTATTTATCCCAAAGGAAATTGTTGCGCCAGAGTTTCAGCAAAAACATAACAGTGATAGATAATAGCAGGAAGGAGGAAGAATAAGAAACACAATGAAATTTTAGTGCATATGGACACATATTTCTTTTCCATACAACCCACTGACGTTAGCGAAGTATTTTTTTTTCCCGTGACATTTCGACACCGTCAAACGTCTCCTGATCGTCCTTGCGTTTGTCCTTCAGGTGCGTTCGTAGCCAAGATAGCTCGTCCGCAGAAGCGAGCGGGAGCCATCCAGTTCAGCCCCCAGGCGGTGGTGGGACAACACCAGGGCCAGACGTGCCTCTCGCTCCGAGCCAGCAACCTGCTGAGGCGACCTCTGATGGACGTCAAGGTCAGTGCCGTCCTCTACGAGGAGCGTGAAGGTCAGGCGCTCCATCAAACCTCTTTGGACTTCCACTTGGATCATTTGGGCCAGCAGCCTTGCCCGTTCTTTATCTTTCCGCTCACTTTTTACCATCCGCTGGACCGCCACAGCCCGCTCTACCCGGCCCTGTGCGAGGGCACGTCGAGCCACTTCGAGCTGGTGGTGTTCCTGTCGGGTTTGCAGGAAGGAACCGGCGACACCTGCCAGAAGAGGACCTCCTATCTACGGCAGGAGATCCAGTTCGATCGGCGTTTCGTGCCCGCTTTGGGCCTCGACGCCCGTGGGAGGTACATGGTGAGCAACCATCACTTCGACACGGCGCAGTCGAAGGAACCTTTGGACAAGGACTGTGTGGTGCAGATCAACGGTGACGGCAGTGACAGGATGGAGTGAGTTCACTGGAGAGCAGATTCTTATGCAAGAAAAATTTTGAGGCATAATTACAAGGTTAACTATGAAATATATATAAATGTTTTTTTTTTTTTTTTTAGCAAGAACTATATTTCAGTTGGCTGAATCAGAATTTTATGCAGAAATATGTATTGTAAAAAAAAAAAAAAAAATACATATTACATATACAGGGGTGTCTCGGAAAATTTGGATATTGGGATAAAGTTCTATATTTCAGTTGGCTGAATCAGAATTTTATGCAGAAATATGTATTGTGAAAAAAAAAAAAAAAATACATATTACATATACAGGGGTGTCTCGGAAAATTTGAATATTGGGATAAAGATCTATATTTCAGTTGGTCAGAATTTTATGTAAAAAAAAAAATACACATTACATATACAGGGGTGTCTCGGAAAATTTGGATATTGGGAAAAAGTTCTATATTTCAGTCGGCTGAATCAGAATTTTATGCAGAAATATGTATTGTAAAAAAAAAAAAAATACACATCACATATACAGGGGTGTCTCGGAAAATTTTGAATATCGGGATAAAGTTCTTTATCTTCTGTGATGCAATTTAAAAAAACATAAATTACTTTTCCATGATATTCTAATATTTTGAGATAGGATTTTTGAGTTTTCTTAATTTGTAAGCCATAATCAGCAATATTAAAATGATAAAAGGCTTGCAATATTTCAGTTGATTTGTAATGAATCCAGAATGTTTGACATTTTTGTTTTTGTAATTGCATTACAGAAGATAAAGAACTTCATCACAATATTCTAATTTTGGGAGACGGCCCCGTATATGAAACTCCGTCTCCGTCCAGATGATTCCCAACCCTCAGTGCGACCCTTTGGTTTAGTTGCAATGCCAGTTGATCGACCTGTATATAAATAACTAGAGTTTGTAGAAACTCCTTTTCATTTCCGGTATATAATGCCATTACCTCTCGCGATTTTTTTTTTAAAAGCTTCCTCATCAATATGTAGATTCATTTTAACAATTTAAAGCCCGGGGCAGTACTTTCCCAATTTCTAGTGGGAATAAATAATAATGAGGGACGCCGACCAGGGCAGATACCTACTCCTGCTCCCAATCCTCACCATCGGCTGCAGTTTAACAACACGGGGATAAACACAACCGTCGCCTGCAGGACGGCGTCTCCGTAGAAATGTATCTGTATGTCAAAACCAACACACACCTCCAACAGACCACTGCTGTGTTCGGTCAGTCTTTTAAGCGCACGTTTCGCCCGATTCCTTGATACACCTCTCCTCCGCTTTGAGCTCCACGGGTGGATTTTCAGCCATCGTGCTTCAATTCCTCGATTTTTTTTTTTTTTTTTTTGTTGTGCAACAGAAGTACTTAGAAAACTTTAAACCAGCAACGTTATTGGGCAAACTGATGTTTTTCGGTGGGGTCATTTCACCGTGAATGGGTATCGTAGCGCCGTCACGTAAATTCCCGTTCCGTGTTAACTTAACGCAAGTCGCTAAACTGTTCATTCAAATAAAGTGAGTATGGAAACGGTGTAAACGCAAGGTAGGGGTTAACTGAGAGTTAAAGGTAGCTAAATGCTACTTTTGAACTTGAGTCCAATATATGTTGTGGTTTTTTTTTACATTTCCACATTTTCTTCAAAAAGTAGCGCGCCCTACTCGCTGTAAAAGCTTTTCGTGCATCTGTTCAGACAGAAAAAGCTTCAAATTTGCTTCTCAAAGACAAATATGGACGACGTCTAATGAAAAGTTGGACTCAGTTTATGATTCATTTGTTTATTATCCGGACGATATCCGGACAGCTGTCATTGGGCAAAGGCCATAAAAAAAATTTAAAAAAAGACATACAATTATTTACTATCTCTTTTGCTCGTCTGGGGAATTCAGAGTCTTGATTAACCCACAACATGTTGGTTGCAAACGTGCAAACGTGCAAACCCACGCAGACGCTGGCGAAACATGCAAAAACTACATGCATTCATGCTGTGACTTGGAAATGCTAATCGCTGCTCCGCTGCTACTGAGACGCCCTTCAATTTATGTTGTTCCAAAATGGAAAAAATTATTAAAGATATTAATAACAAGTATAAGTAAGACGGTCTGACACTTTTCTCGTGTATATTTGGAGGCGCAGTTCAAGTTTGAACGCACGAAAAAAGAAGCGTAAACTTATTAAAGCTATGCAACGCTTTGCAACTGCTTTTATCCCACGGAAAATCCGATGTGAAAAATCCAATTAAATGTCATTATTTATGATATTTTGAAATGGAATTTCAATAAGTAGTTGATATTATACATTTCAAACTCATACGCAAGCGTCAATAAAATAAACTGACGCATCCAACAACATATAGTATCAAAGTTATCATTTATAACAATTTTTTCTTTCAGTAAACATTTGAAATTTGTAATTTACATGTAGATTATAAAGATTTTAATGTAAAGGCTGCAACTTGAATTGAATTTTATTTTTATTTTTTTTAGAAATACAGATGTAAATACATATATGTTTCCATTTCAAAATAAACGTTATTAAAGGGCTGACGCTCAGCATGTGGAAAGGTTGACCATAATGTAACATTTAAATTTATGAAAGTATTTTTGTTTTGTTTTTGTTTTTTTCTTTGTTTGATTGTTTTCTGGTTCATTTTTTCCATCTTACTTACAACACCATTGAAAGTTTTACAAAAAAAAAAAAGCAAAGAAAAATTATACCTCCTGTCATCGCAGTTGACGTATTTTTTATGGATGCTCCATGTCCTGACAAATAATCATTTTTACACCAAAAAAAAAATGCCGGTGTCCAAAAGGGATGGAATAAATCTCAAGCACCCAGTTTTAGCCATATTCAGGAATTAATGCTTTCATTACTGTTAAATAAAACATAATAATATGTATAACGACGGCTAAATCCGGTTATCCGCTGTTTGGACTCAATGTTTTAGTGCAGCGGCTTCTGACATGGATACACATGTTGCATGTTTTTAACTTTGACTTCCCGCTAGTTGAAATAATGACAAGGTTGTAACCTCTATAGTCTAAAATCACACATACTCGCCCGTGCTGGTGTTGTGTGCACGTGCTCGAGGGACATCCATTAGTAAATGCACGTAACATTCATAATAGTACAGCCTTTGGTCCTGCAGTTGGTAAGAAGGCAAACGTGTAGCATCGCTCTGCAAAAAGTTATCCATTCATTAATTAAACATTATGGGAATGTCGCAAAAGCACAACTGCGTTCATTACAAACTTAAAAACACACTTCGGCTCTGCGACTTTTATCTGATAATGACTTTTCGCTATTACGTGCCTCGAGATGGAACCGCAAATATCCGAGCCCGGTCGGATATTTCCCCGACAAAATCGTTTTCGACGTAAACACTGTTAAAATAACTAGATTCGGAAACTTTTGTGTCGAGTTATCCGCGTCATAAGGTCAAGAAAATTGGCATTTGAGTCTTTATTTCAAGAAAAATGGAAATTCAATTTCATTATATTATTCAGCTGTGAGTCATGAATTCACTAGTGAATTTAAATTCAACATTTTCTGGTTATGTATTTGGTTTTCCACTGTCCAAATAGGTTTATCCAGAGACTTTTACAGCAAACCATCAGCATATTTGTGATTTTTTTCACAAATATACAACGATACAATAACACCATCATGTAATTAAAATTATACATATATACACGCACACACACACACACACACATATATATATATATATAAGAATTGACTAAGCCAATGCTTAAGTTGACAGCAAAATATTTGTTTTGGGTTGTTTTCATTTCATTTCAAGCTTTTAGGGTTCAAGCAAAAGCTCCCACTGAGGTACAAATGAACCCATTGCGAGAGGCTGTAGTTTGTAAACACTCGTAAATCTAAATTTCACCTGTGCATTTTTAAGGACTAGACTTTTGGCTATTAAAATTACAATCGAATCTTCATCGACCCCACAGTGACGTACTCATTGCGAAAGAGCCAAACGGAGAAGGTTTTGTAAAAATACACAGAAACACCGATTTGATTGGATTTGCCGTCGACGGGAGCGGTTTTTCAGTTTTACATGTGTAAATCTTTATCAAGTGACCCAACCGTTGGTCTTTTCTGTACTTAATAATACAGCAGCTTTCAAGAATGTTCACCTTTATTTCCATTTCCCACTAATAGTTGTTTGCAACATTTACACAACCTGTGCAATCGGTCGGCGAACCGCTGCTAAACGAAGTGAGATATTCACCAAATTCGCACATTGGACTGTCAAATACCGCAAGCGAGCGATAGCATATTTAGTTTTTATCGTGGCCTTTTAACTTGCATTCTGCTTTGACATATTCAGCTGTTGAGACCCAAAGCTATGACGAGGTGACGCGCAGTTCAATTCAATAGGTTCGTCACACCGATGCAAATAGAAATTCAGTTAAATATTCACGAGAGGGGAAAGAATTTTTAACACAGCTGGTCATATCATGTTATTGTTACTCTGCAATCTGAGGGAAAGCAGAGAGTCAGGAAGGGACCAACGACTCCGCCGTCATCTGTTTAAAAAAAATGGGCATTTCTATCGCCGATCGGTCGATCGGAGCGTCAAAAAATACGACCCGTCGGACAATTTCGGTTCTGCCGTCGTTATAAAGCGTCTGAGGTTATTCAAGGAATCATTATATCTGTAAGTGAGCTATGTAACCTTAGACCGGCCTGCGTAAAATGACATTAGTGACTGATTGAATGATAGTGATTGATTTGTAGATGAATGCCTTGAAAAGAAAAAGAAAAAAAAAAAAAAAGAAAATCTGTGGCTGAATCATAATGTGAAAAAAAAAAAATTAAAATTGTAATTTGTTTATGATAACAATGCGTTATTGTACATTGTAGTGAATATGTGTTTTCGACGGTATAACAGAATCACTGTGCTTTCTATGTGGTTTAAATAAATCATGTAGCCGCCTCGGACATAAGAGAGGAAATGTTCTACGAAAATGTGATCGTGAGGAGCGAGACATCACTTTGTCTCCAAGTGCCTTTGTACAGTGTACATGAAATAAAATATTTTCTAAACAGTTTGGGTGTGAGACGAGCCGTTACTCCCAAGAATAAACCCCTCCCTTCGGCGTCGACACACTTTATGCTCCTCGAAAAATCCAGCGGCTTCTGCTGCTCCCTGCTGGTGGAGGAGATTCACAGTTTGATTTCCACATCTGATGGGTAGAAACTATTTTGTTTTTTGTGTGTGTCTGTCTGAGAGTTGCACGCTTGTGAAAATGTGACAATGGATCGGTCCTGAAATAAGGATTCAGGGATTTTTTTTCTTAAAGATGGTCCTTTTGTGCAACTTTTTAAAACACTTAACTTCAATAGAATCTTCATATTTTGCCGAGTCAGAGATATAAATACAATCATTTAGGGTCCCTGTGTACATTTTCTTTAAATCCTCAAAATTTTGAAATTGATTATATTGAAATTATTTAGAAATGGTGGAAAATTCCTTTTTTTTTTCGTTCATGGTTGAATTAATTGTATCAGGTTTTAAATTAAGTAAATCGGCATTTCTGTAATGAATATATCAAAACTGAGTTTTATTCAAATAATTTGTTTTTAATATCCTTATTGTTAGTTTATTGAGTCAATTTTACACAATGAGGTAGAGTTTATTCTTATTAGTTTATTCTTAAAAGGTAAACATGTCCATTGCCACACTAGAAACCACACAATCTTCATTTCAACGACGCAAAAATAATAATGTCACTACTTCCTTTTCAGAAATGGCAGCAAAATTCAATCTGAAAAGTTTCTGATGCGTCTGTTTTTGGTGACACCGACTTTTACATCTCCAGTTCTGCTATTATTTCGGACAAATTTAGAGAAAAAAAATCAGGTTACAAACAGGAAACTGCAAATGTTGCCTTTAATTTGGACAAAGTGTAAGTAAAATATATTAAACAATGTTTTCACCTGACAACTGGCATTTTTAAACCATTATTTATCTGTTTTACTAGCTGAATGATCGAACTTAAACTAATAAACAGTACAGGACTGTCTCAGAAAATTAGAATATTGCGATAAAGTTCTTTATCTTCTGAAATGCAATTACAAAAACAAAAATGTCATACATTCTGGATTCATTACAAATCAACTGAAATATTACAAGCCTTTTATTATTCTAACATTGCTGATTATGGTTAACATCTTAAGAAAACTCAAAAATCCTCTCTCAAAATAGTAGAAAATCATGAAAAAGTAATTTTCGTTTCCTTAATTGCATTACAGAAGATAAAGAACTTTATCACCATATTCTTATTTTCCGAGACAGTCCTGTACAAGGCTACTTTAACATGCTGTACCTATGATTTATTTTATCTTACTAAAATCAATTATTTTCATTAGTATATTAACTGTCATCACAATTGCGCATTCAACGATATTACACGTTCATTTGATCGGTGTCATAATAAACCAATTAATCTGAGGTCGCGGGGTCACATATCGGTCAAATCAACCATTTAATCCTGATTCCTGGAACTAAACCGCCAATTCTGAGCACGTCCACGTCAGAAAACAACAAGCGAGAGCCAGAAATACTACCAAGATTGCGTCGGACGTCGGGAAAACACAACCTGATGATCGTTGGGCCACTGAAACCAAACCTTTATCGACTTGAAATAGGGTATCGATAATATCGGGAGGGAAAGTCAAGACCATCGATTGACATGCTGGGAGCAGAAGCACGAAACGACCAAAAAAGTAAGTGCCACACAAAACACGTGAAATCGTAGCTGTATTTCAAGAAAGGAGTAACGGATTTATGAATCGTCCCATTAATGAATAGAATTTGCTCACAATAAACCTTGCAGTTGGAGTTTCAGCCCGGACAGGTGGTTGTGTGCCGTCTTGAAAAAATAATAGCCATGATTGCCTGTTTTGGTTTGATAAAACTCAACTTGAAATCAAGAGAATTCACTGAAATTAGCCCTTTTAAAGAGTTCGCTGGCAACGTATCAATAAGTTTGTTGCATCTTTCACTGGAACCAGTGGATCTTATTTCAGAAAATGACATGTATTAAAATCACACTCTTTGTTTTTGTAATACTTCAAAATCTATTCTAGATTTTTCTTGTAAAGGCATCTCACATATAGAGCTCAATCACTCAATAACACGCTACCATTTTCAAAATCTGCTGTTTTTTTTTTAATACTTTATTGCAATCAAGTCAAACTTTTTTTCATTCCGGTTAAAAGTATACAACACAATATCTTTACAGGTGCCCAAAAATATATTTCACTTACCATTTTTTTAATATTTGGCAACTTATAAGTCTCTGCTAAAACAAATAACAATATATATGATCTTATCTATGAAAAAATACATTGTCAATCTCCACAACAAATACCAAGGAAGATGCGTGATATTAAGCACAGTAGTTTAAGTAGGACATGCTACAAATTAAACATTTCAATAAAGAGCAAATAAAGGGCCAGATGCAGGAAAAAAAAGAAAAAAAAAAAAAGTATCTCAGTCTGTAACATAATAAAATGATAACATTGTCCGCTTTTATCAGAGTGACATTTTCATTTAGAGCACAGTTTCATTCTGATGTCAATCATCTTTGAAATAGCTACAAAAGGCTGAAATGCTGAGACAAACAAGTCGATCACACAAAGTAAAGGGTGTCATGAACGTCCCATCGTTAAATATAGTTTAAAAATCCTTGACAACTGGGAAAAAAAAAAAAAAAAAAAATCGAACAGAAATACATTTTAATTCCACCTCCCGAACCCATTTTCATAAATAAAGGGCCAATCACAGCACGTTACTTTGGGCGGCGCTGCAGCCCCGGGGTCAGACATTTCCGTCCAAAATATATCCAAATACGGGACGGTCGCGGCCGAATTTGGACTGAACGACCCGGATCGATTGTTTACTTTGAAGAAAAAAAAAAAATGAAAAAAAAAAAATTCAATTTTTTTTTTCCGCGTTCGCTGGAACTCTAAGATTTGAGCAAACTCCCAACTTCTCCACGGGTGGTTGACCGATGCCCCTGTGTGTTTGTGTAGTCGCTGTGTGTGTCTGCTTGTTCACATTATGATGTCCTAAAGAGGCATAGCTGAATTTCCCCACAGGAAATAATAATGTATATGGGAAAAAAATATAATAAAACAAAATTAGAATATCAGTGTGCAGTCTGTTTACATTTTTTCTGAGTCCCGGCACAACATCCTTTGCCTTCTACTCTGATTGGTTGTTTTATCATTCGTTGTATTTGTAATCGGTTGTAGGTCTGGCCAGCTGTGTCCACAGTACTGTTTGTTCTATTGCGATTGTTAACGCCCACTGGAAATCTGAAATCGGCTGAAGAGAACCAGATTTGATGATTTGATCGACCGATGCGAGGCCAGGAATGCTTTTCTTGAGGCTCCGAAAACCAATAATACTGTTTAAGTCTATTGTTACTTTCAACACGTCTGCTTCCGGTTCTGAGTCAAGGTTGTGTGTCAAATAGAGAAGGAATTATATCTTAACGTAAAGACCAGAAGCATAAAGATCATCCAAAGTCCCCATGCATGAAAACCAACAGTAAGTCCGTCTTAAGTGAGACTGACTTTGGGCTAAAGTTGTTGCCCTTGTGAGCTAAACCATTGACGTATAAAGAGTTACAAACACAACATCATGGGGTTTTTATTACCAAATCAACTGTGAATTAAAAATAACTCCCAAAACAAGTGGAGCAAGAACACTAAACTTCCACCATCCAGGCAACCAAATATTTGACGTTTTGAGCACAACGTACAGGGATAAAATCTATTTATTTTAAATTCAAGATTTCCGAAACTACACCCGTCCACATGGATAGAGCTGTATAAAGATTGAACTTTGTTTCCTCAAAGTTAGCATCTAGCCTGCTATTGTATTGTCTATATACAGGAGCTTAGCATTTGGTTATTGTCAAACACTCTCAACAGCCCCAAGAAATTTAAATTAAAAGCCAAGATTTTTCAGAAAATTGACCAACATTTCTTGCTAATTTGGCCTGGGTTTAAATTTTCTTTCCTAATATTTAGATGATGTTTGGTGAATGTAGTTGGCAGGGTAAGTTGGCAGTTACTTGTGAATTTTCACTTGAATTTAATGATGCCTAAACAAGTGGGTAAGCAAATAGCAAATTAGTGGGAAATGCACAACTAAAAATTTGTCCAAAAATAAAAAACGAAACATTTTAGCAGACGGCGGGGGAATGGTTTGAACATTTTCAGATTAAATCATTGTAACACATTTGTATGAGAGATCCCCGAGACCTTTTCACGCATAAAAACGTTCTCAGGCGGAAATTGAATGATTCACTAATTTTAATTAGTCCCGAAGACGTAGATGCTTTGAAAAAAATAAAAAATAAAAGTTCCAAGAGATGTGTCACACTTGTGGTGCTTCATGACAGTCAGCGGTTTCCCATTTAAGGGGATTTTCAGGGGCAATTTATGCACTATAATTAACCAGACTTTCTCTCTGCAGCCTCAAAGAGAGCAGGAAACGCATAAGATATGTCATTTGAAACATTGCTCATTTCAATAGAGTTTGTCAGCTGGTTTTGATGTATTAAGTGATGATTTTTAATTATCCTTATAGAGGAAACTGATATTTTGTTATACTGGTTTCACATATTTAAGGTACTGCTGATCTGGGTCCTGAAACAGTTAAATACTGTTCACTATAGAGAAGGGTGTGTGCTGGAACTATTTCTAGAAATGTACCATAATGTGTTAAACCACCGGTTTCCACATGCAGTTGAGAGGCAGGGATTTGATGTTTAGATTTAGTGTATGTAATTGTGTCACTAAATCCCAGTTTCCATCACTGCGCTGTAATCAGTTGTTTGATATTTTTAATTCTATCTTCTTTTTTTAACTTCAGTGACAGTATTTCAATATCTTTTTACAAAAAAAAAAACTGGTAAGGAACATGTTCTTGTTTAACCCTTCACTTAGTTGGGTTCGATAACATACAATAACACTGGATAAAAAGGGAACTGGGGTATAAGTTGACAGAACAGATATTTCAAATAAGTGATAGATTTAAGAAACAACACAGACATTGTGACATTTAAAAGAAGTTACTGACTTGGAAGATATGTCACAAATTTAGGGCATTAAAGTGGCACATTTATGAGTGGAAAGGTGTTCCTTTTGTTGACATGAACGTACCAGAAGATCCGAGATTAAAAAAAATGACAGTGAGATTCACACGCTTCAAGTTCTTTCAATAACTGATCTCATCTTATGTCGACGGAAAGAAACGTTGTAATGACCACAGTATTTCCCCCGGATTGAAGATCCGAGACAAAAAGCATCAAAGCTACTTCTGAGCCTGTCTGGTTTCAGGCTCCGTGAACACTTTTGAAGACACCGAGGTTTAGGACCTCCAGGGAACCTGAAAATGGGTGTGAAACCTCTTCAATCTAAAAAAAAATAACACGTTTCTTATCGGACC